>NC_136998.1:2188784-2236284 GCF_032717465.1 Coenobita brevimanus
AGCTCAGTCTCTGCATCATTGCCACTTAGATCTGCTCCTCATTTTGTTCACATCTCTGTCCTCCCCTGTACAGATATTATTATTGTGAGTGCTCAAGAAGTCTCCAACCATCTAGCAGCTGTGTGTAATTTGAGTATAACTGTTGTTGCATTTTTCTTGTACTGTATAGCATAAGTTTAATTTGTAGGCCTGGTGAAGTTTTTGTAATTCATGTGGGGTTCTTTATCAGTCATTTTTGATAATAGTTTGTATCTGTAATAATTTATCTGGCATTCACTGAGTATTATCTGGTATCTCATTTTATCAGGGCTGACTTAGATAAAATTTACTCTTGCTAATTTCGTGTTAATAGAGGCTATTGCAGTTAACCATATATTTAACCTGTTTTTTGCCATTACATTATCTTTATGAGTCCTGAATGTTTTGTTGTTAATTTAAGCATTAAACTTTAACTTGTAATTTTACCTAACTCTTTTGTTTTGAACCTGGAACTTTACGGGACAGTAGTGATTTTTAGCATTCTCACTTAAAGTGTACGTTATCTTTCTCTGTTCCGTAACATAAATTTGGCGACCTCGCCAGGATATTCAGGATATTATCATAAGGATATTGTTTGATATTTTGTGACTGTGATATATTCATGATGGCTACTATTTCTACACTTGATGAAGCCAAAGATTTTTTGTCAAATGTGCAAACAGTGTGTGATATAGAAAACAGAACAAAGAATGAACTTAAGATTGTTGCTCAACAATTGGGATTTGTTGTTCGCTCTCATCAGTCTAAAGATCAGATTGTTGCCATGATTAATGAAAGCTTGTTTAATGTAACTCCTCCAAATGAGCAAACGCAGATTGAATTAGCTAAGTTACAGCTAGCCCTGCAGGAGGCTCGTGTGAAGGAAGCTGAATTTCAAGCAAGTGCTAAGGAGGCTGATGTTAAGGAGGCAAATGCTCGTATTGAAGAGGCACAGGTACAGGCTCAGGCACAAATTGAACTTGCCAGGATTCAGGCAGACCATGAGTATCGCATGAAACAAGGTGGAACTGGATCATCTAGCTCTGATGATTTTGATGTGGCTAAAAATGTTAAACTTGTCCCTCCTTTTAATGAATCTGATTTAACAAAGTATTTTCAGTTGTTTGAGAGGGTAGCTACAGGTTTCAATTGGCCTAAGGAGTATTGGCCAGTACTCCTTCAAACTGTTCTCACCGGTAAAGCTCAAGTAACTTATGCATCTTTGCCTCAGGATCAGTCTGATAATTATGATGTAGTTAAGAGCTTGATTCTTAAGGCCTATGAGCTTGTTCCTGAAGCCTATAGAGTAAAATTTAGGACAACTTACAAGCAAGATAAGCAATCCCATGTTGAGTATGCAAAAATCAAAGAAGATCTGTTAGAGCAGTGGTTAAATTCTAAGAATGTGGATTCTGATTTTGACAAATTTAAGCAGATGATTTTGCTGGAGGACTTCAAAAGGTGTATTTATAAAGATGTAAGCCTATATCTTGATGAGAAAAGAATAGATAATTTGTCTGATGCTGCAGTTTTAGCTGATGAATATGTTCTCACTCACAAGAGATATTTTAGAGGAAAAAGGAAAGCTGAGAGTAAGTACGTTGCCTCTACTCAGAGTACAGGTAACAGGAAAGAGAATAAAGATGATGTTTCTCAGGAAGTAAATACCAGCTCCACCTCTAGATTTCAGAAAAGTAAATGTACTTATTGTAGTAAGCTTGGTCATACTACGGAGAGATGTTTCAGGAGACAGCGTGATGTGAACAAAAAGGAGTCTTTAAATATTCAGTCAATTGGTCTAGTGTCCACCCTTGAGAGTTCCCAGAATTCTTTAACTGAGTTAACTGAACCTGCTTTGAGGGGTAACTTAAATTCTCATGATGGAGCTCCTCTTTTGAGCAGTAACGTGGGTGACACTCTCAAGAGTTCATGTGCTAATTTCCTGTCTGATGGTTTTGTCAGTCCTCTGGACAGTAATGACAGGAAATCAGTTAAAATATATCGTGATACAGGTGCTTGCCAATCCCTTATGCTGACCAGTGTTCTAGGCTCTAATGTTAATTCCTCTGATGAAACTGTAATCTTACAAGGTGTAGGGAATAATTACTTCTCTGTCCCTCTGTGCAGAGTGAATTTAGAGTCTGGTTTTGTTAATGGTTCTGTTATGGTTGGGTTGGTTGAGACACTCCCAATGTCAGGTGTAACTTTCTTACTTGGAAATGATATTGGTGGAAGTCAAGTGTGTCCAGCTCCTCAGTTGTCTAGTGAGCCAGTGGCTGCGGCCCGGGATTGTGATGTCCCTGATGTGTTCCCTGCATGTGCTGTCACTAGGGCTAAGTCTAAAGTTACTGGTGATTTAGAGGATAATGATGATGATGATGTTATCCTAGCTGACACTTTTCTTGCTAATTTGGACCACTCACCAGATGAGGCAGTACCCCGTAGTGTTGATAATTTGTCTCGTCAAGAGTTGGTTGAGTTGCAGGTTGCTGACCCTGAGTTGAAAGGTCTAGCTAACTCTGCTTACAGTGAAGAAGAGTCAGCCGGTGCTTCTACTTGTTATTATGTAAAGTCAGGAGTACTTATGAGGAAGTGGAGACCCCAACAACATCAGCCGACTGTGAATGGGAGGTTGTACATCAAGTTGTCATCCCTCGTGTTTGTAGGCAGGATATCATTCGAGTGGCTCATGATTCCAGTTTGGCAGGACACCTTGGAGTGAGGAAGACTGTGGCACGCATTTTGAAACACTTCTACTGGCCAGGTATCTTCAGGGATGTTTCCTGGTATTGTAAGTCTTGTCACACCTGTCAAGTTGTGGGAAAGTGTAATCAGACCGAAAAGGTTGCACCTCTAGTTCCCATTCCTCCTTTTGAGGCGCCTTTCACCCGTGTGTTGGTGGATATTGTGGGCCCTCTTCCTAAGACTTCTTCAGGATTTTCTTATGTGTTGACCATGATTGATATGGCTACTCGTTATCCTGAAGCCATTCCACCTAGAAACATCTCAGCAAAGAACGTGGTTAAGGAAATGCTAGGGTTCTTCACAAAGTTTGGTCTGCCTAAGGAGGTACAGTCAGACCGGGGAAGTAATTTCATGTCGAATGTTTTCAAGCAGTCTCTGAAAGAGTTGGGCATCACCCAGATCACGTCTTCAGCTTACCATCCCCAGACCCAAGGAGCGTTGGAGAGATATCATCAAACACTCAAATCGATGCTCAAGAAATACTGTTTGGAACATCAGAAAGACTGGGATAAAGGTCTTCCATTCGTTGTGTTTGCCGCAAGAGAATCTCCAAATGAATCACTGGGCTTCTCACCTTTTGAACTACTGTTTGGCCATGAAGTAAGAGGACCCCTTAAGTTACTCAAGGAATGCTGGCTGTCGGAGGAAGATGACGTCAACCTGCTGGAGTATGTGATGAAGTTCAAAGAACGGCTGTCCACTGCTTTACAGCTGGCGAGAGAGAATTTAGGAGCTGCTCAGGAGAAGATGAAGACTTGGTATGATAAGAAGTCCAGGTTACGCCACTTTCAGCCAGGAGATCAGGTTTTGATTCTGCTACCAGTTCATGGGCAACCTCTTCAAGCCAAGTTTAGTGGTCCTTATTTCGTGGAGAAGAAACTCAGTGATGTCAACTATGTCATCGCCACACCAGATCGTAGAAAGAGCAAGCAACTATGTCACATCAACATGCTAAAGTTATATCACAGGCGGGACGAAAATAATCCAGTCTGCACTGTAGCTGTTCCACCCGAGTCTACAAGTGAAGTTCTCCCATGCAGTATGAGCCTGAGTGATAGTTTGGGGAAGAATCCTGATATCATGAATGATCTCCAGACTAAGCTTTCTCATCTACCACCCAAGGAAAGGCAGGAGTTTTCGGCATTACTGCAGGAGTACCCGCAAGTGTTCCGTGCCACTCCAGGAAGAACTACTGTGTTGATGCATGATGTCGATGTTGGAGACACAAAGCCAATTAAATTGCCTCCTTACCGTGTGAACCCAGTGAAAGTTCCTCTCATCCAGAAGGAGCTTGGCTACCTGTTGGACCACAAGATGATTGAGCCCTGTCAGAGCGAGTGGAGTTCTCCTGTCACTCTGGTCCCTAAGCCAGGTGGGTCACAGCGGCTTTGCATTGACTACAGACGTGTTAATCAGATAACTAAAACAGACACTTACCCTCTCCCTCGTGTGGAAGATTGCATAGACAAGATCGGAAAGGCTAGGTACATAAGTAAGTTTGATTTGTTAAAGGGATACTGGCAAGTACCTATGACTGAACGTGCTAGGGAGATTTCATGTTTTGTAACATTAGGAAAGACCTTTGCATGGTCTGTAATGCCATATACAGATTGTTTTAGAGTAATAAGAAATTTCCTTTGTAAATTTCTTTTTTCTTTGTGGGGAGGTGTTACATAGCCTATGATTTCATCATCCTTTGTGTAATTTTAACGCTCAGTATGCTGCATGTTTGATCACCAGCGTGTTCTGCCTCAGTCCCCCCCTTCTACCGTTATAGTAGAGTAAGTCGTCCTTTCTGTTATTCAGTGCGGGATTGTCGACCGTTTGTCCCCATTGCTTCATTTGCGCGTCCTGCTTACAAGTTGTATCAGGCTCTGCTGGCCCCTATATAATGAGCTCAGTCTCTGCATCATTGCCACTTAGATCTGCTCCTCATTTTGTTCACATCTCTGTCCTCCCCTGTACAGATATTATTATTGTGAGTGCTCAAGAAGTCTCCAACCATCTAGCAGCTGTGTGTAATTTGAGTATAACTGTTGTTGCATTTTTCTTGTACTGTATAGCATAAGTTTAATTTGTAGGCCTGGTGAAGTTTTTGTAATTCATGTGGGGTTCTTTATCAGTCATTTTTGATAATAGTTTGTATCTGTAATAATTTATCTGGCATTCACTGAGTATTATCTGGTATCTCATTTTATCAGGGCTGACTTAGATAAAATTTACTCTTGCTAATTTCGTGTTAATAGAGGCTATTGCAGTTAACCATATATTTAACCTGTTTATTTGCCATTACATTATCTTTATGAGTCCTGAATGTTTTGTTGTTAATTTAAGCATTAAACTTTAACTTGTAATTTTACCTAACTCTTTTGTTTTGAACCTGGAACTTTACGGGACAGTAGTGACTCTTCGTATTCTCACTTAAAGTGTACATTATCTTTCTCTGTTCCGTAACAATATATATATATATCAATCAATCAATCAATCATTTCCTGTGGCACCCTCGGGGATGCATAGGGCCTCGATGAACTCACACCACCACATCCTATCTTGTGCTAACTCCTCAAGATCTCCCCAACACTCATCTCCAGCTTCCCGTCTCATTGTCCTCACCCACGTCTCTTTTGGCCTTCCTCTACCTCTCCTACCAAGTGCCACCCACCCTGGTGTACCTCGTACTATTCCCTGTCTCCTATACACATGTCCTAGCCACTTCCATCTTGAGAATCTAACATATTCATCGATCGGCTGCACTCCCGTTATTTCTCTAATTCTACTATTTGGTATCCTTTCCCACCACTTAACTCCTAATATTCTTCTAAGTGCTTTATTTTCAAACACCAAGAATTTATTTTCCATAGTCACTGTGCTGTACCAAGACTCGTGTCCATAAATTAAGATACTCCTAACCATTACCTTATAAAGTTTGATTTTTGTATGAACAGAAAAATTGTTATTATTCCAAATATTTTTAAGCATTCCCATTGCCTGATTAGCCTTCTTTAACCTTTCCTCGAATTCAAAGTTCAAAGAACCATCCTTGGCTAAATAAGTACCTAAATATTTAAACCTATCAACTTGCTTTACAACCATACCTCCAATTACACATTCCTGCGCATTTTCCATATTCATATTGATTATTTCAGTTTTTCCACAATTAATAACCAAACCCACCTTGCGACCTTCACTCACCAAACAGTCCAACACTCTCTGCATCTCTTCTGGCCCATCACAAATCAAAACTATATCATCTGCATAATCTAAATCCAAAAGTTTCCTGTTCTCTCCCCAAAGTATACCTGCAACGGTTTCTGTTCCAACACGTTTCATAATGTAATCAATGACCAATATAAATAATAAAGACGATAGAACACCACCTTGAATTACTCCGGACTTGACTTCAAACGAATCACTCAGACAACCATCAACCATCACTTTACAAAATGTGTCCCCATGCATGTTCATAATGACCCTCACAAACTCCTCTGGTATTCCATAATGTCTCATGATCTTCCCCATAGTCTCTCTCGAAACACTATCAAAAGCCTTTTCAAAATCAACAAAACAAAGACTTAACGGTGCTCTCATTTCATTAACTTGCTGCATCAAATGCCTAACTATAAAGATATGATCATTGCAACCACGTCCCTTTCTAAAACCAGCCTGTTCATCCCTCAGAATACCCTCAACCACTGGCTCCAACCTATTTAACAACACTCTACTGAAAACTTTCAAAGCTATCGGTGACAAAGAGATTCCCCTCCAATTACCACATTCACTCAGGTCTCCCTTCTTCGGAATTTTAACAATTACACCATTCTTCCAAACTGATGGTAGTAACCCCGTCACCCATATCTTATTGAATAGCTTCGTCAAGATCATTATTAATCTATCCCCCTCCACTTTAAACATTTCCGGAAATAAACCATCCTCCCCTGGTGCCTTGTTATTCTTTAACTGTTTTACTGCTTTCTCCACTTTTGCAAGCCTCAACTCTCCTGTTTCTATATTTAAATCTTCCTGAGCAGACGGTATATCCTCTTCTGGTGGTATTGATCTATTAAGAACTGTCTCAAAATGCTCTTTCCATCTATTTTTTAATATCTCCATCTTTGGTCAATAAATTTCCTTCCCTGTCTCTAACTGGTATTTCCTTGCGTTTACCTGCATTACCACTCACTTCTCTAATCGATTCATATGCTATTCTTTGACTCTGTCCATCATTTTTGTTTATTAAGATTTCAGTCTCTGCAACCTTTACATCCACACATCTTCTTTTATCTCTCCTAGTTAACCTTCTTACTTCTGAATTCAAACTCCAGTACGCAGCTCTTGCTAATTCAATCTCTCGTTCATCAACGCATTGCATCTCACTCCTCAATTTAGCCTCACCTCTCCTTTTTATCATATCCCACGTTTCCTCTGATATCCATTTCTTTCTCCTGAATCTATGTCTCCTTCCAATCGTACATTCAGCAGTCTCATATATATATATATATATATATATATATATATATATATATATATATATATATATTGCTGAGATTTTTTTATTTGTTAAACTATCAGTTTGAGTTTTCACATTTACCGACATGTTATTGTTTTATAAAAATATTAATTACGTTTATATATTTACAACTGTGTGGTGTATCCCACACCCTTTTCTTGTTTAGGCTAAATAAATCATCACTGGGTCACCCTACACAGCAGGTGACACCTGTTTACACCTTGAAAGTTACACAAAAGGATTAACCGTTACCACCCTCTTCATACGAGCATTAGTGTCATTCGTGTGAAGGAACGCACAAAACACGTTGAAAGCATCTCACTTCAAAATAACTTTAAAGCTCTCGTAGCGACACACATTTTTCTTTGCCCTTTTATTGCGAAACTATTCCTTAAGCTAAATAATATCGTGTGGCTACTTAATCATATGGCAAAGATTAACCATTACAGTATATCCATAGCACAATGTTTTGTTAGTCAATATCCTGGACTAGGCTTTCAGTACGCTGGGAAAGTGATACCGAGGCTAATCCGTCTGAATGTTGGAAAAGCATCAGTAGGAAAGGTATGTGTGTACAGTATACTACGGTATATACAAGCATAAATTTCGTAAGAATTGTATTTGTTTACAAATTATGGTAGAAAATGAGAGCGCATTACCAGTTATCGCTAAATGTTCGTCGAGGCTGGATCTTGAACTCTGCTTCAGGGTATCACAGTAACAGCGAGCAAAATGTCAGCTAACTAGTCCCCGTAGTCATTCAGTTGGATCATTTACTCACATCTTTGTCTTAAAATCTCTTCTCACACACCCTTGCCATAAAACCTCGTACCACGTACCCTAGCCTTAAAACCTCAGCAGTCATACCCTTGCATTATAACCTCATTCAACACACCTTTGTCTTAAAACTTCATCCAACACACCCGAGCCTTGAATCCTCAGTACCCACACCCTTGCCATAAAACTTCGCCCAACACTTCTTTACCTTCAAACCTCACATCAATCGCCCGTCCCTTAAAACTTCATCCCAAACACTCCTGCCCTAATACTTCACTACACACACTCTACCTTAAAACCTCACTATACACGCCTTTACCCTAAAACCTCACCATACACACCTATACCTTAAAACTTCACCACACACACCCATACTTTAAAACTTCACAACATACTATAGCTTATTCGACCTCACTAGAGAATTGACGAGCCTTAAGGTTTTGAAAGTTGGCAGCTGATGGTTGTCAGAGTGCATTCACTGGTAACCACGCAACTAAAAGTATTTTTCTTATAAGGGTTACAATAACTGTTTGACGAGAAGATTGCTCAAATATAAATCGTTATAAATAGTTATTTGTATAGACGAATTTACAAACAGGGCTTTACAAAGATTATCACATGGCTTAGATACTGTACGTATGGAATTTTGAATTCCCTGGACAAATCAAAACACGTCCAGGTAAAATTTTACGAGTACCTTGATAAGGTAAGTTATGTCATTATTCGGTAGAGTGTAAAATTTGACTGAGTAAAACATCAGAATTCAAATGAAATGTGACATATTCCCAACATTTTGATGAGTCGAAGACACGAGGGGGGGGGGAGGGTAGGGGGTTGGCCGCTAATGGTATGTCTGATGTACTAAGCAGAAGGATATTTGAACTGACTAGAGAGCTTTTTGCTGTTCCATTACTTTGCATTATGCTTCTACTTTCGCATCATCAGTAAGTTTACTTTTTCGTGTTGAATATCTGATTATAACTTTGTCACGGGGTTTTTGCGAATTTTATATTAAATAATAATATTTAATAATACTTTAAATGTGTTGGTTGAGAACAGGGACAAAGAACTGACTTGTGAAAATCAAGCAATGATTGATACTTTATGCCGGCTTACTTCGCCGATTCTCTAAGGACGAGAATTTATAAACTTTCTCAACAGTACACAGCAGAGACTAATTACTCACACGTGCTGTTTGTTAGTACTGTTAGCCTCTGGAGAAAGTGACTCCACCCCTGACAATCAATAACTAATACTAATAGTAATAAGCAGGTTCTTGCCGGTGCATTAACTCCTGGTTGCACAACGGATTTTAAGCTTAATCAAAAGGACTGGCCTAAGTACCAGTTGTGAATAATGCAAAGCGTTTACGCAAACTAGGAGTGATAACTAGAATAAGCTTAATGTGGAGAAATAAAACACAAGTTTACATTACATTAAGCTCAAGAGAAAAGAACTGTGAATGTATTGATTACAATGAAACAAATTTACGTTACATGTTTCAAAATTTGAATTCAGAGTAACAAAGAGAATACACTCACTAGCTCATTCAAAAGCTCAATCGGTAGAGAGGTGGTCTGCAGTTCTAATGGATCCAGGTTCAAATCCTGGCTGGGGCAGGGAACAGTTTAAGGATTTGAATTTCATTGAATCAGGCTTTACTGATCTACCAGGAGACCCGCCGACATGCCGTAAAAATACCCCCGCTAATACCAATACACCAGTCCTGTATGAGACAGTCCTAGCATGTATTCAATATGGACGGTGGGTATTAGCGCCAAAGTGGTGACATGTAGAGGTGTATGGTATGTAGCGGGACTGCTGGGCCTTAATAGCAGGCTGTGAAGCCTATGCCCAGAGTCGGACATAAAAAAAAAAAAATTAAACCTAGGAAAATACAAAAGGAAAATACTGGTCAGAGAGTGGGCTAAGTGGGATGAACTGGGCGTCGTTGCTGAGGAAGGACGCTGCCACACACGCTGAACCTCTTGCCAATTCACACTAGGTGGAGATTCAGGAACTAGCTGTACATATGCTGCTCCAAGCTGGGCCAGCAAACCTGGTCTCACGGCACTCTAATCATGACTGGTTCAAATTGTGAGAGAGAGACGAGTGTCAGCCCCGCTCTTGCTAACGGAATTAATGCGAGCGATACATGCCCATAACAAATCACTCAGCGGAAGCACTAATGTCGTGCACAAAGACAATCACTTATGAAACAGTGAAAAATTGTTCTGAAAACACTCCCGGTTGGGTGAATATGTGGAGGTTGACTGAGTGATACTTACTGGGATTCCATTAGAATTCAAGGTTTCCCACCAAAGTTCAATGTCACGAGTTTATTTAGATAGAGAATTGCGCCAGCTCGTGACATTACACCCCATCAAAATCAATTTTTTTTCCTCAGGAAATATTTTTTTTCAATTTACATACATATAAATCCTAACTCAGTCACACAAGATTCACACTGTGGTGTGTGTGTGCTGTCCTGCTACAGGAGAAAGTCACAGTCGCCAGTGAGCGAAAAAACCTCGTATTTACATTAATAGAAGCAAGCTTGAGGAAAAAACTCCATGACGACGGTGAAATATCCCGTACTCAGGTCAAATTAAGCAAAAAGTTTGCTACATTTACATTAACAACTAACTGTTATGTAGCGTGATGTATGTAATACATGGTGTAGGTGTGACAGTTGTGGTGTAACTGTACCTACGTGTAAAATCATGTAAAACAAATTTATAGTAAATAATGACGACGAGGCAGAAGAGAAGAGGCGGCAGCATGCATTGGGGACGATCAGCTGAACTGCACGACAATGCTGCACCTGCCAGCTGCACCTGCAAAAGCAATCAAGGTGGAGCATCAACAGTGGCATTTCTCTCTCTCTGCCTAGCAATCAGTACTTATGTTACAAAAAGTACACTATTTACATTATTAACCAGGAAACGTAGTCAAGGCGCCTCTGCAGGACATCAAACGCTGACCTAGTTTACTGGTTAAACTGTAAACTTAATTAGCAAAAAGACTGGGCGTTTGTGCAGGACATCAAACACTGCAATTCACCAGGAACCCAGTTTACTGGTTAAACTAACTCTACACTTGCAATTAACATTAGGAAGCTGAGAATCCCTACTCAATCTCAGGCAGGTCACATTTTAACACCCACCGTGGGTGTGAACACTCATGTGGATTATGTGCATTCTCCAGGACTCCTCTGAGAGGCCCACAGCTCAAGACGTTCCACAAGGTAATTCATACACAGCCTCGGACTCTCTCTGCGGGGTTCTCGAACTTCCCCCTTAACTTACAGTACATATGTATGTACAGGCCCTGAACATACTATGTCCTGTGGGACCAATGGACGAGACGTCAGGTCTGCACCCACTTCATCACTGCCCTGTCTCTCAGCTGACTCAGAGATTATGGGTGTGGTTTCAAACAGCACAGGGAGGACATGTCCCTGATTAGTGGTACGTGGGCACACATTGCAGGAACGGACAAAACTATCTATTTCTCGTCCCATCCCTGGCCAGAAAAAGTCAGCTCGGATACGGCCCTGGGTCTTCCTTTTGCCCAGGTGACCTCCTGAGGCTGAACAATGACCCCATTCTAACACTGCTTGGCGGTACTCTGCAGGGACGATGAACTGCAGTCGAACCTCGCCCTAGGGTGTTCGTGACTCACGGTACAGCCGTCCTTGTTTGCGAAGGAACTTGGCTTGACCTCCTCATGAATACTTGATCACTCTACCCTTTTGCTTCTTTCGCACGGCAGCAAGTGTCGGGTCAGAATGTTGTTCTTGAACAACAACTTGGCTACACATCAGATCTAGCGGCGATTCAATGGTCACCGGGATGACACAGTTTGAAGCCTCAGTAATGGCTCGTATTACTGTAGCCGAAGTGTTGAGTAGCGTCATCTTCAGTGCAACTATCCTTGGCACCGGGAATATTGCCTATGATAAGGTCAAATAAGGGTTCTGGCATGACAACTGCAACTGTTGTACCGGTGTAAAATGGAGATGCCACCTGGATACGTGCCTCAGGGAACAATCTCACTGATCCATCAATAAGGTTAGCTTGGATCTGTCGACCTGTGTACTGCTCAGGCCGAACTAGACTCTGCCTGACAGAGCAACCTGAGGAACCATTGTCTCTCAGGACCTTCACAGGAATGTCTCCCACAAACCCTGGCTGAACAAGGAAGGCACTGTCACCTGTGGGAGGGCCTGTGGAGGAAGCAGCCAGCCACTGATTAGGCTGCTGAATAAATGATGCAGCAAACATGGTGCCCTGAGAATTAGATACTTGAGGGGTCGTACTCACTGTCGGGGGAAATGGAACGTTGTCCACCTGTGGAGGAGTGTTCACTGTCGCTGAGAGACTAATGAACTGTGGGTACTGGAGTGTATCGAGGCTGCCTCTGAGATACAGGATGATGCATCGGTGTTCTAGAAAGGACAGAACCATAAGTAACCCCCGGCTGAAAGAAGAGTGTCTGGGCTCTTCTTTTTGCTTCAGGAAACGAAACCCTCTCATGTGTATGAATGGATAAGATCTCCTTTTCAAGGTAATATCTTGGACATTTTTTAGAAGAGACAGCATGAGGACCTCCACAGTGATAACATTTCATGGGTCCTCTACAGTCACTGGTATGGCTTGATCCACAACAAGAGACACAGACACCAGGAAGTCTAGCCTGTGCTCGGCGGCAAAATTTGCTGACATGGCCATATCCCTGACAGTGGAAACACCGCCTTGGGTTGGCACATATGGCTTCATGGGAAGTGACAACCAAGCCAGCTTCACAGTTATAGGTAGCGTTAATCTATCAAATGTACGGAACAGTGTCGGTGTTGGGGTCAACAAAATACTTTCAATTTTCTTCTGTAGGTGTTCAACCTTCACCACGCCTGAAGACTGCAGTTCCTCCAACAACCTGGCCTCTGATTATCGAAGGAGGTCACAAGAGAAAATCACTCCTTTACACTAGTTGAAAGTACTGTGTGGGATGCAGGAAATATCTGATCCAGAAACTGAGGTCACTCTCAACTTTAACGAGTTCTCTTCAGGTGACGATACTTCATTGAGGATGCTTCCATCGCCCTGAGATTGATATTTGGGGTTCTCTGCCACATACTGAAATAATGGTATGATGCAAGTCAAATATGTCAGTATCTAGCACAGATCCACCTCTGAAGGATCTGAGCACTAGATACTTGGCGTAGGACTCAGGCTTTGTATCGTCTGAGCCGAACTCGAGAGCTGAACCAACCCGACGTGGCCTTCTCCTAGTCCCAGTTGAACGCCAGGCAAAGAAGGAAAGTCACCACGGGCCTGGAAAGGCTCCAGATTGGCTATGAGGGTGGTGCAGTCCAAAGAATGTCCTAGGACAGAGGCTGTGTTGTCAACAACATTTTAAACTAAATTTGCCATATAGTGTGTTACAAACTTCATTCCCCCATCCCTTCACCAACCTTGGAGCCCAACAAGGGGAGGTCGTGCCAGGGACGACACTACTGGTGACCCCAGAGGTAGCAGGAGAGTATACGTGGGTAACCACCGGGGGACCTGGGCAAGGGTGCCTCCGGGACAGTAGGAGCCAACAAGCCCCCCAATGCCCACTTGACCCTAGCCAATGCATGACCAGCCAATTGACCTGGTCGAGCAGAACCAGGCCACCCGTCTGGCTGGAATAATGGACCAAATAGGTGTATTGCTAGCTGCAGGGTGCATCATGCAGCATCGCTCAACCTCCAGGACTCCCGTCTCCCAGCATTATGGGACGCCACACATGGCAAACACGTGGGGAGGCAAAAGTCCTGCCCTAGATGGCAAATGGGCAGGGACTAACATCACCAGTAGGCCTCCTCCACCAGTGATGTAGGGGATGCTTGGTCCACGAGACTGACAAATACCGAACCCTACAAAGGTAGGCTTGCCTCCCGAGTAGGTGACATTGCCAGCCACGCTTCAAGCCCAGCCACCACGTTAAGGTGACCCCCCTCAACGGGGAGTTGTGGAAGTGATATAGATATTGAAGAAAACGATATTATTTTTGATAGTACAACATATTAAAGCATGGTCAGATAATGGAAACTTCTGATCTTAAAAGAACCAGGTGTGGTATCAGACAAGGATAATCATTATGTGAAGATTATACTGAAAACAAAACCGTTTCAAATACGAGACGGTTACATCAAACCACTCAATGGAAATCAGTCAATCAATCATTTCCTGTGGCACCCCACGGGATGCATAGGGCCTCGATGAACTCTCTCCACCAATATTTGTCTCTTGCCATCTCCTTCAGGTCCCACCAACACTCCTCTCCTGCTTCTTTTTTCATTGTCCTCAACCAGGTTTCCCTCGGCCTACCTCTACCTCTTCTTCCTCTAGCAGTCCACTCTGGCACATTAAACTACCTTCTTTTCTGTATATGTGCCCCAGCCACTTCCAGCGAGACAGTCTCACATATTCATTAACTGGTTCCACTCTCGTAATATCCCTTACTCTTGCATTTGTAACTCTGTCTTGCCACTTTACCCCAAGAATCCTTCTCAGTATTTTATTCTCAAATCCTAATACTTGCTGATCTGTTGCAATTGTACTGTACCATGACTCATGCCCATAAATTAAAATTGGTCTAACCATGGACTTGTAAATTTTCACTTTAGTATGTACCAAAAGCATATTATTATTCCAAACAGATTTCAACATTCCAGCAGCTCGCCAAGCCTGTCTAATCATCTCCTCAATTTCATTGTTTAATGATCCATTAGATGATACAAATGTTCCCAGATATTTAAAGTTTTCTACATTCTTCACCACATTATTCCCAATTACACAATCGATTTGGTTCTCCACGTTCATATTAATATTTTCAGTCTTTCCACAATTTATTACCAATCCCACTTTTTCTCCTTCCTCCACCAGACAATCAAGCACCCTCTGCATCTCGTAAATACTTCCGCAAATCAGTACAATATCATCAGCATAGTCCAAATCCATCAGCTTCTTATTTTCTTTCCAGTTAATTCCTGCACCTGTTCTCCTTACAACCTTTTTCATAACATAATCCATAACCAAAACAAACAGCAATGGCGAAAGAACTCCTACTTGAATCACTCCTAACCTAACTTGAAATGGATCACTTAAAGAACCACCCACCATTACCTTACAAAAAGTACCTTCATGCAGGCTTCTAATAATATTTACAAACTTTTCTGGTATACCATAGATGCTCATAATTTTCAACATAGCTCCACGTGAAACACTATCAAACGCCTTTTCAAAATCCACAAAACACATACTAAGTGGCATTTTCATCTCATTAACTTGTTGCATTAGATGCCTTACAATAAAAATCTGTTCATTACAACTTCGACCCTTTCTAAATCCCGCTTGTTCTTCTCTTAAAATTTTATCAATTACTGGCTCTATTCTGTTCAACAAGATTTTGGAAAAGACTTTTGCAACTACAGGTGTCAAAGTTGTCCCTCTCCAATTGCCATACACACTTAAATCTCCCTTTTTTTGGTATTTTTATAATCACTCCATTTTTCCACTCTTCTGGAATTCCACCATTATCCCAAGCCACATGAAAAAGTTTCAAAAGCGCATTCATCAACTCGTCATTTTCCACCTGAAGTATTTCAGGGAATATTCCATCCTCTCCTGGGGCCTTAAAATTCTTTAACTCCTATATAGATTTTGCTACCTCTTCAGAAGTTATACCCCTGTTTCTATCTGCAAATCCCTCTCGGCTGGCAAAATGTCCTCTTCAGCTGGGATTGGTCTATTTAGAACAGATTCAAAGTGCTCTTTCCACCTTCCTTTTATATCCAAATCTTTAGTCATCAAATTACCATTTCTATCTCGTACAGGTATTTCCTTCCTTCTCTTTCAGTCCCAGTTAACTCCTTTATGGCCTGATACGCTGCTCTTGTGTTCTGACCGTCATTTTTACTTAATTTAATTTCTGTCTCTGTTGCCTTTCATCATATAGCCTCCTCTTATCACGTCTAACGAGTCTTTTTACTTCAGAATGTAAACTCCAGTACTTTGCTCTAAGTACTTCAACTACCTGGCCATCAACATGTTGTTCTTCACTTCTCAACTTAGCCTCTTTCCTTTTCTGAATTGCATTCCATGTTTCATCTGACATCCACTTTTTCCTTCTCGCTTTTCCCTTTTTCTTAATAGTAACCTTAACACTCTCATGCAAAACCTCTTTTACCTCTCTCCACATTTGATTAATATCATTGTCTTCAGATTCCATCAAAATCTGCAGGACTAGAAACCTGTTCCTACATTCCCACCGAAACTTTTCCTTCGTGCTCTCATCACTTCTCAGCTCATCAAAATCATAATTATTACCTCCTGTACAATTACCATTAACGTTTTTCTACAGTTTTATTTTAATATTTGACACAATAAGTTGATGATCACTACCAATATCTGCCCCCCTCCTTACGCAAACACGAAGTTTCGCGAATAATGCAAGCTTTTATAAGGATGAGATAGAGACTGTTTTAAGTTTTTAGTCGGGTTTCAGTTCAGTGTGGGTGAAGTACAGTCGGTTTTGGTTCAGTCTGAGTTTAGTGCTGTGTCAGTGTCAGTGAAGATTGTATATTTTTGGTACTTGTGAAGACAGTGGCAAACAGTGACGGGTTATTAAAGTTTGTATATCACTGGAACTTGAGAAGACAGTGAAGTGCATTGAGTGGAATTACTGTCAGCGAAAATTATTTTCTGTACTTGAGAAAACAGTGAAGTGTCAGGCATTAAGTGTAATAACTGTGAAGTGTTGTCAAGCATTAAGTGTACTAAGTGAAGTATTGTTAAGCATTAAGTGTAATAACAGTTAGTAAAGTGTGTATAGCTCCAGTGCTTGTGAGAACAATGAAGTTCTATCTATCTATCTATCTATTGCCAGACGCCTCAATCCCGTTTGGGGTGGCCACAAACAAATCGCCTCCAAGTCGCCCTGTCCCCCGCCATTTCACTCCCCTGCTCCCAGCTCACACACCCCTCTCTCATATACCTCTCCACCCCATCTCTCCATCTCATCCTCGGCCTCCCCCTCCCTCTTTCCCCCTCCACCTCACTCACATACACTCTTCGTCAGTCTTTCACCCTCCATCCTCTCCACATGGCCAAACCACCTCAGTGTGTTCCTCATAACGCTTCCTATCACATCCACATCAACACCACAACGCTCCTTTATATCCTCATTCGTCAGCCTGTCTCTCCATGTGACTCCACAGGCTCCTCTTAAATAACTCATTTCCACTGCTCTCACTCTTGACTTGTGTCCTTCCAACAACGTCCAAGTTTCACTTCCGTACGTTAGAGTTGGTATCACAATACTGTCATGTAGTAACTTTTTCACTTCCATGCTCACTTCCCTGTTTCTTATCACTGCTTTCAAAGAACCAGCAACCTTTCTTCCCTGCTGTACCCTTTCAAGCACTTCACCCTCCAAACCTCCATCCTTACTCATCACACTACCCAAGTACTTAAACGTACTCACATTTTCCAATTCCTCACCATCCAACCTCGCTGTACATTCACTGACTTCACCTCTCTCAAAGACCATCACTTTACTCTTCCCTACATTCACCTTTAGATTCCGTTTCTTACACACTCTCTCAAACTCATCCACCAAGCCTTGCAGCTCCCCTTCGTCCTCACTCAACAACACAGTATCATCTGCAAACAACAGTACAGGGAGTTTCCAAACACTATCCTCTCTCACCAGGGCCACTCCAACATCCACTACCCTACCTTGTACCTCTTTTATTACCCCATCCATGTACAGATTGAACAACCATGGAGACATGACACATCCCTGTTTCAAACCAACTTTCAAAAAGAAAAATTCACTTAGTTCACCATCCACACGCACTGCAGCCTTCGCACCATCGTACATACTCTTCACAGCATTCAACAACTTCCCATCTACTCCAAATATTCTTAACACTTTCCACAATCCTAGTCTATCCACCCTGTCATATGCTTTCTCCAAATCCATGAAAGCCGCATACAACTTCTTTCCCTTCTCTAGAAACTTTTCCACTAAAGATCTGAGAATGAATATCTGATCTACACAACCTCTTCCCTTCCTAAAGCCTCCCTGTTCTTCTCCAACTAATTTCTCTGCTCTTTCTCTAACTCTGTCAATAAGTATCCTACCATACACTTTTCCTATTATACTAAGAAGACAAATGCCCCTATGATTACCACACACTTCTTTTTCCCCTTTTCCTTTGTACAAGGGAATAATTATACCTGACTTCCAATCCTCCGGGACTCTACCTTCCTCCCAGGCCAATCTGCACATCTTCCACATCCATTCTGCTACTATCTCTCCCCCATGCTTCAGCATTTCACCACACACTCCATCAATTCCTGGGGCTTTCCCTGATTTAACTTTCTTCATTGCTTCCACAACTTCTATCCTACTGATTTCTTCCTGTCTTCTCACCTCCCTCCTTCTCCCAGCCATTCCCCAGCCACTTATACTCGCATTAAGTGGAAGTATTTGGAAAATAAAGACTGAACTTTAAGGAGCCAGTGTTTATTTTCGCGTCAGCTGATCTTGTGTACTGCACACCTAAAGGCTGACCATAAGAAGAACAGCTCACTGGGCAACGTCCTTCCTGTACTGTACTACTGCTGTTGGAGCCTGTGGCAGGGTGGGGACTGGGACGTAACAATATATTGTTACTAGACATGCAGGCTGGCATTACGAATGTCTTCAGTTAATTGCAGACTATTATTGACGAGCTTCTGCGGTTGGGAATATATGATGAAAGTACAATTAGAAATATCTTACCGTTACGATAAATGGAATACAAAATACACATGTAACAAGGTAAGGCCAAAATACAGAATCAAACCATTAATAATTAGCTGCCTGTATCCGCCAGGATCGATGCAAGAAAGACTTGATACATTATGTGCTGCTAACACAGACATAGATGGATAAAATCAGAAATCAAGTTCCCTTTATCCTTAAACTGAATAAGACTCAGGTTATTCTGTTGTCTAAACAAAGTGTGGCCTCTCCTCATGTCTATACCATCTTTACTGGCAGCAGCTGGTGGACTCTGTTCTCTCACTGGTTGTGCTTGCTATATTGCTATAGCTTTAACGATGAAAGAGCTAGTGACAAACCGCTAAAAGAATTGCAAAGACGTAACCAAGGGATGGAGGAGAGACGGTGTTTTTTTTAAACCTTACCGCGCCAAAAAAAAAAAAAAAAAGGCAGAGATATTTTCCTAAAATCTTTACCTCAGAAAACTCGCAAAATGCCATTTATAAACATACAACGGTTAAATGTTTAAACACTCAGTCAGTGATATGATTTGATAACATTTGCGAAAAATCTAAACATTCATCCTTTTTGGAGCAGAGGCTCCAAAGGATCAGGAATACGGGGTATTGAACTTCAATTCAGTACAGGGTCCAGGAACTCATTGGACCTGCTGGTATAAACCATCGAAAACACTGTGCTATTCCTTCTACAGTACACCTTTGGAGTAACTCCTCCCTTGGAATTCGAAGACTGCATGAAATGTACCTTTCCATACCCAACCTACCGCATCCAGCAATTAAACGATATCATCAGCGATCATCTGTGTTTAGTCGTTCTCTTATCAGGACTCCATATTATAATTACAAATCATAATAGATAGATAGATGAATAGATAGATAGACAGCTCTATGCGAGCCTGGAATGGGAAATGAGCTTGCAAATTACACTGAGGAAAGCTGACGACAGTGGCCAGTAAGGAGATGATGCAGTTAGTTGTCAGCAATCCACCGGTGAACAAAGCCCTAGTGACCATACACACACATACACACATACTCACACACAGGCTTCTTAAACTTTCCATCCACAAGGAACACATGTGATACGTCTCCTGTTTCACCAGAATTTAGGAATGAGAGGGCAGAAAGAAGCTAGCCTTACAACAGGCAGGTCAGAAGGAGAAAGGGCTTAGCAACTTGAGAGAGAGACTGAGAGGGCGAGACAGGGAGACAGGGACTCTGCTCAACTCACTCGTGAGTGAGAAACTTGTTAATATTTCCAAGACAAATAAAAATAGTCCCATACTATTCTTTACCTCTCCTGTCACTACATAACAAATGGGAAAGAAGATTAGCTACTCACGAAGCTACTCCAGTATAATAACCGCTCGTCCACAAGTCTAATATATATATATATAACTCAACTACAAGTAACCACAAAGGAACTACAAAGTCTTTTATGACACTCTGTTCTAACTGTAAAGAGAGTCAACTATCCTACCATTCTTCGGGGGTGGTATTATCACGTTAAATGAGTGCTAACATCTTCGACATCGAACCAGTACATCGGCAACAGCAGCAACAATGGGGACATCGCTCCGGGAGTGGGATTCACGATTCTCGATGATAAGGGGAACGTTACACATACATGGTTGCCTAAAGTTGCTAGTCCTCTAGAAACGATTGACGCTGTTACTAAAGCCTATGTTGATGGTGAGATCTCCGCAACTACGGAACGTTATGAGACAAAGACCCACAGTCTGAAGATTGAGCTTACAAGTGTTGTAGAGCAACTGTGTGAAGATATAATGGATATGAATGTACTTACTGTTCATAAGTTTAACAAGGGTAATTCATTGCTTGATGTGAAGGTTAAAGGAAAGACTAGAAGAGTGGCGGAGCTTGTTAACAGCGTATAGCAAGAGTTGTAGAGGGTACGCGGATGATGTCTCTCCAAAATTGAAGGGCTCCCATAGTTTATCAACAGGAAATACGAGGCTATGGATGCTAAACTGACCAGTGAGATCGAAGGTGTGCAAGGCTCTGCTGGATACTTCATATCCCGGCCTGAACCCATTTTAACGAGAATTTCCAAACGGCTCTGGACACCATCAATAAGCTTATATGCATTCTCAAAGTATAAATTGATGACCCGACAGCTACCACTCCTGACGTCCCCTGCAATTTCGTAGAGGAAAATCATATAACTTATAATTTGACTGAGTAACGAGTCCATCCACCTTAGATTCTAGAAGGTTTGTTTCTTCATAATAAAATAATGAATAGGCAAGAAGTGTTACAAATTATTTATGAAGCCTGAGTTTCTGGAGACGAGGAATTGAAGTCAAGTGACTCGAGAAGAGCCCTATGATGTCATGGAAATTACACGGCTCAAAACCAGGAAAAAAAAAATGAAAAATGTGTAGAGATATGGATGAAGTAATTCGATTAAGAGAGTAGTTAAAGGCCAGGGCCATAAGGTAGGGTCAATGGCACCTGTCATGTCTGATCACACGACTTATCAGTTTCGGGACATGGTGACAAATCACGCTATACAGGGTAAATCTAAAGCGGAGAAGTGCTTTAATTCATCACATCTACATATTTTCCTGCAGTGCGTTATTACCATACTTAAAAACAACATGGCCCCACTGATCGCGCGGGCGGGCTTTCAGACCAGTTGTAGCGTGCGACACGGAAGTTGTATTCTCCAAGTGTTTCTTGGTTTTAATGCATCACAAACTCATTTCCTAGATGTTTCAACAACCCAATCAAAGAAATATTGCTTAATATACATTAGAATACGACCTTGTCCTTCATCATCTCTTCGTATCCAAGGGGTCACTTTCTCCTGGGACCTTTCAAGAAAAAATAAAGTTGCCAGCTTTGCAAAACCTTGTTCCAGTACTCTGGGTTTGTTATGCTGACGTTATGCTTTGTTTCCCTCTTCGCATTTGTTGATTACTTTCATGGATTTCGTTTGCCTCTGTGTGAAGTAGAACTCTTGTGTGTGTGTGTGTGTGTGTGTGTGTGTGTGTGTGTGTGTGTGTGTGTGTGTGTGTGTGTGTGTGTGTGTGTGTGTGTGTGTGTGTGTGTGTGTGTGTGTGTGTGTGTGTGTGTGTGTGTGTGTGTAACGTGAGGGGGCGGGAGTTCACCACAAATGCTTATCTAAAAAGACATGAGTCAAAGGCTTTTCCTGACATTAACTCGTCTTCTCTCATTGACTTGCTTAAAATTCTGCCTCCTGGCCGCAGTATTAAATGTTTATTCCTCTACCGTGTCACTTTGTCACTTTGGCAACATCTGCTTGCATTCTCTCCTTCATTATGACGTCCACATAGCACCTGTTTGGCAGTACATTCATCCTTTTTCTGTCGAACTCTCTAAGCAAAAGTTAACCGATATTCTCAGTCATTTAAATGTACAGCATGTCACCTCTGCAACTGTCTCCCTCAGCCTATATTCCTCTCTGCCTATGAGATGTGGTCTTTTAAACGCAGTGTGTATCGGCATACTCAAATGAATGGATATTCAAGTTTGCCCCATGAAGAGAAAAAATATTTTTACGGGGTTTAGCCTTTGGTTGTTTTTCCTTTTCATATACTCGTATAGTACCCACAAGCTCATCATCAAACGCAGTTTATAGTAAGTAAGCGGCCAGACTGCCGCCAGTGGTGATAGTCTTGATAAATATTCTCCACACAACCTACTCTACATTCTTTTATATGGCTGGGGCCCACATCCATCCCTTAGGCCTCATACATTATTGAAGGCCCTAGAACATACTACACACACACACACACACACACACACACACACACACACACACACACACACACACACACACACACAATGGCTCTGTCTCTGTCTGTCTGTCTGTCTGTCTGTCTCTCTCTCTCTCTCTCTCTCTCTCTCTCTCTCTCTCTCTCTCTCTCTCTCTCTCTCAATTCTTTTTCTCGATATTTAGCGTTCAACAGTCTCACATATCTTTCTTTCGTCACTGTTCAATATCTTGCCCAGTACAATGAGAGAGAGAGAGAGAGAGAGAGAGAGAGAGTAGTGGGGGGCGAGTTAATGCAAAGAAACGTTTTTGACTCCATGGTATATAACACCAGAGTAGCCTATGTAGCAAGCCCCTCCACCCAGTCCCACAAACACGGTACTCTATATAGCAGCGAAGTTGGCGTCTTTACAGAGTGAGCATCAACACAGTGTTAAAGAATCCTGCCAACCGTTTCAGTTTAGTTAATATCTGTGTTTGGGGAGAGGCCAGCAGAGCGGTACACACCAGCAGACATCATCGCGCTACCACTATACAGCACTGAGCAGCGAATTATGTTACTGTTATCAGTGTTTGCAAAGTACAGTACATGGTATATCGCCTGCATATCTCTCTTCTGTATATTGAATGTTATGTCCACCGGAAACTACCCCTGGTGCATTTTACGATGTTTTTAAATCCAACTGATGATTGCGTGTTGTTTTTTTATTTTTTCCCCTACTCTGAAGTTGGTGGAGAATTTCATTATGTAGCAGTCCACTTGCAGTATTCATAATTCCACCCTTGACGGAGATCAGAGGGAAAAATTCAATGCTGTTGGACAAAACCCGTCTTTAGCAAGGCGAGATTGTTTATTTCGGTCTCCCTCTCTCTCTCTCTCTCTCTCTCTCTCTCTCTCTCTCTCTCTTTGTGTGTGTGTGTGTGTGTGTGTGTGTGTGTGTGTGTGTGTGTGTGTGTGTGTGTTTATCTGATCCCAAAATATCACGAAAAGTTTGAACGAATTATCACCAAACATGCAGGAAAGAGCAACTATATGGATGTCTATCTATCTATCTATTGCCAGACGCCTCAATCCCGTTTGGGGTGGCCACAAACAAATCGCCTCCAAGTCGCCCTGTCCCCCGCCATTTCACTCCCCTGCTCCCAACTCACACCCCCCTCTCTCATATACCTCTCCACCCTATCCCTCCATCTCATCCTCGGCCTCCCCCTCCCTCTTCCCCCCTCCACCTCACTCACATACACTCTCTTCGTCAGTCTTTCACCCTCCATCCTCTCCACATGGCCAAACCACCTCAGTGTGTTCCTCATAACGCTTCCTATCACATACACATCCACACCACAACGCTCCTTTATATCCTCATTCGTCAGCCTGTCTCTCCACGTGACTCCACAGGCTCCTCTTAAATAACTCATTTCCACCGCTCTCACTCTTGACTTGTGTCCTTCCAACAACGTCCAAGCTTCAGTTCCGTACGTTAGAGTTGGTATCACAATACTGTCATGTAGTAACTTTTTCACTTCCATGCTCACTTCCCTGTTTATTATCACTGCTTTCAAAGAACCAGCAACCTTTCTTCACTGCTGTACCCTTTCAAGCACTTCACCCTCCAAACCTCCATCCTTACTCATCACGCTACCCAAGTACTTAAACGTACTCACATTTTCCAATTCCTCACCATCCAACCTCGCTGTACATTCACTGACTTCACCTCTCTCAAAGACCATCACTTTACTCTTCCCTACATTCACCTTTAGATTCCGTTTCTTACACACTCTCTCAAACTCATCCACCAAGCCTTGCAGCTCCCCTTCGTCTTCACTCAACAACACAGTATCATCTGCAAACAACAGTACAGGGAGTTTCCAAACACTATCCTCTCTCACCAGGGCCACTCCAACATCCACTACCCTACCTTGTATGGATGTGCTGAAGCCTAATATTTTTGGTGAGGATTTGATTCAAGACGGCTGAATGCAAGCCGCCCTACGTATTTTAATATGGATTGGCTCCTTGTGAAACGCGTCGACATGAATTCCATTGATTTTTACATACTATCAAATTTGGTCTGTAGGTATATTGTGCCTTAGCCAACAACATATTTCCCAGGCTATCAGCATCTGGCGCCTGACTGCTTTTGTATCATTTAATATGGTTTGGCTTTTTGTGAGACGAGGTGACTCAGTTCCGTAGAGTTTTGCGAATTTTCTTTAAATTTGGCTTATAGGTGTCTTATACCTTAGCCAACACCACATTTTGGTGGGCTGTTACCATTCGGCTCCTCTGGGTGGGCTGGGCCAAAGACCCAGCCCACCCAGATGGCCTAGGCAACTTGGCCCACGTAGCGGACGATCGAAACATAAACGGTGGAGGATGTGAAGCTGGTGATGAACAGCGTAGAAATGAAAGTAAAACTGATGTATGAAGATGGTACTTCGTTGTGCTTAATAGTTTAAAAGAAAAAGAAACCTCTGATTCAGAGTTACATTATGCCTTTGAGTGACGATGCCAAAAAGGTAAAAGTGGGGACACATGCCGCGAGCCACCTAAATGCGGTGCTCATCTCCGTAACTTAGGCCTCCAGCTTGTGGCTGGTTATTGATCAAAAAGTTTTAAGTAAATAAGAGTGAAGAGATAGGTGTTGATTCATTGTGCTGAGTTGATATACGACAAGAAACTAAAACTGTTGCAAGAACCTAGGCTGTGGCAGAGAAGCGAGAGTTACTCGTAAATGTGTGAAGGAAGGAGAGAGTGTGACCCATGGAATAAAGTGGCTAGTACTGTAGAAGTTAACGAGATAGACATGACACGAGACAGAAATGCAGAGGCTGCAAGATCATGTGGAGGTTCATCAGTGTTAGTATTAACGTATGGGTGTTATACTTAATAATAGAATAAATATGTCAAGAGTGAGGGAAGAAGAAATAAACTCATAAGGAAATATGTGGGCCGCATAAGCTTCAGAAACTAAAAAATATAAAGAGTCACTATGAAATTTAAGTAAGGATGTATATGTGTAAATGGAAAGAGGATGTGCTTAGATGGTATGACGACTTAAAGAAAGAATTGATGTGGCTGAGTGATAATTCTGATAGTAATTGACACAGAAACCCAATAAGGTGGTGGGTGGAGAAGATACGGTGAGTGAATGAAAAAGCGAAGAGTGAAAGCTGAAGCAGCAATCGTCATCAGCAAGGAATGAACTGGATGGATGAAGAAATGTATGACGTTGCACATGGCAGTGGTTGCAGTAGACGGAATTGTCTCTACCCTGCGAACATTATGAAGCACAACTTCAAGTGGATGGAGTTACTTCTGGGAGAGAGCTAACTTTTCGGAGCCAGGAATGTTGAGTGAATGGATGTGTGGCGGTGCTTCAGAGTTTTAAAATACTACAGTATCCACAGAAACAGCATAGTGATCTGCGCTGTATAGCAAGGAACATTATTAATTATCATCATTACTGTCAAGATATAAGTTACAACAGTCTCAGAGTAAGGGTTGAAGTACACATCCAAGGACATATAAAACATATGAAATACAGTAAACAAATTTCAATGGAGTTGTTTCGTACATGGTAACACAACTACCACAACGATACGAATCAGGCGCCACACTCGTATCTTAATAACCAAATGTTTCTGATACTAAGCAGTCCTTCAGCTGCATATTCTGACCTCTAACCAAACTTAAGCACCGTATGCCGTGTTGGCAAATCAGAGTAAGACACATTCTTAGTGGCATTCCTGTGCGTAGGGAAGAGAGAGCACCAATTACACCACTGGTGTGGTAAAAGGAAGCAAATCGGGAGTAGGAGTGTGCTTCCAACCTTCCTTCTCCCTGTATTAGTTTTGTTTTTGATATATGGCGACTACACCGACAATACTTATGCAGCATGCAGCCTTATACATCCTTTGTTCTCTGATTCGTGTGCTCAGAATACTAGACATCTCTGCTTACAAAATGGCTATTTGATCTGAACATGGTGTTCTGATATGCAGGGTGATATAATCAAAGACTATTTGATATCGCCGTAGATCATGTGCATGTTTTTATTCATTCGGGCATTAAATTTTGCCAGTGCTAATGGGTAGAGAGGTGGCCTGCGTCCTAAAGGACCAGGTTCGAATCTCGGCTGGGCCAGGGAACATTTTAAGGATTTGAATTTCATAAATGCAGACTAATCCTGATCTACCAAATGACCCACCGACATGTAAAAATACCCCAGCTAATACCAATACACCAGTCCTTTATGAGACGTGTGTTAGCGCCGAAGTGGTGACATGTGGAGGTGTATGGTATATATGAGGACTACTGGTCCTTGGGAACAAGTTGTGAAGCCTATGCCCTGAGTCGGACACATTAAAAAGATGTAGAAGCTTCTCTCGCTATTGTTTATTTTATAAATAGGACTATTGTGTGTGTGTGTGTGTGTGTGTGTGTGTGTGTGTGTGTGTAAAGAAAATAACATTTAATTCCTATATAACGAAACTTGGTGGAAATGTTCACTCTCAACCAAGGAATCTCTCTCTCTCTCTCTCTCTCTCTCTCTCTCTCTCTCTCTCTCTCTCTCATAAAATTTCCACTGCTGTGTCACACACACACACACACACACACACACACACACACACCACTGCAGCAATCGCAGTCCAACAGTTTAACCTATACACCCACCCACTCTCACAACTTTTGGCTCTGCATCTCTACCTCTCTCACAACTCGCTGTCCTCCATCTCTTCCCCTCTCACACTCACCCAGTACTCTCGTATTTACCTGCTCCCACTAGTGTGCATTCGTTCCATTCTATCCACCTTTATATTTCTAGCAAACCATCCTTTACGTCAATGACAAACCTACACTCGTCGATATCAGAGTGATATTAAAGTCTTTTGGTAACACTTAAAGGGTGATGGGTGGAAGATTGGCAGGAAAGCATTATGTTATTTTACGAGATAAATACTTTTATAATACTGCAACAGCAACAAGAAACCACCATTGCCACCGCAACCACAGCCACAAATCAATCATATCTCATTTTGCACCCTAAGGTAGGGTGAGGTAGGGTGCAGAGAACCAGAATGAACTTTGGAAATTAGATACTAACCAAATGTTGCCTAATTGAATGGGTTACACTCTCTTTCAGCCACCATTTAGCCACTCGGAATCCCTGTTACACCACGTAGGCCAAAAGTATCCCGGATGTTCCTTCACATGTGCCTATCCATCAGAGTCAATCCAACTGCTGTCAAGTTAAAATGGAGTGCCCGACCTTAATACAGCGCTCTTCCAAAAAAAAAAATCATCCAGCCAGCTCCATATCTTTTCATTTCAAGATCCTGAACAGCGTTCATACCTATCCTTCTCACACACATTTACCATACCGATCCGTCTTCCTGACTTACCACTTCTCCTCCCACCCTTTTCTCTCCTCTTTTCACATCCATTCTCTTCACACGACCATACAGTAGAAGCACGCTTTTCCAATCTGGTTACCAGAATTCTTTACTCCGCATTTTCCCAAATCACAATATTCCCTATCCTATCCTCTCTCCACACTCCAAACACATTCCTTAAGAGTCCTATCTCCGCTGCTCTTGCTCTTATCCATTTATCTTCATACCACACCACATTCTCATACGTGTGTGTTAGAGTACTAAAACTTTTTCATCAAAGCCACTCGCAGTTGCCACACTCATCTCTGCTTCCCTTCAAGACCTTAATGTACCACCCACGTTTCATCCTTTACCACTCTATTTTCCTTTTTTTTTTCTTTTCACATTTACATCTCTTATATATAACTACTTTAAGGTACTTAGGCTCTCTTACCAACTAAAATTTCTTTCCATTCAATTTTACATCACACTGGGAATCACTTTCTATCTCAACAACGATCACTTTACTCTTATGTACCAAATTATACTTTCAAGGCAAGACCCTCACGGACATCTACAGAAGTCTGCACAAAACACCAACCTCTTATTCTCTGTTTGCAAGCAGCTGTGCATCATCTACATACGTCAGATCTGACACTTTTCCTTCTTTCAAGGCAACCCTCATCTTGAATAATTATTCACTTAAATTCGCACCTTCCCTAACGAATAGTTTACTCTCACCATAAAAACTCATAACGACACTCAACAGCCTACGAGCTACGCAATACGTAAGCAGAACCTTGCATAGTTCTTCCATTCTTTCCTTGTTGTATTCTCAGTCTAGGACAATAAATACTATAAATATCTTATAGCCCTTCTTACAGGCCATCGCCACTGTCCGTCTCGTTTCTGATATTAGATCCACATATCCTCTTCCATTCATAAAGCCACTCCTTCATCACTCAAATACCTTCTGATATATCCGCTACTTTATGGTAATGCTTCTATAACGCTCTCCTAAAACGATCAAGAGACTTACACCATGATCATTTTTGCACTTACCTCGTTGACTGTTATCCTTGGGAACGGTTACAGTTACAACCTTTTCAACCTTGATGGTAGTTTCACTCATCCACGCCTTACGAATCTCAAACAATTGCTTTATTCCACTCTCATCATTACGCTTAGTCATATTTATTCATCTCACCACCAGCTGCTTTCCCATTCACCAGCCGTTTCACAGGATTCTTCTCGTCAAGATCAAGGTTCCTGTTACATTCCCACTCTGCACAGCACAAAAATCAGTCATGTTCAGAGCCGCTCATCTCTCGCCATTCCCATTAATCAGCCTTTCAAATTTTGTTTCCATCTGCTCCATACTTCACTTCCATTGGTTAGTATTCTTCGATTTTCATCCCTCACAATTCCACATTTCTTTCCACGTTCTCATCCAAATTTCTCACCTCCTATTTAATTGACCTGTGCAGCTGGATGTATGGGGCTAGTAAGATGTGTGTGATTCGCGGCTGTTGATTGGCCGCCAATGATGTCATTGAAGTACATGCAAGCATGTATTATAGTGCAACATGCGGACGTAGGTGTACACCGTGGGTGGATGTAGTGCAACGTGCGGACGGATGTAGTGCAACATGCGGACGTAGATGTACACCGTGCGTGGATTAATTAACTTCAAACGTCACTCATTGTTTTATAAAACTTTCTTTATAATCAACTTTAATTTGATATCGGTTCATTTTTCAAGCTAATTTGGATCTCATTAGCTTCCGAAATTATTTCATATTTAAAATGGATGCTTATATTGCAAGCAATTTGCAAATATATATATATATATATATATATATATATATATATGCGTTAAAATGAGAAGAGCTATAGATTTACATTCTCGGCGGCCAATCAGCAGCATTGAACCAAACACACTACTCGCTCCGTACATCTCGGCTGCACAGGTCAATCAAGTAGGCTATAGAAGGTTTCAAATTTTCAAAACAAATTCCTTTGACTTTTATTCCAGAGTCATAATTTACCTCTGTTTTTCTCTTTTTACTAATCTCTCTGCATGCTTCCTACTCCTTTCTTCTGAATGCCTTTCTTGGATCCACTCTAGCCACTTCTTCCTCTTTTGCTAAACATTTCCTTCATGCATTCCACAAGTTGTCCAGATCCATTTACTCCAAGTTTATTGACTTTAACCCCCCACAACTTTGGCCTGGTATCCATCTGCCATTATTATATTTCTCAGCGTCTCTACTTTCAGGCTTTTCATCATACCCTCTTCTTTCTTTGTAACCATATCAAACTTCGCAGCTTAATCTTGCATTTTACTGTCAATATCAGACACAACGCAGCTTTTTCCTCTCACAGCCGTTGTATCAGCAAAACTCCCCACCGAGGTAATAATAATAATAATAATAATAATAATAATAACAGCAAACATAATGTACCGGTGCTCTATTGAACGCTAGTTATATGGGATGGTAAATTAAGATAAAAATGGAGAGTACCCAGTAAGAATAGCACTCTATATTGGGGTGATTATTTTCAACAATCGAAGAGAATGCATTATTTAAATCACCTTGTCCTCACTGGCAACGGCATCTACAGGCACAGCACCTCACAGTCAATTCCATTCGCTTTATAACCAGTCTAGCCATTTCCTTCTGGTCCTCAGTAAACCAAGGCGAGGCCTATGAAATATTTTACTGATGATCACCAGATGGTTATGAATATAATAGAAATAATTTTTGGTCTTCATAGTACTGTACACTAAAAATTTTATATGTATTTTCTGTTCATCAGCTATCAATATCCTAGGTACACAATCCTGCCTTCAGCTATTTTTCTAGGATAGGAGGTCTGAGGGATAATGTGATATGAAAAGACTAAAAGAAACCATATATATATATATATATATATATATATATATATATATATATATATATATATATACCCTGTAAATATCATCGTCATGATGTATCCTCCCACCCAATGATAGGGTAAGCTCGGGTCCTGATAGCATTATATATATATATATATATATATATATATATATATATATATATATATATATATATATATATATATATATATATATATATATATATATACCCTGTAAATATCATCGTCATGATGATGTATCTTCCCACCCAATGATAGGGTAAGCTCGGGTCCTGATAGCAAGGAAAGGAGTGGTTGCAACCTTATAAATATAGGCTACCAGTAAAGAGTTCGCAGTTCTGGTTTGATCACACAGTCCTAACCATTTACGTATGACATTTTTCTGTATAGATGTGCTTTGATCAGATAGAATCAGTCCATCAGCTATTGGGTAAAAAAATGAGGTGCCAAAACAACGTATTGTGCTTCTTCGTACCTAATTCAACTAACCAATTTGATCCTTGTTAATTCTGTAGCCTCATCTGCTTCTCGTAATCACTTTAATATGTACTCGTTTACCCTCTACAGTACATATAATTTCTTTGTTTAGTATGCGCCCTCCCACTTTCAAACACATTCATAAACACTAGTTTCACCTCTTTCTCCATTGTCATCATAGGACCATATATTCTGAGCACACGCTCTTCGAAATACGCTGTTATCAACAAAATTCCTTAATCTATATGCCTAATGATTCACAGTATATCCTTTACTATCCAGTGCACGCAGTCCACTCACGTTTCTCAGAAATTATTTTTATTATTTTTTTTTTACCGTTCTTGTTCATGACTTTTTGCTGTCATACAGTAACAGAGTCTCACACCCATATTTCTAAGACACTGACAGTATCATGGCCTTCAAGGCCTTCAAGAGACGATCCATATCACATCCGATATTACACTACGTCTTTCACACATTTATCTCTCGTATACTCTGCGTCATTCACATATTAATCATTCGTGTACTCTACGTCGTTCACACATTTGTCACTCTTATAATGAACCTCTTTCACACATTTATCACTTATGCTCTACATCTCTCGTACATATATCGCCCTTATGCTCTTCGTCTTTCTCACGTGACCACTCTTGTACTCTACGTCTTACACATTTATCAATAATTCTCTACTTCTTTCACACATTTATCACTCTTACGAATATAGGCTAGGTCTTTCACACATTTATCCCTCTTACGAATATACTCTACGTCTTTCACACATTTAGCACTCCTGTATCTCACTGCATTGTGCCAACAAGTTTTAATTCCTCCATTATTTCTAGTTTCCATTCTGTATAAGTACGCCTTAGGTCACGTAAATCACTCTTTCAATAAATTACGCCATCATATTACATTTTTCACTGCTCACAGACAGTTTGAAAACCGAACAAATCAATATTCTCTTCGCTTTTAATAAGCGATAAAACATCGCCTATATAAATGGAGTATGAAACATTTCATAGTTCACCATTCATCACCGGCTTTACTCTCGTCTGTGCAGTATTTCCTTTCATCTCTAGCTTAAGCTATATGCCCCCCATATATATATATATATATATATATATAATCACACTTGTTCTAATGCTGTCCAGGACAAGGAGAAGGGCTGTACAAAGTAACAAACGCAAATCACCCCTGAATCTCATCTCTCTTATGTCTACGGGGATGTCCGGAACCATAGCACGTCTACTTTTTGTCAGGTACAATGTATATATGTATATACATATATCTACATATATAAAAGAGCCGCGTTGTTTGTTTGCTTGTTTGTTTATTTGCCCATCAATTACGCCCAATCCAAGGGCCAGACACCCCCAAACCTACACATATTCTGAATCAGGGTGACCCAAGGATGGTTTTAGGGGGTCAAAATTCAGGTCTGGGTCATCTGAGGTCACCAGTTGAGTGTTCCCTTTCTTGGTCGGGGCAATACCGAATACTCCTGCAGCCCAATTTTTGGCATGGAAACTGATATGACCTTGAGTTCGGACATAGGTTATGTGAGGTTGACCGAGGTCATTTGAGGGTCATCAGTCTGAGGTCATTTGAGGTCACCGGTAATAGTACACAAGTACGCACAAATACTGTGCGTTAGTCCGCGAAAACTGAAATAGAAAGTTTCTGGACCTCTTATAATCCCTCTTCTAAAGCATAAGAGGTACATGGTCTTTCTGGAGTAGAAAGATTGAACTAGAACAAATGATAGAATTAGAATGTTTACCTTTTTGGCCCAGACAACGCCGGGTACCCCTGCTGATGTTCTGTAGAGTTTTTAACTTAAAATTCGTATTTTAGTACAGTCTTCATCTGTTTGTTTTGCGAATAGCAAATACTGTATATGAAATATCGGCTAAAGAGTTATGTCCATTCATTAAAAAAAATAAAAAATACAATTAATAACGCTCATCAGTTATAACAAAAATTAATGTAAACCCCACTTTCAAATAATTCTCGGCAAAAATCCAGACATTTTAATGCTAGTTCATAAATCTCTTATGAGACTGCGTCCCCCTCGCACATAGTACGCCCCCCTACAGTTTGGAAAACACTGCCCTATGGGAATAAAGCGTCATAAGATAGATAGATAGACAGATAGATAAATAGACAGGAATGAGTCAGCGTTGATGTGGTACGGGACGTCAGTGTGGGTGGTTGGTGCAGGTGCTGTGGGTGTTTGGCGAGGCACTTGTGTCAACAGCCAACAAAGCCACTCTCTCACCGCGCCACTGCCCCACCCACGCTGCTTCAATACTCCCGCCATCTGCTCACACCATTTGCAGACAACCCATCGCTCAGATATTTGCTTCATACTAAATCCTTTACACATGAAATACGAAATGTTTATAACCAAATCAGGTATGGAGGTCAAGTGGGTTGATAGCTTTAGATAATCCAACCGGATTGAGCCTGTAAGGATTTCCATCTGAGGGGTGGAGGGGTGGTTGGGTTTGTTGCCCACATAATGCCTTTCAGGGGAAGGAGGTTGGTCACCCTTGCCTTAAAAGTCGGGAGAGAGTAGCCTAGCCCTGGACCCTTATGCTCCCGATGGGGCAAAAATGGAGTTGATGAAGGATGGGTGGATGAACTGTCTCGATCAATAAGGTACTGGACTATTTTAATGCAGGAGTTAAATGTTCATTTGTACTTATGCGACCATGAGTAGAGTTCATTACGAAATTATCGCAGTCCAAAGACTCTACAAAGCTGATTAACACAAAGTCTGCTCCACCCTGTGATCTCTTAAACTGGAATTACATTCGCTTTACGCTAACTTGGCCTGAAACTGCCATCTCTTCATTGTAACTGCTGAGTTGTATCAATAGATTAATATTGGAATATGATGCTGGTCACGGAGAATGGCTATAGAAAGGACTACTTGACATTTACAAACTCAGCACTACTTAACATTTACAGACTCAGCACTGCTTGACATTTACAGACTTAGCACTCCTTTTCATTTACAAACTCAGCACTGCCTGTCATTCACATGCAACACAAAGCCAATCAGGAGACGGGCGTGTGTGCTGGGCAATGCCCAGGCCCTGTCTTCTCTCTTTTTTTTAACCAGACCATACCCAACTGACCGGGCTAATGTATGGCCCAGCCTGCACTATATGTGCAGGAAATCTGTAAACGAACGAACGAACGATGACTGTCATTTACAAACTCCGCACACAGTGATTCTTTGGCTCCTATACTCGTCGGTCAGAAAGCTCCCTAATGCGTCTTTCTTAGCGATTTATTTTCAGATATTGCTTGTTATGTTCCTTTTATACGTAATCTATGCAGAGTATGGCGATATTGGAAGGACTTATGCAGCAAAGAGGAGGACAGCAAGATGCAATAAGCAACATAAACCGCTTAGGAAAACGGATTAGGGGACTTCCTCCACCGACGAGAAAACATAAACCGCTTAGGAAAAGGTGTTAGGAGGCTTCCTCCACCGACGAGAAAACAGGCCTTAGTATTGAACAAATCTCAAAATAAGAAAAGACTTGTGTTATTACAAAAATATTACTTTTTATTGCACTGGTTGGACTGCTGGAAATGTCAACAACTGAATGTCCCTCGTCCATCACCCACTCCAATCCTTTTACCCCCTCAGGCGCGTTGGGGTCCGGGGCTAGATACTTAGCCCAGTATTCCTGTAGGTGAAGAAGGCTCCCTAACACCTCTTCCTAAACTATTTATTTTGCTTATTACACCTTGCTGTGCCTTTTAGTCTTACACAATTAATTCTCTCCGACAAGGAGAGTATCTTTTCACCCCTGTTTGTTTGATTGTCTGAGGATTACCCAAAAATTATAAGAGGGATTTGGACCAAATTTTGGTGGGTAGATAGCCCATAATCGATTAACTTTTGGGACCGATCCCGATCGTTCAGTATTACAGATTCTGGATCCGGAAAACATTTTTTTGTGAAACCGTAATCAGTGACGAGAAACCCTAACCCATTATGGAGAGTGGTTTGGAAATTACGTTGCCCTAGTCCGAGAGGTACGTTCCACTGAATGCCCCTCAAGTCTTAATATAATACTACTCTTCATACATTTCGGAAAAAAATTATTTTACCATCCGTATCCAAAAGTAAATCGCTAGTACGAGGTGCTATGGAGTCTCGACCTTTAAAGTGAGTGTGACCAGCCTCACTCGCCTCTGAGTGGTTTTTTGTGAACAGAAAACCCCAGCCATCTCTTGTATGTAAATCTTCACAGGCTCCATCCGGCTGGAGCTCCTTAGCCCACAACACCACCAGGCGTCATTAGTTCATATGGTTACTACCCAGCGTAGGAAATGGCTTCCTGGTCCACAAGAAACCATTTGGCTTGTCATTCAGCGTAGAGTCACCTGAAGACGCAAATTCATCGAGTGAGTGGATGATGGGCGCCCCACCTACATCTAAATAAGTAATACCTTCAGTACGATCAAGCTTTTCTCACTTCCTTCTCGCCTCCACCAAGCAACTGTTGTCAGGCCAGGAGAGGCGTTTGTCACTGGCGGGATCAGAGGCAGCCTGCATTACCCCCGCCACTGCGCCAGGCCATACTGAAAGAATATACAGTACCTGGGAATGACATCATGTGCTGAGCAGGTGGATTAATGTTATCTTCGTGCATATCATTATATTATTAACCTATCCTTTCATCACTATTATTAAAAATTTTCCTCACAGCTAACTTATGATTACAGAATTTAACATACCTGTCTGGGTATTCCATAAACATTTTGCGTAGGTTATTAAGCTATAATTTGTAAATAAAGAAGTAAGTTCAGTTACTAATCTCGTCTTATAACTTTATGTCATATATCAAATTTAACCTTAATATATAATGGCTATGTAAAATCTTCTTAAAATTTAGATATGTTACCAATTGCTTTTCACATACTATGGCTCTCCAAAGCGCTTTCATCGTTATCTACCCTTGAGGAAATATATTCAAGATATTGATCTCATGATGGTTGGTGGGGCACCTATCATCCATTCATTCTATGTAGTACTACCTTCACGTGACTCTGCGGTGAGTGACGAACTCAATGGTTTCCTCGAAACCAGGAAGCCATTTCATTCGCTGGGTGGTAACCATATGACCAAATGACGCCTGGTGGTATAGTGGGCTAAGGAGCTCCAACCGCATGGAGCTTGTGAAGATTTGCATCCAAAAGATGGTTGGGATTATTGTCACCCTCTCCTTAAATGTGAGTACTGAGTAGCCTAGCCCCAGACCCCTACGCTCCTGATGACGGGGTATAAAAGAACTGGGTGACCGATGGATAGATGGGTAGATCTCCCTGGCTGTGAGGGGGTAATGAAGGCCACAGGTGAATGCTGGTGTGTTGTGTGGACGGCTCAGTCACCGTCATCAATGTTTACTTCATTTGTTCCTCCCTGTCAACATTAAAAAAAAGAAATCGTTCTCTCATGCCTTCCTCCTCCACAGGTAAGACGGAATGGCGAATATGTCACCAGAATTACGTAACGCTGTCGAGAAAACCTGACGCCCATGTAACTGATTATGTGAGGGGCCTGCAGGTGTGCCAGCGAGTGTACCGAGAACCCAAAGCACACGGCAATACCTTCGTCAGCCTTATGAATCAGTGCTGCTTGGACAGGTGTGATGTGTTATGACTGGTATTCAGAGGAGGAGGAGGGGGAGGGAGAGAGTGGGCGAGGGTAGAGAGTGGGCGAGGGGAGAGAGTGAGCGAGGGGAGAAAGTGGTCGAGGGGAGAAAGGGAGAGATCGAGTAAGGGGAGAGTGTGAGCAAGGGGAGAGAGTGAAGGAGGGGGAGGGGGAAAGAGTGGTGGCGAGGCAAAGGGGGAGATGTGGAGAGGGAGGAAAGGTGTAAGGTGAAAGATGATGTTGAGACAGGAGGGAAGATGAGGGAAGATGAGGGAAAAGGATAGAAGAGGGCCAGTGTATCTGCAAAAAGAATGAAGTTAGAGAATGATAGGAGTAAAGGATTTGGTGAGAGATGAGAAGTGAATAGGAGGAACAAAGAAAGGGAGAATTAAGGGAGAGGTCTGGAGTGCGGGAAGGAAGTGAAAAAACGGGAAAATAAAAAATGAAAAATGACACTGAAGAAAGGTGTTGGACGAAGAGTGAAACGGAGTGAGCAGATGGTGGAAAAGCAAGATAATGTAAGCAGAAAAAGAGATCAAGAGTGAAACAGAGTTAGAGGAAGAGAGTGAAACACCAGGATATTTGTAAATATAATTTCACTTTATTTTGCAACATAATTACATGATCTGAGATTATACACTGTGGTATATAGTAAACATATTTTAAATACCCGGAATGCTTCTTATTCTGTAAGTTTATAATCAGTTTTCAGTGTACTGTGTACAGGGTACAGACAACATCTGGATACACATAACAGGATTTCACAGTAAAACGTTTCCTTAAAACACACACATATACCCATATAATGTGCATTCACATGATTATATACATATTTATACATATACACTTACATGAAGGGACACTGCCGTAAACACATACAGCTACACATGAAAAAGCAGCTGACAGTCTAAAAATATACCGTTATATATACAGGAAAAATTGTAGGAAAAATGAATAACCATGATAATCGAAAAGACTTAATTAAATGATATTTAATGTGTGTACATTAACCGCACGTCAGGTCTGAAAACATAACTGATTACGGTATTAAATCTTACCCAGCGGTAAACACGCCAACTAAACCAACAGCTTTAAAATATTATGATCTTAATTATAAAAATCGATAGTCTATTAGCAAAAAAAATGGTTACGAATAAAAAAAAAAAATAGCATCAAAAAGTTCGTTAAAGTAATATATATATATATATATATATATATATATATATATATATATATATATATATATATATATATAAACTATTCATGAAAAAAGTTCAAACATGCAATTGACATTAAAAATATATAAAACAAATTTACATTATATATATATATATATATATATATATATATATATATATATATATATATATATATATATATATATATATATATATATATATATATATATATATATATATATATATATATATATATCATCATCAACCGTTTGAGTGTCCACTACAGGACCGGCCTATCCCAACCGAAGTGGGGACGATACAGCCTATGTATCTCTGCCAAGTGGCTTAGGTATAGTAGAGATTGTATGTAGGGTGAGAAGTGCTTGTGAGTGTAATGTTGGAGTGGCTTTGGATGTGTGTGTAGTCTGTGAACCAAGTGTAATCGGCCCGTGCAAGCCGACTGGGTGCAAGCATACTTTATAGTATGTGACACTGGTTCAACCACAGCACCCCTTATATCCGCCAAAGTAGTACATGGCCGGAAGAACGCTCCCAAAGTATATTACCCTGGCGGGGCGCGAACCCTCATTCTTTAGTGTGCGAAAATGCACACTTTACCACAGAGGCTCTATATATATATATATATATATATATATATATATATATATATATATATATATATATATATATATATATATATATATATATATATATATATATATATATAATTAAAAACATCAGTCCTATACCACACTGATAAATGCACTCATATAAACAAGGACCCGTCTGTCTTCATGTTTTTGTACCCATATTAACCAAGAAATTATCGCATCAAAACTTTTTTAAAAGAGCATCTACTTTTTATTCATTTTTAAACAGAGTAACAACACTATTAAAAAGCATGCCTTTAAATCAGTATGGAGTATTGTTCCTAAGACGGGTGTTGTGATTATTCAGTAGTCTCTTTACGTACTGCACCTTGCTTGGGTCAGAGCTGTGTGATGTACAAGTAGCAGCTGATTGCAGTTACTGGCTTTGATGTGGCTACTGCCATATACAGGAACACCACACATTCTTTTCAGAGCATTACTGTATGCCATTTTAAAACATTTAAATACATTACTTTTAAAACTTGTTTCCATTCAATAAGGGAAGACGATACAGTGGGACACAGACTGAATTAAACAAGAGTAAAACTGTATTAATTATTACATATAAAAAATCTCAACAATTCTGTTAAAAAATGCTAAAATAAAAAAATGTAGTTTACATTCTCTATCATCTAAACTCATGATAGCCTACGCTAAACTCAAAAATACCGGAAGTACATCCTGCAGTACATGATGAAACATGATTAAAAGTGTCAGTGGCATAAAAGAAATAGTAAAGGTCAAAGCACTGTTCCTTGTCTTACTCCTTGATTTATATGGTAGTTTTTACTGCTGCTACCCCGCCAGTAGTAGTAGTAGTAGTAATAATAGTAGCAGCAGTAGTAGTAGAAGTAGTAGCAGTAGTAATTGCAACCCTCGACTTATCTGAAAAGTGAACCTGTTGGACTGAAACTGCCATCCTTCTGCAGCTCATCAGCCTCAAGGAGAGGGAGGCAGTGGAAGCGCATTAGTATAACCGGCCAGCTCCTCCTCCCAGTCATGTCGGTGCCACCACGTGAAGGCGGCCCTCTACAGTACCACAGAAAACCTATTCTCCCATAACTTTGTTTACTAGAGATTTAAGCCAACATGTGAGAGAAAAGGATAGACAAGAGGAAGACTCTCCCCCTCCCTCCACTCCCTCCGGCAGAACAACAATGAAAAAAAAAAAAAGGATTAAAAGAAAGGACAGCCATGGAAATTTTATAGGAAAGACAGAAAAGGAAATGTTATGCACTATGAAATGCCTTAATCTCGAATCTGAAAATAAAGGCAAATATACAACAGTAGAAATCAAGGGACGTAATATTTCAGGAAATAAAGGAGCATAATATCCTACAAATCAAGGAACATGTACAAACAAACAAACAAAGAAATAACAGAGCATATACAACTACAGAAATAAACGAGCATATACTGTACAATAGCAGAAATTAAAAAGCATACATAATGACAGAAGTAATGGTGCATATACAATCCCTGAATGAAGCATACAATCACATAAGTAAAGGAGCTTATACAATCGCATAATAATGGTTTTCACTACAATAGATCGCCTATAGAGTTTAATAAAATCCTCTGATGATACAGACTGTAGATTACAAATGCATTATTCCTCTTGAAAATCTTAGTACAGACATCATCTAAAGTGCACTCCACTGGGTGACGTATCGTGTGTTGCGGGGACGGCCGAAGCAGTGTTACCAGTGTTTATCCTGCAGCATTTATTCATTTCCTACTCCCAGTGCCACACCCACGCCCATACCAACAACCTGAGCCGTCCCCAAAACATGTTAAATATCGTCAAATGACCCTTTAGTTGACCTCTGTATGTCCATTCGTCATGAAATCCTTTCTTGCACTACCCTAGGTTACTCAGTTCAGGTATTTAAGGCGAGAATGACTGGCATCTCTCTCTCTCTCTCTCTTTTCCCAGAGCGGCATTATGTGAATAATAAACTTCAATCAGCCCTCGGACACAAACCCTTTGAGGCTCAGTCTGGCTGGAACACTTTAACCCACTAGACCACGAGGCGTCCTATGGTTACATGGCTACCACATGCTGTTATAAACAATTTCCAATTTAACAGGAAAATGGCCGGCTTGTCAACTCAGCGAAGCAGCACTACATAGAGTGGGTGGATGGTGGGTCCCCCTGCCTACATCGAAATGTAAGGCGAAGTAAACACAGGCGTGGGAGTGTGTAGTAATAAAATGTACACAGGTAATCTTCAGGCCATGATCATAAAACCCTGTCGTCTTAATTAACTTTCCATTAAGAACAAGACTAACGCAATCTTGTATTCATGGTCTGAGCACACAGATTTATTAGTCTTTTCAAATTGGTGCCGACGTGGAGCCTCCACCCTTGGTGATGAAGCTGCGGTGTCCATCTGGAGCCAACTACCTCTCCCTGCAACTCGCTTTTATCTTTTTTTTATGTGGGGAAGAAGGAACCAAAGGCCGCAAGCCCGTAAAATTATTCCTGCCAAGGGAAAAACAAAATACAAGAGACAGCCAATTTCAAGATCCGATCATTTCGAGATGACTGGACACACTGCGTTTGAAAGACTGGAGATCATAGGAAGCAGGAAATACAGACAGAGGGAGACAGTTCCAGAGTTGACCTGTTGCATTAATGAAGGACTGTGGGTAACTGTTAACTCTTGCATTAGAGAGTTGGACAGAAAAGGTATGAGAGTTTGCTACTAGACGGGTGCTACGCGCCCGTCGTAGAGGTGGAGGAATGCATGCAGACAGTTCAGAGGTTCAGTGACCGTTGAAGTAGCGATAGAAAAGAGATAAAGATGCAACAGTGAGGCGAAGAGACAAAGGTTTAAGGGAGTCAGTAAGAGGAGGAGAGTTAATGAGACGAATAGCCTTTGACTTCACCCTATTGAGAAGAGATGTTTGTGGGGAGCCTCCCCACACATGAGAGTTGTACTCCAGACAGGGGCGGATAAAACCCCTGTACGGAGCAACAATTGTGCATGGGTAAAGAAGGAATGGAGTCAGTTTAGCACACACAATCTCATGGAAGCAGATTTTACAAGAGATGTAATATGATCTTTCCAAGATAAGTCCCGAGCAAATGAAACCCCAAGCATGTTCAAGGATGACGCAGGATTACGCTGAATATTATAAAACATTAGTGGGTACACCTGTTGAAGATTTTGTTGGGTTGATAGGTGTAAAAACTGAGTCTTTGATGCATTAAAAACAACCAGATTATTTTTACCCCAATCAGAGATATGAGCCAAGTCAGACATTAAATGTGCCATAGCCTCATCCCTTGTTTGTTGAAGTAGCTGCTGCGATGGACGTTGGGGGAACAGAATGGAAAGGTGAAAGGTGGAGCCATCAGCGTATGAGTGGATAGGGTTAGATGTATGGCTTAGAAGGTCATTGATGAATAAAAGGAAGAGAGTTGGTGATAGGACAGAGCCCTGAGGAACACCACTGTTAATAGATCTAGGAGAAGAACGATGGCCGTCTACAACAGCGGCTATAGAACGACCAGAAAGGAAGCTAGAGATGAAGGCACAGATAGAAGGATAGAAACTGTAAGAGGGGAGTTTGGAAATTAAAGGTTTATGCCAGACTCGATCGAAAGCCTTAGAGATGTCAAGTGCAATGGCAAAGCTTTCGCCAAAGTCCCGAAAGGAGGATGACCAGGAGTCTAAAATGTAAATGAGAAGATCGCCAGTGGAGCGTCCCTGACGGAACCCATACTGATGATCAGAATGAAGGTTGTGATAGGAAAGATGCATTAAAATTTTTCTATTAAGAATTGACTCGAAAACTTTTGAGATACAGGATGTTAAAGCAATTGGACGATAGTTAGAGGGTTGGGAATGGTCACCCTTGTTTGGGACTGGCTGAATAAGAGCAAACTTCCAGCAAGAAGGAAAGGTACAAGTTGATAGACAAAGGCGAAAGAGTTTGCCTAGGCAGGGTGTAAGCACAAAAGCACACTTCTTGAGAACAACAGGAGGGACTCCATCAGGCCCATATGCCTTATTAGTATTGAGGCCTGTGATGGCAGCAAATACATCAGCTGAAGAAATTTTAATGTCAGTCATGTAAGTCAGAGGGGGGAAGTGATGGAGGAACAGCACCGGAATCATCTAAGGTGGAATTGGAGGAGATAGTCTGAGCGAAGAGATCTGCTTTATCAGTAGAAGAAATAGCCACATAGCCATCAGAGTAGAAAAGAGGAGGGAAGGATGATGAGGTAAAGTTGTTAGAAAGGTTTTTGGCAGTGCCAGAAGGAGCGGGAAGAATTCGAGTTAGAGAGTTGAGATCATTTAATACGGATGAAATTATTTTTAGCAGAGCGAAGAACAGACTTGTCCGGGCAGAAATGAATAAAAGATGTGATTCAGAGGTGGGTTGGCTCCGGTGCCTTTCATAGGCCCTCTCCTTGTTGCGGACAGCATTAGAAGAAGCGTGATTAAACCAAGGCTTTCTTGCATTAGTCAAAGGATATGAGAAAGGAATGTATGCTTCTATGCCGGAGAGAATGACATCCGTAATGCGCAAGGCACACCCAGATGGCTCTCGGCCATGGAAGCAATAATCATTCCAGAAAAATCAAACAAGTACTGCCTGAGGGCCTCCCAAACCGCAGCTCCAAAGTGCCACAGACGATGTTTCTTTGGAGGGTCCGCAGGCCGTACCGGAGCGATAGGACAGGTTAAGGTGATAAGGTTGTGATCGGAGGAGCCCAGCGGAGAGAAAAGATTAACAGTGTAAGCAGAAGGATATATGGATATATGGAAACTGTAAACTAACATCTATTCACAGACTCATTCGTTTTGATTACTTTTTTTCATATTAGACTGATGGAAAACAATTATATGCAAATTATGATAGACCTTTCATAGGCAATGAGTAAAGTGTGTGTGCGTGTGTGTGTGTGTGTGTGTGTGTGTGTGTGTGTGTGTGTGTGTGTGTGTGTGTGTGTGTGTGGCGGGAGAGGGAAATATCTGAAGAAGAGAGAAGGGAAAATGGAAGAAATAATTGAAAATGGTTGAAGGAAGGAATGAAATGAGTGGGCGAGGCAAGAATGGGAGAGTGAGAAGCAGAGCAGGGGAGAACCTGAAGAGAAGAGAGGGGAGAGTGGGAGGAGGGAGGGAGGGGGGCTGGTGGAGGAGGAGATGGGGAGTAAAAGGAAACTCAAGGTAAAGGTGGAGGGAGAGAAGAATGAAAAGGTAAAGGGAATGCATGCGGATTGAGTGTGGGTAGCAGGCGTTGAATAGAGAGAAATGGGGGTACGAGAGAGAGAAGGAGAGGGGAGAGATAAGAAATCGAGGAGAGGAGAGGAGGAGGATGGAGGGGAGAGAAGTGGAGGGAAGACAGAGTGGGGGGAAGGAGGGAGGGAATAAGGGCAGGTAAAATGTGTGTGAGTAAGGGGGAGGGGGGACAGCACATATTAGTTTAAGATTTTGGTGGAGGTGGGGGTGAGAGGTGGTGGTGGTGGTGGAGGGGATGGGGGTGAGAGGATGTGGTAGTGGGGGTGGGGGTAAGAGGTGGTTTTGGTGGAAAGGGTGTGGGTGAGAGGTGGTGGTGGTGGTGGAGGGGATGGGGGTGAGAGATGGTGGTGGTGGAGGGACTGGGGGTGATAGGTGGTGGTGGTGGAGGGGGTAGGGGAGGGTGTTGTGGTGGTGGTAGGGGTGAGTGTGGGTGTCAGGCAGGTATATAAGTGGTGGGTGGTTAGGGCAGGGTTTGTGGCGACATAACATGAGGACACATCAGGTGGTGTGTGTGCTGCTGGTGGCCTTCACTGGCCTGGCCACAGCTTTCCCCTTCCAGGTATGTCAATGTGTGTCTTTATTGTGTCGTTATATACAGCATTATCTTATACGGTTAACATGAAAACTGGATTTAAAAAATAGACGAATAGATGGATATGGATAGACAGGTAGGTAGGTATAGAGAGATGGATTGATAGATTAATGGACAGTCTATCTATCTATTGCCAGACCCTTTAATCCCGTACGGGGTGGCCACAAACAAATCGCCTCCACGTCGCCCTGTCCCCTGCCATTTCACTGCCCTGCTCCCAACTCACACCCCCCTCTCTCATATACCTCTCCACCCCATCCCTCCATCCCATCCTCGGCCTCCCTCTCCCTCTCCCCCCCCCTTCCACCTCACTCACATACATTTTCCTCGTCAGTGTCTTACCCTCAATCCTCTCCACATGGCCAAACCACCTCAGTGTGTTCCTCATAACTCTTCCTATCACATCCACATCCACACCACAACGCTCCTTTATATCCTCATTCGTCAGCCTGTCTCTCCATGTGACTCCACAGGCTCCTCATAAATAACTCATTTCCACTGCTCTCACTCTTGACTTGTGTCCTTCCAACAAAGTCCAAGCTTCACTTTCATACGTTAGAGTTGGTATCACAATAGTCATGTAGTAACTTTTTCACTTCCATGCTCACTTCCCTGTTTCTTATCACTGCTTTCAAGGAACCAGCAACCTTTCTTCCTTGTACCCTTTCAAGCACTTTACCCTCCAAACTTTCATCCTTACTCATCATACTACCCAAGTACTTAAACGTACTCACATTTTCCATTTCCTCACCATCCAACCTCACTGTACATTCACTGGCTTCAACTCTCTCAAAGACCACCACTTTACTCTTCCCTACATTCACCTTTAGATTCCGTTTCTTACACACTCTCCCAAACTCATCCACCAAGCCTCGCAGCTCCCTTTCGTCTTCACTCAACAACACAGTATAATCTGCAAACAACAGTACAGGGAGTTTTCAAACACTACCCTCTCTCACCAGGGCCACTCCAACATCCACTACCCTACCTTGTACCTCTTTTATTACCCCCATCCATGTACAAATTGAACAACCATGGAGACATGACACATCCCTATTTCAACCAACCTTCAAAGAGAAAAATTCACTCAGTTCACAATCAACACGCACTGCAGCCTTAGCACCATCATACATACTCATCACGGCATTCAACAACTTCCCATCTACTCCCTATATTCTTAGTACTTTCCACGATCCTTGTCTATCCACCCTGTCATATGCTTTCTCCAAATCCATGAAAGCCGCATACAACTTCATTCCCTTCTCTAGAAACTTTTCCACTAAAGATCTAAGATTGAATATCTGATCTACATAAGCTCTTCCCTTCCTAAAGCCTCCCTGTTCTTCCCCAACTAATTCCTCTGTTCTTTCCCTAACTCTGTCAGTAAGTATCCTACCATACACTTTTCCTATTATACTAAGAAGACAAATGCCCGGATGATTACCACACACTTCTTTTTCCCCTTTTCCTTTGTACAAGGGAATAATTATACCTGACTTCCAATCCTCCAGGACTCTACCTTCCTCCCAGGCCAATCTGCACATCTTCCACGTCCATTCTACTACTATCTCTCCCCCATGCTTCAGCATTTCACCACACACTCCATCAATTCCTGGGGCTTTCCCCAATTTGACTTTCTTCATTGCTTCCACAACTTCTATCCTACTGATTTCTTCCTGTCTTCTCACCTCCCTCTTCCTCCCAGCCATTCCCCAGCCACTTATATTCGCATTCCTTCCGTCCTCTATGTTCAATAATTCCTTAAAGTGTTCTCTCCATCTGCTCACTTTTTCTCCCTTCTCCACTAGTAATATACCATTTTTATATTTCACTCCCCTGCTAACTTCACTGCCACCCTGTCTTACTCTTTTCACCTCTTTCCAGAATATTTTCTTACAGTCCCTCCACTTTACACTCAAATTCCTTCCAAATTCCTCATCCACTCTCTTCTTACTCTCTCTTACTAATCTTTTCACCTCTCTCTTCCTTTCTACATATAACTCTCTCTTCCGCCTCTCAACTTCTTTCTCGCCCCTATTTCTCATCCATTCATTGTATGCTTTCTTCTTTTGTGCCACAGCCTGTCTCACCTCGTCATTCCGCCACGCTGTTCCTTGCATCCCCCTTCGTCTTCTCTTCACCCCACACACCACATTACATGCTGCACATATTTCTTCTAGTGATTATCCTGCACACACCTTCCACGTCCCCCATCTGCTCCAATTCATATTTACCCAATTGTTCTGCTACTTCTCTCTTATATTCTGTCATTTTCTCATCCCCTTGTAACCTTTCCACTCTCCTTGCAACTACTCCTTCTTCCCGTCCTTCCCCTCTTCTATTTCTCCATCTTGCTTGGATCTTGATACTGGCCACCACCAAGTAGTGGTTAGAAAGTCCACTCCCCCAACCTCTAAAAGCTCTTGCATCCATTACACATCTTCGCATCCTTTCATCCACACACACATAATCAATCATTGCCTTCCTTTCATTCAGTTCACCACCCACTCTTCTCATCACTCGCCATGTATACCTGTGGATCATTTTGTGCCTGAGGAGGGTATTGGCTTTCACCAACCTCCTCCCAGCACAAGTGTCCACTAACGCACTGCCATTCTCATGTATCTCAGCCGGCACACCCTACTCACCTTCACATTGCCTACTTTACCATTCATATCACCGATCAAAAACACTCTCTCATTCCTTCCAAACTTTTCCATGCACACTTTCACAT
>NC_136998.1:2241284-2258784 GCF_032717465.1 Coenobita brevimanus
AATTGGTGGAATGTGTGGTAAAATGTTAAAGCATGGGGGAGAGATAGTAGTAGAATGGATATGGAAGATGTGCTGATTGGCCTGAGAGGAAGGTAGAGTCCCAGAGGATTAGAAGTCAGGTATAACTATTCCCCTGTACAATGGAAAAGAGAAAAAAGAAGTGTGTGGTAATCACAAGGGCATTTGTATTCTTAATATAATGGGAAAAGAGTATGGTACGATACTTATTGACAGAGTAATTGAAATAACAGAGGAATTAGTTGGCGAAGAACAGGGAGGTTTTAGGAATGGAAGAGGTTGCGCAGATCATGTATTCATTACTAGGTCTTTAGTGGAAAAGTTTCTAGAGAAAGGAAAGAAGTTTTCTGAGGCCTTCATGGATTTGGGGAAACCATATGACAGGGTGGATAGACAAGGAGTGTGGAAAATATTAAGAATATATTGAGTAAATGGGAAGCTGTTGAATGTATTGAGGAGTATGTATCGGGGGACCAAGACTGCAGTGAGAACGGGTAGTGAATTCAGTGAATTTTTCTTTTGGAATGTTGGATTGAAACAGGGATGTGTCATGTCTCCATAGTTGTTCAGTCTGTACATGGATGGGGTTATAAATGAGATACAAGGTACAGCAGCGGATGATGGAGAGATTTAATGAGAGACGACAACGTTTGGAAACTCCCTGTACTGTTGTTTGCAAATGATACTGTATTGTTAAGTGAAGACGAAGACGAAGCGGAACTTCAAGGTTTGGTGAATGAATTTCGGAGTGTGTGTAAGAAGTGGAATTTATGGGTGAATGTAGGGAAGAGTAAAGTTAAGGTCTTCGAGGGAAATGAAGCCACTGGATGTACAACGAGGCTGGACGATGAGGAAATGGAAAATGTCAGTGCATTTAAGTACGTGGGTAGTGTGATGAGTAAGGATAGAAGTGTGGAGAGTGAAGTGCTTGAAAGGGTACAACAAGAAAGAAAAGGTGGTGGTTCTTTGAAAGCAGTGATAAAAAACAGGGAAGTGGGCATGGAAGTAAAAAAGTCGCTGCATGACATTATTGTGATACCAACTCTAACGTATGAAAATGAAGTTTGGACCTTGTTAAAAGGACACAAATCAAGAGTGAAAGCAGTGAAAATGAGTTATTTGAGAAGAGGATGTGGAGTTATATGGAGAGACAGACTAACAAAAGGAAGTGAAGGAGCGTTGTGGTGTGAACGTAGATATGATAGAAAGAGTTAGGAGAAATACACTGAGGTGGTTTAGCCATATGGAGAGGATGGAGAGCGAGAGACTAACGAGGAGAGTGTATGTGAGTGAGGTGGAGGGAGGGAGAGGGACGGGGAGGTCTAGGATGAGATGGAGGAATGGAGTGGAGAGGCATTGCAGAGAGAAGGGTGTGAGCCGGGAGCAGGGAGGTGAAATGGTGGCGGACCGGGTGACATGGAGACGATTTGTTTGTGGCCACTCCTTGCGGGATTAAGGTGTTTGCCAATAGATTGATTATTATTATTATTATTATTATTATTATTTTTGTTGTTGTCGTTGTTATTATTTTTTTTATTCCTGTACACCAGGAAACCATTTACTATGCTGGGTGGTAACCATATAACCAAATTATGGCACCTGGTGGTTTAGTGGGTAATTCAGGTGCTCCAATCAGATTGAACCTGTGTAGGCTTATATCCAAGGGGTGGTTGGGGTTTATTGCTCACATAATGCCACTCAGGGATGAGTGAGGCTTGTCACTGTCATCTTAGATGTCGGGACCAACTTCCCTAGCCCCGGGTTCCAACGCTTCTTATGGGGCGACATAGGATTGGATGATGGATGGATGGACATAGTGGTAGGTGGGGGCGCTCAACATCCACTCACTCGATGTAGTGCTGCTCTCGGGTGTCTGCCCTAATCTCTCTCCCTTCCTTCTTTCCTTTCGTCCTGTTCTCTCTTTCCATCATTCTTTCCTCTTCCTTATGCCTACGGGTGACTCTACACTCCCTCCTCTGCCTTTTTTTTTTTTCCTTCATTCTTTCCTCTTCCTTCTGCCTATGAGTGACTCTACACTGAGTGACAAGCCAAATGGTTTCCTGTACATCAGGAAGCCACTTACTACGGTGGGTGGTACCCATATAACCAAATTATGGCACCTGGTGGTTTAGCGGGTAATTCAAGCGCTCCAATCGGATTGAGCTGGTGCAGTTTATGTCTAAGGGGTGGTTGGGGTTTATTGCTCACCTAATGCCACTCTGAGATGAGTGAGGCTGGTCACTCTCATCTTAAATGTCAGGACCAACTTGCCTAGCCCCGGGCTTGTACGCTCTTCATGGGGCAACACAGGATTAGATGATGGTGATGAATTATTGCTACTACTTCTAATGCTTGAACTATTACAACTACAACTACTGCTACTACAACTTCTACTGCTGCTTCTAGTTATTATTATTATTATTATTATTATTATTATTATTATTATTATTAACTATTATTGTTATATTATTACTGCTACCCTTACTCCCACAGCTACTGCCAGCACTACTAGTACCACCTGTACTACTAAACCTACTACTAATCTTAGTATCATTATTATTTTTATTACTATTATTATTATCATTGCTATGATTTTTATTATTATCATTATTATTATTACATATGTTCTCGCAATATACACCTTTCCCCATATCATGAGTCCTATCTTCAACCAGTCGTAACTACACACGTCCACCCCCAAAGGCAACACATACTCCATTTTATCTGTCTACTTTTCCCTGTGGCGGGGGGGACACAATCTGGCCGCACTGTGGGGTGGTACTACTACTCTGCGGCCAGGTTGTGTTAGGAAGAATTCTGCCACCGTATTCCCTGCGAGTTGTAAAAGGCGACTAAAAGGGGCGGGGTGAGGGGACTAGGGACCCCCTCCTCTGTTTTTTAGTTCCTAAAAAGAGACAGGCCATAGAAAGGAATGGGGGATTGAGTTATCCCCGAACCCGAAGATTGGGTCTATGAATGTGTGTGGATGTAGTACGATTGAGGCTAAAAGGGAGGAGATTGGGAGAATGTTTGTGAGAAGAAAGTTGGATGCGTTAGCTTTGAGTGAAACACAGATGCGAGGGAAAGGTGAGTCTAAGTTTGGAAGTGTGAATGGAAGATTGTCAGGTGTTGATAGAGGAAGGGCAAGAGAAGGTGTGGCCTTGTTAGTGAGCCCGGAAGTGCAGCAGTGTGTGACTGAATGGAAGGAGGTGTCATCGAGATTGGTGTAGGTGAAAGCGAAATCTGAACGTGAGTTGTGGGTATTTGTGAGTGCATATGGGCCTGGTAGTGAAAGGGATGAAGAAGAGAGTGAGTCTTTCTGGAATGATGTTGATAAGTGTCTGCAGAGTTTTGGATCGAATGTGAAGGTGGTAATGATGGGAGATCTGAATGCTAGAGTGGGAAATGTAGCAGTTGAAGGAGTAGATGGTATGCATGGTGTGCCTGGAAGAAATGAAAATGGGGAACGAATGACAGGGATGTGCGTTGAGCGAGAGATGGTGATTGGAAATACGCTGTTTGAGAAGAAAGATATTTATAAATATACATGCGTGAGGCAGGAGGGTGGAAGGGTTGTTGATAGAGCATTGATAGACTATGTGCTTGTGTCCAGGAATGTAATAGGAAGATTGTTGGATGTGAGAGTTTTGAGAGGGGAGGGTGGAGGTATGTCTGACCACTACCTTGTGAAGGGGAAGTTGAAAGTAGGTAAGAGATGGGTGAGAGCTAGGAGGGTTAGGTGTGGCAAGGAGGTTTTGAAAGTGATTGAGTTGGATAAAAGAGAGAAAATGATAGAGTATCAGGAGAAATTGAAAGATGAGTGGAACGCAGTGAAAGATTAGGAAAATGGCAGTGTGGAGGAGGAATAGCAGTTGTTTAAGAGTGCTGTGGTGGGGCCTGCGGAAGAGGTGTGTGGTGTGAGACGCGTGGGTAGTGGTGTAAGAAAGGGAAATGAATGGTGGTGCGAGGAAGTAGGTATGGCTGTGACTGAGAAGAGACGTGCATATAAAGTGTGGCAGCAGAGGAAGGATGAGGTGTCATATGAGAGGTATAAGGGAAAGAGGAATAGGGCGAGAAGCGTTGTGTGTGATGCTAAAGCGGCAGTAGATGAGAGGTGGGGTAGGCGGTTGACCGAGAATTTTCAACAGAATAAAAAAAAATGTTTTGGAAGATGAAAAGGGTGCGAAAGGGAGAGTCTGGGAAGGAAGAGCATGTAAAAGCAGAGGATAGAAGGATGTTAACTGAGATGGATGCAGTAAGGAAGAGATGGACGGAATATTTTGAAAGATTGTTAAAATTAGAGGAGGAAAGGGAGGCTGAGACTATGGCACATGGAAATGTGCAAGGAATAAATGTGTTGGGAGAGTTGAATAATTATTTGATCACGACGGAGGAAGTGCAGGAGGCAGTAAAGGACATGAAAACAGGGAAAGCTGCAGGTATGGATGGGTGTGCTGTGGAATGCCTGAAGAGGGTGGAGCGACTATTGTTGACTAGTTAGTATTCGTAAGATTGTTGAATGTGTGTTCTGTGAAAGGTATGGTGCCAGTTGACTGGGCAAGTGCTTGTGTGGTCCTGATGTATAAAGGTAAGGGTGATAAGTATGAATGTACTAGCTTTAGGGGTATAAGTCTGTTGAGTGTTGTAGGTAAGGTGTATGGTAGAGTGTTAATTAAGAGAGTTAGAGAGGGTACAGAGGGAATGATTGGTGATGAGCAGTGTGGCTTTAGGAGAGGGAGGGGATGCGTGGATCAGGTGTTTGCTGTGAGACAGGTGTGTGAAACGTATTTAGCAAAAGGTAAGGATGTGTTTTGGGCGTTCATGGATTTAGAGAAAGCGTATGATAAAACTGAGAGGGAGCCGTTGTGGACTGTTTTAAGATTGTAGGGACTTGACGGAAGGTTGTTAAAAGGAGTATAAAGTTTTCATGTAAACAGTAAGCGTGTATAAGAGTGGGAAATGCTGTGAGTAATTGGTTTCCCGTGTGAATGGGGCTGCGGCAGGGATGTGTGATGTCGCCTTGGTTGTTTAATATTTATATGGATGGTGTTGTAAGAGAGGTGAATGCAAGAGTGTTGGGTGGAGGCCTGAGTCTGGTTAATGATGACGGTAGAGAGTGGAATCTGAAGCAGCTGCTATTTGCAGATGATACTGCACTGGTGGCTGATTCAGAGGAGAGACTGAGACAGTTCATAGAGGAGTTTGGAAGGATGTGTGAAAGGAGGAAATTGAAAGTAAATGAGAATAAGAGTAAAGTGACGAAGTGTACGAGGTTGGTAGATGATAGGAGAATGACTATAGTTTTGAATGGTGAGTTGCGTAAGGAGGTAGAGTGTTTTAAGTATTTAGTGTCACATGTTGCTGTGGATGGAACAATAGATGCAGATATGAAGTTTAGAATAAATGTAGTAGGAAAGGTGCTGGGAGGAATGAAAAAAGTGTTTAGATGTCGTTCGCTTAGAATGGATGTAAAGAGAAGGCTGTGTGAGGGTGTTGTGGTACCGACTGCATATATGGGGCTGAAACATGGAGTGTGGGTGTAAAAGAGAGGAAAAGTTTGAATGTAACGGAGATGAGGTGTCTGAGTATGTGTGGAGTGATGCGTATGGATCAAGTGAGAAATGATGAAGTGCGAAGGAGAACTGGAGTTGTGCGGGAGATGGCTGATCGAGTTGAGCAGAGGATGTTGTGATGATTTGGGCATGTGGAGAGAATGGATAATGAGCGATTGGTGAAAAAGATAACTAGATATAATGTGAAATGTGTAAGGCTGAGAGAAAGACCACGAATAGGGTGAATGGTCAGTGTGAAGAGAGTGTTGGATGTGAGAGGATGTCTGTTGAGCAAGGAAGAGTGGCTGTGCGTGATGGAAATGAATGGAGAGAAATTGTGAATGAGGAAATGATGACGCAGCCCTGAGAGGATACTCTCCGGCATTTGGTCTGATCAGCTGATCAGGTCAGGTGTAGGTAAGGGGATGGGTCCATTATGATGTGGCAGGGGTAAACCAGCTCTGCTGTCGGGCCCTGCTGCGGATGTCACTGATTGCACTGTGCAGTTGACCCTCGTGCGGTGTGGTGCGGTGAGGATCTGTTCCTTCTCCCATTGGGGCAAAGATACGAATGAATGTGTTTGAGTGGTTGAGTAAATTGGGAGTGTGTCGTCCTGTCTCGGCTACCTCCCTTTCCTTTGGGGGAAGCAGCCTTCGTATATACAGTAGATAGACTTTTCCCTTTGTTTTTGATACAGAGTCTAGTTCACCTTTTGGCGATTCCCTTCCCCACAGAGCAACCAGAATTTCGCCGCGGACATCATGGACATCATCACCGGCCACCTTCAACGGGAAGCCTTAACATCACCTGTAAGTAAGATGGACAGATTAAGCTGACTGAAATGACAGGACAGGGTGACATGGAGGCGATTTCTTTGTGGCCATACCTTGAGGGATTTAAGGCCACATTCTTAACCCATTAGCTCTCAGGGTTCCTGTGTAAGGGATTGTGCCAGGAGAGCACTAAGCGTACTGCCCTCCAACTATCGGCTCATAGATGCGAATTTCATAGGTCCCTACCCCAGGTTCAGTGCTATATTATCTTTTGAAAATGCTCATTTCCCTCCTGTATTGAGGCCACTGGGCTCACATGAGTTCAGCATTTATTTACCCTGTAGTGGCATGGCAAAGAAACTCTTAGCTAAGCCGTTTGGCTATAAATAGATGGATAAAAAGAAAGATGAAACTCTAATACATTCAATCACATGTTTGAAGTCACTGTTACTTATTACACATACAGTAACAACAACAACAAGCGCTGATGAGGAACCTACCCGTAGTACTACAGTGTAGCCTGGGTGGAGTGAAGCAGTTGTGACGTTCACCCAGGAGCCAAATCTTTTCACATTTCCCTGCACCTCCCTGCATGGAAAGACCATGGTCTATCGCTGGTGAGGTGCTGTCTACCACAAGGGAGCACAATTGCTTACATATGATCGACGGGTCTGCTCAGACAGACCTACTGGGGCTAAGCAACAACACAAAGAGCAGCAACAGTTTTCAAACTAATTCTGTGTTGGTAATCATACACTGTTAACCAACGCCCGAGGAACACTGACGTCCAGTTTACATTGACATCCACTGTATATGGCGGCTCTGCACACACAACTTTTACCTTTGTTTCCTTTGAAACTGAGTCATGAAAAGACTGTGTGTGTGTGTGTGTGTGTGTGTGTGTGTGTGTGTGTGTGTGTGTGTGTGTGTGTGTGTGTGTGTGTGTGTGTGTGTTTATAAAAAACATATAAATTGGTATTTGTATATATATGGTACACATGTACAATTAGAAAGGTAGATACACTTTAATATAGAAATATTCATACATACAAACAAATACACAAAAAGTCAAGTACATAGGTACACACACTTGACTAGTAACCCCATCATTATTCCACTGACATAATTATTTCTCTTTCACTTACAGGTGTCACGGAAGCGTTGGCTAATGCAGGTAAGAATTCTATTAATTTGATGGTTAACAATACATCATTACAAATTATATGAACTTATGGAGAATTACACTGGTATTATCTCAGTGTCAGTGTGATAAACTTAAGAATTACACTGGTATTATCTCAGTGTCAGTGTGATAAACTTAAGAATTACACTGGTATTATCTCAGTGTCAGCGTGATAAACTTAAGAATTACACTGGTATTATCTCAGTGTCAGTGTCATAAACTTAAGAATTACACTGGTATTATCTCAGTGTCAGTGTGATAAACTTAAGATTACACTGGTATTACCTCAGTGTCAGTGTGATAACTTAAGAATTACACTGGTATTATCTCAGTGTCAGTGTGATAAACTTAAGATTTACACTGGTATTATCTGTGTGGTAGTCTGGCATACTGTATAGTCTCAGCCCAAGCGATATTAGTGTTGATATATGTATAATTTTCACCTATATTCTTTTTACTCTAACTTGACCGAAAATTGGCATCCCTTCACCTTAAATGTTGAGTTGCTACGTTAGATTAACACAAGAATAAGATTCTAGTCACGATGAAGTGTCATGGACGGAATTTAGAGCCATAGCATTGTCTTTTTCTGCCACTGAGCTACGTGAAGTAAGTTGTAAAAGTACGAAAATCTTCCAAGTTAAGGCGAAAAGAGTATAGCGATTTGCGTAATGTATATCTGCACTTAACTGTCCATTTCATCAACAGGAAACATCACAGACTACGCGACGTACTTAACGACGTGGGTGCAGGTGGTGCAAAACTGTAGCTCCACGTCAAGCACATCAGGTAAGTGCGATGGAAATTACTGGGCGATTCAATAATGAGTTCCCAGACTAACCCAAATAAAGAACGGGTTTGTTTTTCGTTTTATGCAATGAAGACAGAACCAAAGGCTACAAGTTTGCAAAATTGTTCCCTCCAAGAAAACTATACTAAAGGAGAGCTATATTCAAGATCAGTTCCTTTCGAATTATCAGAACACATTACATTTAAAGGACTGGGGGTCATAGGCTGAAGGAAATACAGAGGAAGACAGAGTAAGTGCTGTAAGTGCTGTATGGCCTGTCACCCATACACTGTCTATGATATATTCCCAATTTTTTCACTGCAAGAGACATAACCCAGATATGATATACTGCTCGCTCATCAGAGCAGCACTGAGTGGGGCATCAGTTTGTCAGCTGCACTGATTTAGTGATCATGCCATATTCGATGACGTATTTATCTTATTTTTCTGACCTGACTTACGATTTTTCCTGGGTGCGGGGACATTTTAAGGTAAAAAGATTTAAAAATAAGTCTTACTCCTCTGATTGGCACAAAGAAAATATTGTGAAGGAAAATGCACCAATCCGAGTGTATAAGCTGCACCGACAAATCTTTGATTCTGAACACCGCGTTTCATAATGCATAACCCTTCGTTAGTCCTGTGGGGTATTCAAACGTGGTTAGTCCGGTGGGGTGTTACAACACCCCAATACAAAAATACATGTAGTGTTACTAACATGTAAAGTATATTCATACTGCCGCTACAGTATATCTCTGGAATCACTAATGAAAAGATTGAATGCCTTGTAGGTGGTGTTTATTAATTTATAATATAATACAATAAATTATATTATCAGAAGAAAATAACAAATGGACTCATATCTCATTTGTCAGGTAAACACGCACAGGAAAATACATTTTGTGATTTTTAAAATCAGTATCATGATAAACAATCTGAAAAAAAAAAAAAATCTATATCACAATATGATCTAGATGGTCAGTTTGATGGGGTGACTGGACACCCCAGGGGGGGGGGAAGTGCCCCTCTCTCTCACTACAGCAGAGGCAGGACTAAACCAATCCACATACTCCCTCTCCTCACTGAATCAGGAGAGTACTGGAACGGAGAGAAATAATCGAAATACAGGCTAGGAAATATGAGCTTTTAAAAAAAATTGGGGCACCAAAATACCCCTCCTGACTAACGAAGGATTAAATGCTGACAGAAGGGGATGTCAAAACCTGGTGTAATTGTGGATAAACTGTAATGAAATGGAGGAAATGAAAAATAAAGTTCTTTTTTGTCGGTTCATTAATAAAGAAAATACTTAATTTGTTCTGAGACCTCAGAACAGTGATTCACCCATACTGCGAGTAGTGGTATACTCCTTTTACTCTAACTTGGCCCAGATTTTCCCTCTCATGCAGCTTATTTGACGAAACTCTGTAGCAATAAAAGACAATACTAAAGCTCAACAGACTTTCCACAACACTTTCTCGTGGCCAGCAGCATACTCTAGTGTCAACCTATTGTTCCATCTTAGTATTCAAGATGGAGAAGTGACAGATTTAAGCCAAGATAGAGTAAAGAGGGTATATCATACGAGCTGTGGTACTGATACGAGTGTGATTGAAAGTGTTAGAAGAAAGACTCTGAGGTGGTTTGGCCATGTGGAGTGGACGGAAAATGAGAGACTGACTAGGATTGTGTATGTGATTGAGGTGGAGGGAGAGGTGGAATAGATGTTGGGGTTTATTGTTCATATAATGCCACTCAGAGACAGAGGCGAGTAAGGCTGATCACCCTTGCCTTAAATGTCATGCCTGTGCAGCCTAACCCTGGGGTTCCTACGCTCTTGATGGTGCAAAAAAGGAATGAAAGATGGCTGGATGGTTACATTACGTGCTTGACAGAAGTATAACACAGCCCACAAACTCCTAAACTAACAATCATCTTTCTGTGTTGCCTTTGCCAGGACTGTTTCCCCCATTCTTCCCCTTTGGCTCGGGTAGGAGGCAGCCTCCCCCTCCGCCTCCGTCTTCAGTTACTGGTGCAACCCTCCCTGTGGACTTCTCTCCTCAACCTCGTCCCTCTGGCCCACCCGAAGGGAGTCTCCCCCCTCGTCCCTCTGGCCCACCCGAAGGGAGTCTCCCCCCTCGTCCCTCTGGCCCACCTGAAGGGACGCCCCCCCCTCGTCCCTCTGGCCCACCAGGACGGAGTCTCCCCCCTCGTCCCTCTGGCCCACCCGAAGGGACGCCCCCCCCTCGTCCCTCTGGCCCACCCGAAGGGAGTCTCCCCCCTCGTCCCTCTGGCCCACCCGAAGGGAGTCTCCCCCCTCGTCCCTCTGGCCCACCCGAAGGGACGCTCCCCCCTCGACCCTCTGGCCCACCCGAAGGGAGTCTCCCCCCTCGTCCCTCTGGCCCACCCGAAGGGAGTCTCCCCCCTCGTCCCTCTGGCCCACCCGAAGGGAGTCTCTAGCCCCTCGTCCCTCTGGCCCACCCGAAGGGAGTCTCCCCCCTCGTCCCTCTGGCCCACCCGAAGGGAGTCTCCCCCCTCGTCCCTCTGGCCCACCCGAAGGGAGTCTCCCCCCTCGTCCCTCTGGCCCACCAGGACGGAGTCTCCCCCCTCGTCCCTCTGGCCCACCCGAAGGGAGTCTCCCCCCTCGTCCCTCTGGCCCACCCGAAGGGAGTCTCCCCCCTCGTCCCTCTGGCCCACCCGAAGGGAGTCTCCCCCCTCGTCCCTCTGGCCCACCCGAAGGGAGTCTCCCCCCTCGTCCCTCTGGCCCACCTGAAGGGACGCACCCCCCTCGTCCCTCTGGCCCACCAGGACGGAGTCTCCCCCCTCGTCCCTCTGGCCCACCCGAAGGGACGCCCCCCCCTCGTCCCTCTGGCCCACCCGAAGGGAGTCTCCCCCCTCGTCCCTCTGGCCCACCCGAAGGGAGTCTCCCCCCTCGTCCCTCTGGCCCACCCGAAGGGACGCTCCCCCCTCGTCCCTCTGGCCCACCTGAAGGGAGTCTCCCCTCGTCCCTCTGGCCCACCCGAAGGGAGTCTCCCCCCTCGTCCCTCTGGCCCACCCGAAGGGAGTCTCCCCCCTCGTCCTTCTGGCCCACCCGAAGGGAGTCTCCCCCCTCGTCCCTCTGGCCCACCAGGACGGAGTCTCCCCCCTCGTCCCTCTGGCCCACCTGAAGGGACACCCCCCCCTCGTCCCTCTGGCCCACCCGAAGGGACACCCCCCCCTCGTCCCTCTGGCCCACCTGGAGAGACGCATCCCCCTCGTCCATCAGGATCCCCGCCCACCCAGTAATGCCAGCCATGGATATGATGCCAACATGAAGGTAATTCCGTCGTTCCATACAACAGTGTACTAGTATACATTGTACATTTATACCTACTGTACCTCCTGGCACTGGCTACTGCTGTGTCATGTCGCCACACTTGATTTGTAATTAAAGTCATCTTTACTGAGAAGAAAAATGTGACCAAACTATGTATAATAAGAGATGGAGAGAGAGAGAGAGAGAGAGAGAGAGAGAGAGAGAGAGAGAGAGAGAGAGAGAGAGAGAGAGAGGGAGAGAGAGAGAGACAGACAGACAGACAGACACAGAGACAACAGACAGACAGACAGACAGACACAAAGAGAGACAGAAAGACAGAGCGAATGTATTAGTTTTACCAGCAGATGATGGCTGCAATCTGGCTACACGTCATCACCCGCCACACCCATAACATCGTCCACACGCCCTCACATCACCAGAAACACTACCCCACTCAAGAGTTCCACCTTCCTTTCTTCACCTGACACCGGAAGCCTCATCCCACTCAAGAGTTCCACTTTGCGTTCTTCACCTGACACCGGACGCCTCACCCCACTCAAGAGTTCCACCTTGCGTTCTTCACCTGACACCGGAAGCCTCATCCCACTCAAGAGTTCCACCTTCCGTTCTTCACCTGACACCGGAAGCCTCACCCCACTCAAGAGTTCCACCTTCCGTTCTTCACCTGACACCGGAAGCCTCATCCCACTCAAGAGTTCCACCTTCCGTTCTTCACCTGACACCGGAAGCCTCATCCCACTCAAGAGTTCCACCTTCCGTTCTTCACCTGACACCGGAAGCCTCATCCCACTCAAGAGTTCCACCTTCCGTTCTTTACCTGACACCGGAAGCCTCACCCCACTCAAGAGTTCCACCCTCCGTTCTTCACCTGACACCGGAAGCCTCATCCCACTCAAGAGTTCCACCTTCCTTTCTTTACCTGACACCGGAAGCCTCACCCCACTCAAGAGTTCCACCCTCCGTTCTTCACCTGACACCGGAAGCCTCACCCCACTCAAGAGTTCCACCTTCCGTTCTTCACCTGACAATCATCGTTTTTGTCATGGCTTTGTCCATCCTACCATGGACGTGTTTACTTAGGGGTATTCCAACGTCCTATTCAAAATTCTGTGGAACAACAATTTACCACATTAATATTAAACATTCCTCTATACTCCAAGGACTCCCATGCTAAAGTAGTATTCTCTTTAGTTAAGGAAGTTACCTCATATCTTTTCCTAAGCAGTTTAGTTTGCTTATTACACTTTAGTTTCCTATCTTGTCTTATATAAGTCCTTTCAATATTGCCGTGCTCTGCATAAATAACGTACAAAATTATATTAACTAGCAGTACCCCCCAAAAAATCGCTAAGGAAGAGGTGTTAAAGGGACGAGAATACAGGCCTAAGTGACAGAGGAGGCTTCGTAGCTCCTCTTCCTAAACGACTAGCCTCTCACCATGGTATCGATATAGCTTGTCTCTCTCTCACGTTGGTATCGATAAAGCTTGTCTCTCTCTCACGTTGGTATCGATATAGCTTGTCTCTCTCTCACCCTGGTATAGATATAGCTTGTCTCTCTCTCACTCTGGTATCGATATAGCTTGTCTCTCTCTCACTCTGGTATCGATATAGCTTGTTTCTTTCTCTCTCATCCTGGTATCAATATAGCTTGTCTCTCTCTCACCCTGGTATCGATATAGCTTGTCTCTCTCTCACCCTGGTATCGATATAGCTTGTCTCTCTCTCACCCTGGTATCGATTTAGCTTGTCTCTCTCTCACTCTGGTATCGATATAGCTTGTCTCTCTCTCACCCTGGTATCGATATAGCTTGTCTCTCTCTCACCCTGGTATTGATATAGCTTGTTTCTTTCTCTCTCATCCTGGTATCAATATAGCTTGTCTCTCTCTCACCCTGGTATCGATATAGCTTGTCTCTCTCTCACGTTGGTATCGATAAAGCTTGTCTCTCTCTCACGTTGGTATCGATATAGCTTGTTTCTTTCTCTCTCATCCTGGTATCAATATAGCTTGTCTCTCTCTCATCCTGGTATCAATATAGCTTGTCTCTCTCTCATCCTGGTATCAATATAGCTTGTCTCTCTCTCTCCCTGGTATCGATATAGCTTGTCTCAGTAACACACAACATGATTATAATGTGTAATGCATAGAATAAATCGCTAACGAATGGGCAATACGAAGCCTAAGATGCGTCAGCTGTGATTATTATACCCTTTTCACACCAACTTGGCCTGAAATTGCTATCTCTGTAATTTCATGACTGACATGTAGTAACAGATTAATACTAGAATATGGTGCTAATCATGAAGTAGTGTTATAGAACGAGCGTAGAGTCGTAGTATTGTCTTAATTTGCCACTGAGCTAGGCGAAATAAGCTGCAAAAAGGACGACAATTGGGCCAAGTCAGTGTAAGAGGCGTATAGTGATGCATGTGATCAGGCAGCCATTTGACTCTAGATGATCACTATACTCCGTTCATTTAAACTTGGCCTAAAATTGCCATCTCTTCATTTTCAGGATTCTGATGTACCACGAGACGAACGCTAGAAATGGGTGCTAGTCATGAAGAAGTGCTGTGGAAAGGATTTACACCTGTGGCATTGTCTTTTTCCTGCCACTGAGCTACGGGAAATAAGCTACAAATGGACGAAAACCTGGGCCAAGTTAAGATAAAAGAAGTATCTGGGAAAATTTCGTCTCTCTGTCTTCTCTTCTAAGATCCAACAATAAATTAATAGTAGAATATGATGCTAGTCATGAAGAAGTGCTATACAGAAGAGTTAGGTAAGAAAGAAGTTGCAAATAGAACAAAAATCTCCATAAAATTAAAATCATTAAACCGTAGGCAACAGATAACATCTCTCCATCTTCATTTCTGAGATGAAGCAATAGGTTAACAGTGAAAAACGGTACTAGTCACAAAGAAGTGCTGTGAAAAGGATTAAGACTGGAAATATGCCACAAAAGGACGAAAATTTCCATCCAGTTAAAGTGACTGAAACATAAATTTGATTATTTTAAAATATAGGATCTATTAAGAGGAATGTAAATCTTTAATGACTATCGTTAGCAGATGCAGCATAATTAGTGGTAGTAGTGGTAGTCAAGAGTTACATGCATGAGATTACAGCAATATTTCCAGTAGTCATTTCCATAAATTACAATGTTGTTAAATATGATTGGCTTGTTGCTATCTAAAAATAAAGTATCATTATACAATACATTGAATTTATTATTCCTACCCGAATTAAGTCCATCCATTCATCCATCAAGAAAAAAGAAAAAAAAAAAAGGCATTCGGGAGCCGAATGCTAATCGCCCGCTAGAATATGCTGTTGGCCAAGTTACAAGCTACTTATTAACCAAACGTGAAGAAAATTCGCAAAACTCTACGGAATTCAGTCACTGCATTCACAAAAAAAAAAAATCCATATCAAAGAAAGTAGTTGACCTTTGGCAGCCATTTTTTTTACCTTGACCTTGACCCCCAGTGCCCATTTTCGAACTCGTCAAAGATTTTGGCCATATCTTGATACCCTGAAGGTTTCATGTTGATAGCTCAAGCCGTTCATGAGATATAATGGTGACAGATATTCACACACACACACACACACACACACACACACACACACACACACACACAGCCGCGGACAAAAACATTATCTCTCCTCCTTGCTGGACAAATGTGGAAGCGTGCGAGGAAAAGTTTGAAAGGAATGAGAGTGTTTTTGATTGAAGATATGAATGGAAAAGTAGGGAATGTGAAGGTGGATGGAGTAGTTGGTGAGCGGGGTGTGCCTGCAGAGATGGATGAGAATGGCAGTGCTTTAGTGGACATATGTGCCGGGAGGGGGCACAAAATGATCCATAGGTGTACGTGGCGAGTGATGAGATGGGTGGATGGTGAACTGAATGAACGGAAGGCAATGATTGACTATGTGTGTGTGGATGAAAGGATGAGGTGTGTAATGGATGCAAGAGTATATAGAGGTTGGGGGAGTGGACTTTCTGACCACCACTTGGTGGTTTTCAAAATCAAAGTCCAAATGAAATGGAGAAATAGAAGAAGGGAAGGACAGGAGGAAGTAGTTCATCCAAGGAGGGTGGAAAAGTTACAAGTGGAGGGTTAAAAGGCAGAAAAAAAGAGGGAACTGGAGGAGTAATGGGGTAAATATGGATTGGGCAAATGGGGGACATGGAAGGTGTGTGAAAGATATTCACAGAAGATATCTGTGCAGCATGTGAGGTGGTGTGTGGGATGAAGAGAAGACGAAAGGGGGTGCAGGGAACAGCACGGTGGAATGAAGAGGTGAGAGAGGCTGTGGCACAAAAAAGGAAAACATATAGTGAGTGCATGAGAAACAGGGACGTGGAAGAAGTTGAGAGACGGAAGAGAGAGTTATATGTAGAGATGAAGAGATTAGTAAGAGAGAGTAAGAAGAGAGTGGATGAGGAATTTGGAAGAAACTTGAGTGAAAAGTGGAGTAAATGTAAGAAAATTTTCTGGAAAGAGGTAAAGAGAGTTAGACAGGGTGCCAAAGAAATCTGTTGGTGAAGGGGGGGGGGGATAAAAATGGTAGATTACTAGTGGAGAAGGGAGATAAAGTGAGCAGATGGAAAGAACACTTAAAGGAATTGCTGAACATAGAGAATGAAAGTAACGTAAGTATTACCAGCTGGGGAATGGCTGGGAGGAGGGATGTGAGAAGAGAGGAAGAAATCAACAGGATGGGAGTTGTGGAGGCAATGAAGAAAGTTAAAATGGGGAAAGCCCCAGGAATTGATGGAGTGTGTTGTGAAATGCTGAAGCGTGGTGGAGAGATAGCAGTGGAATGGATGTGGAAGATGCGCAGATTAGCCTGGGAGGAAGGCAGAGTCCCGGAGGATTGAAAGTCAGGTATGATTATTCCCTTGTACAAGGGAAAATGGGAAAAAGAAGTGTGTGGTAATCATAGGGGCATTTGTCTACTAAGTGTAATAGGAAAAGTATATGGTAGGATACTTGCTGACAGAGTTAGGAAAATAACAGAGGAATTAGTTGGAGACGAACAGGGAGGTTTTAGGAGTGGAAGAGGTTGTGTAAATCAGATATTCATTCTTAGGTCTTTAATGGAAAAGTTTCTAGAGAAGGGAAAGAAGCTGTATGCGGCCTTCAAGGACTTGGAGAAAGCATATGACAGGGTGGATAGACAAGGATTGTGGAAAGTATTAAGAATAGATGGAGTAGATTGGAAGTTGTTGAAGGCCGTGAAGAGTATGTATGAGGGTGCTAAGGCTGCAGTGAGTGTGGATAGTGAACTGAGTGAATTTTTCTATTTGTAGGTTGGATTGAACCAAGGATGTGTCATGTCTCCACGGTTGTTCAGTCTGTATATGGATGGGGTTATAAATGAGATACAAGGTATGACAGTGGATGTTGGAGCGGCCCAAGTGAGAGAGGGCAATGTTTGGAAACTCCCTGTACCCTTGTTTGCAGATGATACTGTGTTGTTAAGTGAGGACGATGGGAAGCTGCAAGGCTTTGTGAATGAGTCTGGGAGAGTGTGTAAGAAACTGAATCTAAAGGTGAATGTAGGGAAGAGTAAAGTTATAGTCTTCGAGGGAAGTGAATTCAGTGAATGTAATGTGAGGGTGGAAATGGTTAATGTGAGTGCATTTAAATACTTGGGTAGTGTGATGGGTAAGGATGAAAGTTTAGAGGGTGAAGTGCTTGAAAGGGTGCAACAGGTAGGAAAAGTTGCTGGTTCTTTGAAAGCAGTGATACGAAACAGGGAATTGCGCATGGAAGTGAAAAACCTACTACATGACAGTATTGTGATACCAATTCTAACGTATGAAACTGAGGCTCGGAAGTTGGTGGAAGGACA
>NC_136998.1:2261284-2521284 GCF_032717465.1 Coenobita brevimanus
AAGGTAAAGACATGGGTAAAAGAATTTCATGTATTATCCAGCCACGCAAAAACAGAACCACATGCAGCATACAGCGCATTTACCTATGGTGTAAAGCACATGTGGACCTTCGTGATGAGGACCCTACCAGACATCGAGTTGTTGGTACAACCACTGGAGGATGCTATCAGGGATTCATTCCTCCCATCTCTGACCAGCGACCAAATCCCCAAACCAGAAGAGAGAGACCTTATAGCTCTACCACCCAGGATGGGAGGCCTTGGCATTATAAATCCCCAGGCCGTGGCAAACTACGAACATAGAAACTCACTTACGCTCACAGATTCCTTGTCCTTTCTTCTGAATCCCTTTCTTGCATCCACTCTAGCCACTTCTTCCTCATTTACTAAACATTTTCCTTCATGCATTCCACAAGCAGTCCAGATCCATTTGATCCAATTTCATTGACTTTAACCCCCCACAACTTTGGCCTGGCATCCATCTGCCACTGTTATATTTCTCAGCGTCTCTACTTTCAGGCTTTTTATTATACCCCTCTTCTCTCTCTGTAACTATATCACCCTTCGCAGCTTAATCTTGCATTCCACAGCCATATCAGACACAACGCAGCTTTTTCCTCTCACCGCCGTTGTATCAACAACACTCCCCAGCGAGGTAATACCAGTAATAATAATAATAATAATAATAATAATAATAGCAAACATAATGTACGGGTGCTCTATTGAACGCTAGTTATATGGGATGGTAAATTAAGATAAAAATGGAGAGTACCCAGTAAGAATAGCACTCTATATTGGGGTGATTATTTTCAACAATCGAAGAGAATACAATATTTAAATCACTTTGTTCTCACCGGCTACGGCATCTACAGGCACAGCACCTCACAGTCAATTCCATTCGCTTTATAAACAGTCCAACCAATTCCTTCTGGTCATCAGTAAACCAAGGCGAGGCCTATGAAATATTTTATTAATGATCACCAGATGCTTATGACTATAATGGATGGAAATATTTTCTGATCTTCATAGTACTGTACATTAAGAACTTCATATTCTGTTCATCAGCTGTCCATATCCAATATATATATATATATATATATATATATATATATATATATATATATATATATATATATATATATATATATATATATATATATATTTTTTTATGGGTCCGACTCTGGGCATAGGCTTCACAGCCTGCTATCAAGGCCCAGCAGTCCTCCTACATACCATACACCATATACAGTATATATACAGTATATATACTGTATGTATATATATATATATATATATATATATATATATATATATATATATATATATATATATTAAATATATATATCTATATCTATCTATCTATATATTAAATATATATATCTATATCTATCTATCTATCTATCTATCTATATAGATAGATATATATATATATATATATATATATATATATATATATATATTTTTACGGAACAGAGAAAGATAATGTACACTTTAAGTGAGAATACTAAAAATCACTACTGTCCCGTAAAGTTCCAGGTTCAAAACAAAGAGTTTAGGTAAAATTACAAGTTAAAGTTTAATGCTTAAATTAACAACAAAACATTCAGGACTCATAAAGATAATGTAATGGCAAATAAACAGGTTAAATATATGGTTAACTGCAATAGCCTCTATTAACACGAAATTAGCAAGAGTAAATTTTATCTAAGTCAGCCCTGATAAAATGAGATACCAGATAATACTCAGTGAATGCCAGATAAATAATTACAGATACAAACTATTATCAAAAATGACTGACATAAAGAACCCCACACGAATTACAAAAACTTCACTAGGCCTACAAATTAAACTTATGCTATACAGTACAAGAAAAAATACAACAACAGTTATACTCAAATTACACACAGCTGCTAGATGTTTGGAGATTTCTTGAGCACTCACAATAATAATATCTGTACAGGGGAGGACAGAGATGTGAACAAAATGAGGAGCAGATCTAAGTGGCAATGATGCAGAGACTGAGCTCATTATATAGGGGCCAGCAGAGCCCGACACAACTTGTAATAAGGACGCGCAAATGAAGCGATGGGGACAAACGGTCGACAATCCCGCACTGAATAACAGAAAGGACGACTTACTCTACTATAACGGTAGAAGGGGGGGACTGAGGCAGAACACGCTCGTGATCAAACATGCAGCAACTGTGCGTTAAAATTACACAAAGGATGATGAAATCATAGGCTATGTAACACCTCCCCACAAAGAAAAAAGAAATTTACAAAGGAAATTTCTTATTACTCTAAAACAATCTGTATATGGCACTACAGACCATGCAAAAGTCTTTCCTAATAGTACAAAACATGAGATCTCCCTAGCACGCTCAGTCATAGGTACTTGCCAGTATCCCTTTAACAAATCAAACTTACTTATGTACCTAGCCTTTCCGATCTTGTCTATGCAATCTTCCACACGAGGGAGAGGGTAAGTGTCTGTTTTGGTTATCTGATTAACACGTCTGTAGTCGATGCAAAGCCGCTGTGACCCACCTGGCTTAGGGACCAGAGTGACAGGAGAACTCCACTCGCTCTGACAGGGCTCAATCATCTTCTGGTCCAACAGGTAGCCAAGCTCCTTCTGGATGAGAGGAACTTTCACTGGGTTCACACGGTAAGGAGGCAATTTAATTGGCTTTGCGTCTCCAACATCGACATCATGCATCAACACAGTAGTTCTTCCTGGAGTGGCACGGAACACTTGCGGGTACTCCTGCAGTAATGCCGAAAACTCCTGCCTTTCCTTGGGAGGTAGATGAGAAAGCTTAGTCTGGAGATCATTCATGATATCAGGATTCTTCCCCAAACTATCACTCAGGCTCATGCTGCATGGGAGAACTTCACTTGTAGACTCGGGTGGAACAGCTACAGTGCAGACTGGATTATTTTCGTCCCGCCTGTGATATAACTTTAGCATGTTGATGTGACATAGTTGCTTGCTCTTTCTACGATCTGGTGTGGCGATGACATAGTTGACATCACTGAGTTTCTTCTCCACGAAATAAGGGCCACTAAACTTGGCTTGAAGAGGTTGCCCATGAACTGGTAGCAGAATCAAAACCTGATCTCCTGGCTGAAAGTGGCGTAACCTGGACTTCTTGTCATACCAAGTCTTCATCTTCTCCTGAGCAGCTCCTAAATTCTCTCTCGCCAGCTGTAAAGCAGTGGACAGCCGTTCTTTGAACTTCATCACATACTCCAGCAGGTTGACGTCATCTTCCTCCGACAGCCAGCATTCCTTGAGTAACTTAAGGGGTCCTCTTACTTCATGGCCAAACAGTAGTTCAAAAGGTGAGAAGCCCAGTGATTCATTTGGAGATTCTCTTGCGGCAAACACAACGAATGGGAGACCTTTATCCCAGTCTTTCTGATGTTCCAAACAGTATTTCTTGAGCATCGATTTGAGTGTTTGATGATATCTCTCCAACGCTCCTTGGGTCTGGGGATGGTAAGCTGAAGACGTGATCTGGGTGATGCCCAACTCTTTCAGAGACTGCTTGAAAACGTTCGACATGAAATTACTTCCCCGGTCCGACTGCACCTCCCTGGGCAGACCAAACTTTGTGAAGAACCCTAGCATTTCCTTAACCACGTTCTTTGCTGAGATGTTTCTAAGTGGAATGGCTTCAGGATAACGAGTAGCCATATCAATCATGGTCAACACATAAGAAAATCCTGAAGAAGTCTTAGGAAGAGGGCCCACAATATCCACCAACACACGGGTGAAAGGCGCCTCAAAAGGAGGAATGGGAACTAGAGGTGCAACCTTTTCGGTCTGATTACACTTTCCCACAACTTGACAGGTGTGACAAGACTTACAATACCAGGAAACATCCCTGAAGATACCTGGCCAGTAGAAGTGTTTCAAAATGCGTGCCACAGTCTTCCTCACTCCAAGGTGTCCTGCCAAACTGGAATCATGAGCCACTCGAATGATATCCTGCCTACAAACACGAGGGATGACAACTTGATGTACAACCTCCCATTCACAGTCGGCTGATGCTGTTGGGGGTCTCCACTTCCTCATAAGTACTCCTGACTTTACATAATAACAAGTAGAAGCACCGGCTGACTCTTCTTCACTGTAAGCAGAGTTAGCTAGACCTTTCAACTCAGGGTCAGCAACCTGCAACTCAACCAACTCTTGACGAGACAAATTATCAACACTACGGGGTACTGCCTCATCTGGTGAGTGGTCCAAATTAGCAAGAAAAGTGTCAGCTAGGATAACATCATCATCATCATTATCCTCTAAATCACCAGTAACTTTAGACTTAGCCCTAGTGACAGCACATGCAGGGAACACATCAGGGACATCACAATCCTGGGACGCAGCCACTGGCTCACTAGACAACTGAGGAGCTGGACACACTTGACTTCCACCAATATCATTTCCAAGTAAGAAAGTTACACCTGACATTGGGAGTGTCTCAACCAACCCAACCATAACAGAACCATTAACAAAACCAGACTCTAAATTCACTCTGCACAGAGGGACAGAGAAGTAATTATTCCCTACACCTTGTAAGATTACAATTTCATCAGAGGAATTAAAATTAGAGCCTAGAACACTGGTCAGCATAAGGGATTGGCAAGCACCTGTATCACGATATATTTTAACTGATTTCCTGTCATTACTGTCCAGAGGACTGACAAAACCATCAGACAGGAAATTAGCACATGAACTCTTGAGAGTGTCACCCACGTTACTGCTCAAAAGAGGAGCTCCATCATGAGAATTTAAGTTACCCCTCAAAGCAGGTTCAGTTAACTCAGTTAAAGAATTCTGGGAACTCTCAAGAGTGGACACTAGACCAATTGACTGAATATTTAAAGACTCCTTTTTGTTCACATCACGCTGTCTCCTGAAACATCTCTCCGTAGTATGACCAAGCTTACTACAATAAGTACATTTACTTTTCTGAAATCTAGAGGTGAAGCTGGTATTTACTTCCTGAGAAACATCATCTTTATTCTCTTTCCTGTTACCTGTACTCTGAGTAGAGGCAACGTACTTACTCTCAGCTTTCCCTTTTTCTCTAGAATATCTCTTGTGAGTGAGAACATACTCATCAGCTAAAACTGCAGCATCAGACAAATTATCTATTCTTTTCTCATCAAGATATAGGCTTACATCTTTCTAAATACACCTTTTGAAGTCCTCCAGCAAAATCATCTGCTTAAATTTACCAAAATCAGAATCCACATTCTTAGAATTTAACCACTGCTCTAACAAATCTTCTTTGATTTTTGCATACTCAACATGGGATTGCTTATCTTGCTTGTAAGTTGTCCTAAATTTTACTCTATAGGCTTCAGGAACAAGCTCATAGGCCTTAAGAATCAAGCTCTTAACTACATCATAATTATCAGACTGATCCTGAGGCAAAGATGCATAAGTTACTTGAGCTTTACCGGTGAGAACAGTTTGAAGGAGTACTGGCCAATACTCCTTAGGCCAATTAAAACCTGTAGCTACCCTCTCAAACAACTGAAAATACTTTGTTAAATCAGATTCATTAAAAGGAGGGACAAGTTTAACATTTTTAGCCACATCAAAATCATCAGAGCTAGATGATCCAGTTCCACCTTGTTTCATGCGATACTCATGGTCTGCCTGAATCCTAGCAAGTTCAACTTGTGCCTGTATCTGTGCCTCCTGAATCCGAGCCTGAGATTCCGCCTCCTTAGCATTTGCCTGAAATTCAGCTTCTTTAGCACGAGCCTCCTGCAGAGCTAGCTGTAACTTAGCTAATTCAATCTGCGTTTGCTCATTTGGAGGAGTTACATTAAACAAGCTTTTATTAATCATGCCAACAATTTGATCTTTAGAATGATGAGAGTGAACTGCAATTCCCAATTGTTGAGCAACAAGCTTAAGTTCATTCTTTGTTCTGTTTTCCATATCACACACTGTTTGCACATTTGACAAAAAATCTTTGGCTTCATCAAGTGTAGAAATAGTAGCCATCATGAATATATCACAGTCACAAAATATCAAACAATATCCTTATGATAATATCCTGAATATCCTGATATGAGGTCGCCAAATTTATGTTACGGAACAGAGAAAGATAATGTACACTTTAAGTGAGAATACTAAAAATCACTACTGTCCCGTAAAGTTCCAGGTTCAAAACAAAGAGTTAGGTAAAATTACAAGTTAAAGTTTAATGCTTAAATTAACAACAAAACATTCAGGACTCATAAAGATAATGTAATGGCAAATAAACAGGTTAAATATATGGTTAACTGCAATAGCCTCTATTAACACGAAATTAGCAAGAGTAAATTTTATCTAAGTCAGCCCTGATAAAATGAGATACCAGATAATACTCAGTGAATGCCAGATAAATAATTACAGATACAAACTATTATCAAAAATGACTGACATAAAGAACCCCACACGAATTACAAAAACTTCACTAGGCCTACAAATTAAACTTATGCTATACAGTACAAGAAAAAATACAACAACAGTTATACTCAAATTACACACAGCTGCTAGATGTTTGGAGATTTCTTGAGCACTCACAATAATATCTGTACAGGGGAGGACAGAGATGTGAACAAAATGAGGAGCAGATCTAAGTGGCAATGATGCAGAGACTGAGCTCATTATATAGGGGCCAGCAGAGCCCGACACAACTTGTAATAAGGACGCGCAAATGAAGCGATGGGGACAAACGGTCGACAATCCCGCACTGAATAACAGAAAGGACGACTTACTCTACTATAACGGTAGAAGGGGGGGACTGAGGCAGAACACGCTCGTGATCAAACATGCAGCAACTGTGCGTTAAAATTACACAAAGGATGATGAAATCATAGGCTATGTAACAATATATATATAAAAATACACACACACACACAGATATTAGGGAGCATGAAACAGTGAAAAGTTGTGATATGCTTTCGCTCGCTGGTTTCCGCTTAGGTGATGTAGCAGGAGAAATATCAGTGTTTTGCTGTTTGTTTAGCTGTCGCAAAGGAAGGTGTTGTGTGTGACTAATACTAGGCTCTCCCAGTCTGTAGTAATGTAGGCCAGTGCGATGCAAGCAGATGTGACTGGAGCAAGTCTTATACACAGAGCTGCATGTTAGTGTGTGTGTGTGTGTGTGTGTGTGTGTGTGTGTGTGTGTGCAGCTTCATATTACGTTGTTGTGTTAATTTGTGAACGCATCGTTGCTCTCTGCTTTGACACGATGGCAGTGTATATGGTTGCCATGTCGGGAGTCTGTATCCACCTGGTGATGATGCTGGGCAGGTCACTGCTCTTCCTTGCCTGCCGTCATGTTCTCCAGATCCTCTTGGAGGTGGTGTTCTCCTCTTTACTGATGGAGTAGTCCGAGGGACCAGAAGTCACCGTCTACCAGAAGTTTCAAAACACGTGGAAACATATCGACCAACAAAGCACACCACTGCCGTCGACATGACCATCCCGTTGCAGGTTCAGCCGTTGTGTGAAGAAAACTTTCAGTTTGCTGAAGCACTTCTGCTGGAACGGCAACATCAGGACGATTAAAAGGAGTTCTGAAACTTGCGATCACCTTCCTTGGGTCCACACCCAACAATCGCTCCTCCATCCAGTTCCAGGTGAGCCGCATAATGCTAGATGGATGGCAAAGACCATTTATGTTTTGAAAATCTGGATGTTCCTCTATCATTTCGAACTGCTTCGTCTCACATGCTAGTCTTTTTATTGACTTAGTCAGAAGGAAAACTTCCCGGTGAAACTGACGGACTTCCGTGTTTTCGTTGTGCCCTACTACGTGGGAGCTTGAGCTTGGTTCCCTGCCACATCAGCAGCTGCTGCCCTCCGCATGGACCTCACCCTCCTGAAGGAAATCGCACATGGCCCAAACCATCAAGGACGTTGGGGCCACAACCTTCATTTGTCACCTTTGCTGTCTGCCTGAGCTGGCAGCTGGACTTGCACTGTTTGACAGTGGGACGTCCAGTATGGAAAAGGTTCACCGTATAAACACTGTTGAGTTGAGGACTCGGAAGAACCGACCCTGCACCTGCATTCCTTTCCTAAGGATGTGAGGTAGAGCCTGTCGGAGTTCTTCACCAGTATGACAAAGATCGTGCTGCATCATCTGGTCATCAACTCGTTTTTGGATGCTGATCCTGTGACCTGGCCAACCACACAAGACTATGCCCGAGGAATGGAGCGTGTCGCCAAGCTGCTAGTGACATATGATGAAGCAGAGCATGGCGTGGTCGTCATTAAAGAGTTCACGAACATGGGCAGGACCAAGCTAGAGGATCAGCTCCAGGCCATGTTTCAAGTCTTTGAAGAACATCGACGAAAGGACCCAAAGATGGCAAACAAGCTTGATTTCCTGCACTAATACAATCCTTTAGTGTGTTTTATCACTCAGAGTGGTATATCCAGTGTGATCTTAAATTAAGCATTCCCCCCCCCTCCCGTTACATAGATGGAGAAATATTATTATAGAGCTGAAATTCAGTTTCGTTGCACGACCCTTAAATGATGACCAGTCCAGGAGAAAATTTGCAGACATTATTTCTCCTTCAACTGGAACATCTATGAGAGCGAGAAAAGAAATCCGACAACTTTATTTCTTTCTTCACTATATAACGTGATGCACCCTAATATATAGTACACCGTGATGCACCCTAATATATAGTACACCGTGATGCACCCTAATATATATATATATATATATATATATATATATATATATATATATATCACCCCTGGGGGTAGGAGGTAGGTTTTTTTTTCAAGAATACTCCCCCAGTATCCCTGCTTGTCGTAAAAGGCGACTAAAAGGGTTGGCGGAGGGTTAGTGCCCCTCCCCAGAAAACAACTAACTAAAAAAACAAACAAGAAGCCTCGGACAAGGACTGACCTAACGATGACGACCCAGGACCGGACAAAGGACTTGGTAATGGCTACATGGAATGTAAGAGGAGCGAATAATGAGGTGAAAGAGAGAGAGATTGTCCAGGTGCTTGAGGGTGCAAAAGTGGATGTATGTGGAATAACTGAAACAAAATAGAGAGGAGAAAGTGTGAGAGAATGGGAGTATGGATGGGGTATATGTGCAGGAGTAGGTGAGAATGAGAGGGCAAAGGAAGGAGTATGTATAGTTGTGAGTAAAGATGGAAGAAGAGCATAAGACAGTATGGATCAGTTGGGTCAAGGATTGTGTGTGTAAAGTTGAAAGTTGGAATACAAATGTGGGCGATTGTGTGTGTGTATGCGCCAATGCAAGATCGTGCTAGCAGAGTGAGAGAAGAGTTCTGGACAAATGTGGAAGTGTGCATGGAAAAGTTTGGAAGGAATGAGAGAGTGTTTTTAATTGGTGATATGAATGGTAAAGTAGGGTATGTGAAGGTGGATGGAATAGTTGGTGAGTGGGGTGTTCCTGCTGAGATAGATGAGAATGGCAGTGCGTTAGTGGATATTTGTGCTGGGAGGGGGTTGGTGATAGTCAATACCCTCTTCAGGCATAAAATGATCCACAGGTATACATGGCGAGTGATGAGAAGGGTGGGTGGTGAACTGAATGAAAGGAAGGCAATGATTGATTATGTGTGTGCGGATGAAAGGATGTGAAGATGTGTAATGGATGCAAGAGCTTATAGAGGTTGGGGGAGTGGACTTTCTGACTCTACTTGGTGGTGGCCAGAATTAGGATCCAAGTAAGATGGAGGAATAGAAGAAGGGAAAGACGAGAGGAAGGAGTAGTTGCAAGGAGTGTGGAAAGGTTACAAGAGGATGAGAAAAAGGCAGAGTATAAGGGAGAAGTGGAGGAACGATTGGGCAAAAATGAATTGGAGCAGATGGGAGACGTGGAAGGTGTGTGCAGGATATTTACAGAAGAAATATGTGCAGCATGTGATGTGCTGTGTGGGAGGAAGAGAAGACGGAGGGGAGTGCCAGGAACAGTGTGCTGGACTGAAGAGGTGAGACAGGCTGTAGCACAAAAGAAGAAAGCAAACAATGAATGGATGAGAAATAAGGGCGTGGAAGAAGTTCAGAGGCGGAAGAGATAGTTATATGCAGAAAGAAAGAGAGAGGTGAAAAGATTAGTAAGAGAGAGTAAGAAGAGAGTGGATGAGGAATATGGAAGGAATTTGAGTGTAAAGTGGTGGGACTGTAAGAAAATGTTCTGGAAAGAGGTGAAGAGAGTAAGACAGGGTGGAAGTGAGGTTAGCAGGGGAGTGAAAGATAAAAATGGTAGATTACTAGTGGAGAAGGGAGAAAAAGTGAGCAGATGGAGAGAACACTTTAAGGAATTGTTGAACATACAGGATGGAATTAATGTGAGTATAAGTGGCTGGGGAATGGCTGGGAGAAGGAGGGAGGTGAGAAGACAGGAAGAAATCAGAAGGATAGAAGTTGTAGAAGCAATGAAGAAAGTTAAATTGAGGAAAGCCCCAGGAACTGATGAAGTGTGTGGTGAAATGCTGAAGCATGGGGGAGAGATAGTAGTAGAATGGATGTGGAAGATGTGCAGATTGGCCTGGGAGGAAGGTAGAGTCCCGGAGGATTGGAAGTCAGGTATAATTATTCCCTTGTACAAAGGAAAAGGGGAAAAAGAAGTGTGTGGTAATCATAGGGGCATCTGTCTTCTTAGTATAATAGGAAAAATGTATGGTAGGATACTTATCGACAGAGTTAGAGAAAGAACAGAGGAATTAGTTGGAGAAGAACAGGGAGGCTTTAGGAAGGGAAGAGGTTGTGTCGATCAGATATTCATTCTTAGATCTTTAGTGGAAAAGTTTCTAGAGAAGGGAGTGAAGACGAAGGGAAGCTGAAAGGCTTGGTGGATGAGTTTGGGAGAGTGTGTAAAACGGAATCTAAAGGTGAATGTAGGGAAGAGTAAAGTGATGGTCTTTGAGAGAGGTGATGTCAGTGAATGTCTAGCGAGGTTGGATGGTGAGGATTTGGAATATGTGGGTACTTTTAAGTACTTGGGTAGTGTGATGAGTAAGGATGGAGGTTTGGAGGGTGAAGTGCTTGAAAGGGTACAGCAGGGAAGAAACGTTGCTGGTTCTTTGAAAGCAGTGATAAGAAACAGGGAAGTGAGCATGGAAGTGAAAAAGTTACTACTTGACAGTACTGTACTACCATCTATAACGTACGGAAGTGAAGCTTGGACGTTGTTGGAAGGACACAAGTTAAGAGTGAGAGCAGTGGAAATTAGTTATTTAAGAGGAGCCTGTGGAGTCACATGGAGAGACAGGCTGACGAATGAAGATATAAAGGAGCTTTGTGGTGTGGATGTGTATGTGATAGGAAGCGTTATGAGGAACACACTGAGGTGGTTTGGCCATGTGGAGAGGATGGAAGGTGAGAGACTGACGAAGAGAGTGTATGTGAGTGAGGTGGAGGGGGTAAGAGGGAGGGGGAGGCCGAGGATGAGATGGAGGGATGGGGTGGAGAGGTATATGAGAGGGGTGTGTGAGTTGGGAGCAGGGCAGTGAAATGGCGGGGGACAGGGCTACTTGGAGGCGATTTGTTTGTGGCCACCCAAACGGGATTGAGGCGTCTGGCAATATATATATATATATATATATATATATATATATATATATATATATGTATAGACAAACTAATATAAAGAGTGATTATTTTGTTATTTGTTTACATATTTATTTATCTAATTATTATGTGTAAGTAGTACTGTTATTTTTTTTTTTAACACAGACACATGGAACGAACTTTGACTTCGCCTGTGACATTAATTTTTTATTCTTTTCGAAAATGACTCACTTCGTTCTTGCCTTTACATGAAGCACTCCAGCAAGTTTGGCCTTAACTGGATTAAAATTTTGAAGCTACTTTTTTTCGGTCAAAATTTGAATATGCCCTGTGATTTCCAGCATTTGTGTGTGTGTGTGTGTGTGTGTGTGTGTGTGTGTGTGTGTGTGTGTGTGTGTAAGATATTGCAATCAATAAGTATGTAAGAGACTTTCCCTACTGGAAGAGAAACACTATTTATGTTTTCGTTTCGTAAGAGGAAGTAATTTCATCACGTTTTCACTTCATTAGATTTTTTTTCTAGTGTAAAAAAAGAGTGTTATAGTTATTGCGGGAAAAATCATGGAAAAAGTCACGAAAGTACTTTGGGCTGGATGGTCAGTATAACAGCCTCTGAAATGTTGACGGTTTGCACTCAACGTTTCATAAACATTCTCAGTTACTTCGCGTAATTGAAAAACCTCCATTAGGAAGATTAGGTTTGGGAAGTTAATGAGGGGTCAGTAGAGAAGCCAGTGAGTGCTTGGACATTACTGTGGTCAGAACAGAAAATGGCCAGTATTTATAGCGATGCGCAGACTACCTTCTTACCCTCTCAGACAGGTTGTTTGGTCTTAGTTTTTTTTTTTGTCATAAATACTAATGTCTGCTACTGCATTCTGTCGATTGATGGATGAAGTAAATGTTAACAAAGAAGAAATTAATAAAAACTTGACAACAATAGCAAAAAAAGCAGATCTAGGAGTAGGAAATAGGTAAACCCAAAACAGAGACAGCATACCCGGTACATTCAGTGAGTACGAAAATGTTTTTATAGAACTGAAGGATTATGATCGTATAGATAAGGGCAGAGCTACTGAAGCAGCGTTAGAGAAGAAGGAAGAAAGCCCTGAGGGGAATGAAAAGGGACAAGGAAGGAAAAAAATATGGTCTCACCACTCATCATACTAAAGATGCAGGTTACTTTACATTAAACAAACTAGAAAACTATTTAAGAAAAGCTCAGAAGTCAAAGAAGTCTACACATCATGGGGGGAGGGGAAGGAATGTACCTATGATATTGCTTCACAACTAAGGCAGTATTAAATGCACACAGAACTATCAGCCAATATATATTCTCCCTGCTCTATATAAACTATTCACAAATATAAGTTGATTTAATCCTACTGCAAATATGAAGCAGCTAAAGCTCAATTTGCTATTAGTTACTCGACGAGCAATTACCTAAGACACTGAGAAAAGTTCAGAATGTAAGAAACCTTTGCCAATGTATTTATGGATTATGGTAAAAACGTTAAATTCAGTTGAAACACCTGCAAGGATGAGTGCAATTCGAGGACAAAGTATAGAATTAATTTATGCTAAAGTATCGGAAGATATACGTAATGAAAGAAATACAACCAAAACTTATGAGAAAAGACAGGAAAACGACACCATTTTCCGCAAGGTATTCATTGCATGCCCAAAAGAAGTTTTCATAAATTTAGAGAGGGACGGCAAAGGAGCAAACAAAAACGATGAGCTGATTCTTCAGCTGCCGACGACAGTCCTTCTCAATGACTCAAGGAAGGAACTAGTACACATGATAGCTGATCTGAGTACGGCGTCTGAAAGTAGGCTTGAAAATGAATATGAAACACGTGACATTAAAGAGACATGTTCGGTCCATTCAAAAGAAACAGGGATGAAGAACAAGAGTATGTTGCTGATTACAAATCCCTATGTCAGGCAATACATGACTAGGAGATCAAACTGGAGTAAGAAATGATGGTGTGTTTTTGGTAAACTAAGTACCAACATGAATCTGAAACTACCCCTATGCCAGAGGAGAGGATTATATTATAAACAGTGAACAATATCTGCATTCATGTTTAAATCGGAAGCCAGGAGAATTAAAAAAAAATCATATAACTGTACACTCAGGAGTGTTCCAAGTGGAGTGTAATGGCCAATGTTCGGTGTTACATCGAGAGATAAAAAGTTGCTCGGATAAGGGAAATGGAGAGAATCGACGAGATAATCTATCTTTCTATCTACTGCCAGACGCCTTAATCCCCTAAGATGAGAGTGACCAGCCTCACTCATCCCTGAGTGCCATTACGTGAGCAATAAACCCCAACCTCCCATTTGATGTAAACTTGCACCAGCTCAATCCAACTGGAGCTCCTTAATTACCCATTAAACCACCAGCCACCAGAATTTGGTTATATAGTTACCACCCCGCATAGTGAATGGTTTCCTGGTCTACAGGGAACCATGTGGCTTCTCACTCACTGTAGAGTCACCCGTAGACAGAAGGAAGAGGAAAGAAAGAAGGGAAGGAGAGAAAAGGGCAGCCACCCGAGAGCAGCACTACATCGAGTGAGTGGATGGTGAGCACCAAAACCTACCATATATCTATATACAGGTTTATATATATATGGTATATGTATATACCGGTATATGTAAGGGAAGTATCATTTATATTTTACGATGCTTTCACTGTGCCTAGGTGAACTCCTTCGTCTTTTTCTGTCAACATGCACGTTTAATTCTTGCCAGATATTTTTTTCTCATTCTGCCTGTCCCAAATAAGAGCAACCATTTCCACCCCTCCAAGTGTCGTCCAACTGCTTTAACTTCCAGTATATCTAGTTTAGAATCTGTTATTAACAAGAATATTTCCAAGCAGCTTTCCTAACATGACTTTTCCAATCGTTAGTATTGGTTTCACCAGGGACGCTCCACTGGCGATCTTCTAACCTTCCTTTCAGAAGCCTCGTCATCCTCCTTACGGGACTTTGGCGAAAGGTTTGCCACTGCACTTCCCATCTCAAAGGCCTTTGTTCGAGTCCAACATAAATCTTTAATTTCCAGACTGCCCCATTACAATTTCTATCTATCTATGTCTTCATTTCTCGGTTCCTTTCTGGTTGTTCTATTATTGTTATTGTAGATGCCCACTGCTCCTCTCCTAGGGCTATTAATAGTGGTGTTCCTCAGCGTTTTGTCCTACCACCAACTCTCTTCCCTGTATTCATCAATAAATTTCTAAGCTGTACATCTCACCCTATCCACTCTTATATTGAAAACTCCACTCTTTACCTTTCTGTCCACTGCCAACAGCATCCATCCCAGTACATATGTCAACAAAGAAGGGAAGAGGCTATGGTACACTTAATGTCTGATTCTGATCATATCTCTGACTGGGGCAAAGGTAATTTTGTTGTTTTTAATGCATGAAGAACTTAGTTATATGCTCTGACCAATCAAAATCTACTACAGGAGTAACCTCCAATTTTTAACTATATCCAACTTAATCCTACATCATCCTTGAACGTATCTGGGGTTTCATTCTCTCGGAATTTGTCATGGGAAGATCATTTTACCTCTCTGCTAAAACCTGCTTTCAAAAGACTAGGTGTGCTAACCCGACTCCGTGATTTCTTTAGATCAGCACAGTTGTTGACTTTATACAGAGGTTTTATTCGCCCCTCTGTTGAGTACAACCCTCATGTGTAGGGAGACTTCCCACATTCAGGTCTTCTTAACAAGGTGGAGTCATAGGCTTTTCGTCTCATTAACTCTCCTCCTCTTACTGGCTCCCTTCAACCTCTGCCTCTTGGCTGCACTGCTGCATCTTTACCTCTTTTCTATCGCTACGTCATTGATCACTGCTCCTCTGAACTGTCTGCTTGCATCGCCCAACCACCACGGCGGACGCATGGTACCCATCAAGCAGCAAATTCTCATCCTATTATGTTCAGCTCTATCATGTAAGAGTTAATCGTTGCTTCCGATCCTTCATGCAAGCAACAGGTCAGTTCCAGAACTATCTTCCTCTGACTGTATTTCCCGCTGCCTATGACCTCCACTATTTTAAATGCAATGTGTCCAGGCATCTCGAAATTGACGGATCTTAAATTTGGCTCCATTATCTTGATTTTTTTTTTTTTTTTTGCTTTGAAGGAACATTCATGGGGACTTCTAGGCTTTGGTTCCATCTTCTTTGTGTATAAAAATGCGTGAAAAATTATCTTTAGCTCATTTTGTATTATGTATAGTTAGTTTACAACCAGTACATGCAGTTCAGCCATCGTGTTTGAAGTACTCATTCAAACATTTACGATAAATGAACACAACCCTGCCAAAGATTTGAAAAGACCTATACAGTAAGTATGTGCAGTACTAATGAATATGGAGGTTGTTTCCATCCTTCACTGCGTCAGGTCATCTCTGAGTTTTGACAGGAGGCAGCAGATAGAGTATGCTCATTAACAAGTCTTCATATTGACAGGGTTAATGGCGTTTGGTTCTGCTCACATTTTTACAAAAAATTTCCCTAAAGTGAAAAAGAAATAAGTAAGCCACGTTACCTCAGGCTAAATCCTCTTAAAGCATGCTTAAGGTAATGCAAAATATATATTTTCACACACGCCCCAAAGGAAACGAAGACGAGGGAAGAAATGTTACCTCATGACCTTCTCCTGGCTGCTCCCTCTCTGCCACTCTCTGGCAGCAAGTTGCTAAAGGTAACGAAATTATATTATGCTTATTGTTTGTACCATTAATACAACATTGTACTTTACATACACATACACCTGTTTACACACACACACACACACTCATTGAGGTCCCAAAGTTTTTACATTATTTATATATACAGTATAATTATATATATCTATATCTATATATCTATATCTATATATATATATATATATATATATATATATATATATATATATATATATATATATATATATGGATATAAGGAGAGAAATGGATAGATAGATAGATAGACAGATAAAATTAATAGACACTAATTACAGAGGCTCTTAAGGAGCTTCAAAGGGCAAGGTAAGGACACGAATGTCACACAGGACAAGGAGGCCAAACAGATGAGAACATAGGCTGTAAATAAATGCTTGACTGGCTAGTGTTGTGGGGCCTTGTGTCAGCCTGCCTGACACAGTGTATGTCAGTAACTCAACAGTTTAGTAATTCAGTGACAAAGGTGTTTATAGGCTGCCCTTCCGAGCGTTTGACAAGAATCATTTGCCAGCAGAAAGAATGATGCATAAAATATTATCGTTGTAGATTCATTAACAAAATGAATTTATGCTTACTTGGTCTGATACTTTGTGCTGTAATCTTAAGCACTGTAACAACCCCCTCTTCCAGCAAGTATTCATGTGTAGAATTGTGTTGTTTGGTGGTAACCAGGATATTACAGATAATTTACAACTGCAGTATAAGGCACCACTCTCTTTAAGCCACATAAAATCACCTAGTAGCTATTTGCCTATCTATCATCCATTATTACCTCTTAAGCAGTACTGAGGCGATGGCCTAGGCAGCCCGTTGTAGACACTTATGGCGAGATTGACAGGTCACAAACCCTTGAGTGGTTATTTGAGCAATAAGCACCAACTGGCTGTCAGATTTAATCAGATATTGGCCACAACTACTTGGGAAAACGTAACCACCAGGTCATGTTGAGACAGGTTACCACCCGATGTATTAACCCGCCCCATCCCGTCGACGTATGGGTACGTTGCAACGATTTGCATTTGCCAGTCCCGGCGACGTACCAGTATGTCGTGCAATTGCAAGGTCGCTAATTTGCACAATTTTCAATTTTCGCACGTGATTTTTCGTATGTATACACGGGACACCTTCCTCTATTCCTGTACAAGATACCAAGCAGGGACAATGCCTTACACTGCATAACCTCCCCCCTCCCCCCCTCACGACATTGTCTTGGCAAAGGACCTGTTACCAGTGACCTGGCTAGTAAAGTTATTCAGGGCCAGAGTGATTCCCCAATCGATGACAATGTGGAGGACAATGTTTACATAGCATTAGAAGAAGAAACAGCCAGAAATAATGATCAGGTAGTGTGGCAAAAATAGGTCAGGTATGGTGATTAGTTAGTGAGTGAAACAATGCGTATAATGCCTTTATTACTGCTTGAAAACCAATATACTGTCATACTACATATACATTCATACCAAGTAAATAAATAAATACCGTTTATGAGTGGATAAAATAGTTACCCTCCCATAGAACTCGTTTTCTTGGGTGCCAGCATGTTAGAAAACCCACTCAGGTAAGGAGGAACTCCTACCTGGATTGGGCACTTTAAACCTCAGGTGAGCGATTTCTCTATGAATTTTTAATGTTTCTCACCAAAAGCGAAGGTTTTAGCCAAAAAAAAAAAAAACGAAAATATCTCGGGACTGGGGGATGTCGGAGGTGCGGAAAACCTCGGGACGTGACGGGTTAATACTCACCTGGGTTATACGAAAAAATATAGCATGTATTTAAGTTGCGTGAATTCAGCCACACATCCTTGAGGTTTCACTGGGTACTTTGGGATATTAAGAGTATTTCTGGGATTAATTTTGTCTGTCTATAATTCTCTGCCTAAAGTTTGTATAAAAGACCAAAATACGTGCTCTACAAAGAATTATGTGTACACGCAAAACATATCCTTCCTTTAGCTTCCTTGAGTATTTTGTAATCAGTCAGATGTAAGAATGTCCATCCCAGCAGGTACTCAGGATACGCCAATGTCTATATTCCACAAGTCTCCTGATCCAGTGTTTAAACAGCACGATCACTCTCCCCCCCCCCCGTCTCTCTCTCTCTCTCTCTCTCTCTCTCTCTCTCTCTCTCTCTCTCTCTCTCTCTCTCTCTCTTCCACTCACATAGCACCCACACATTATTGTTTCTATTGATTTCATCATCATCATCGCCGTAAAACTACTGCCACAATTACATAAAAGATGGACAACATTCCGAAAAAGGAAGCAAGAGAGAGACGGACGGAAAATAAGTATCATCAGAGTGCCCAGCAAAATGAACTTTCTTCTTGTGTGATGTAAGGCGGAAAATACACCACAAGGTAATGTGACACCAGGAAACTGACATGCACGGTGTTCCGGACTGTTTCCCTTCCATTACCCAAGGAAACAATGGGATTTGGGGTAACTGTATTGTCGTTAATACAAGATTATACTAGCTGTAAATGTAATTATAATGAAAAATCTATCACAAGTAGGCCTATAAGAACCAGAAGTGTAGTAGTATCTGTAAAGTTATCTACCCCACAACTGAATGTTCAAATTATCCACCATAGTTTTTCCAGTGCATGCCACACACGCGTGATGTCCTTGCAGTCATTTGGGAGTACTGGTAGTGGAAGCAGACAGGCCGTTGTGCATTTCTTCCCGAATTTCAGTACTTGGTAGTTAATGGTTATTTGCCTTATGTTTGCACTTCCCCAATATGTGATGTAAGTTTAAATGGTATCGCTTCATAAACCAGACATTAGGGTTTTCTTTTTAAAGGGTGCAAAATGTAGCGATTTGTAACTGTAATCATAATTCGCATTTGACATTCAAACTCTAAGTGTATTGCAAATGATCATTGTAATAATAATTTTAATATGATTTGCAGTTAAAAAATTCAGGCAAATATTTGTATTTGTAACTGTAATTGGTATAACAAACTGTAATTGCTCCGACCCTGCAAATGGAAGTAGAAGGCACATGCCATATAATTTGGCTTCCTGTTGCACACAGTGTGCACTGGATTCCTATGATAACTACTACTACCACAACTACTACTACTACAACTTCTACTGCTTCTTCTTCTACTACTACTACTACTACTACTAAAACAAAGTTTATGACCAGGTCATCCATCGCGTCCAGCGTTCAGTATCTAGTCAAAACCCAATGACTGTGACCATGTATTGTTTCATTCAAGTTTCGTGCAGTTTTGCAATGCAGATGTCCTGTCAGAAATATTTCACCCCCATCTCCCTCCTGCATATTTTCCCATCTCTTGAATTCGTGGGCATACGTGTGTGTGGATTTGTTTGTAAGGGTGGGTGGGAGGGTGGGTGTAAGTGCATGTGGATGTAGGTGTAGTTGGGAGATGGTGTGGATGTAAGTGGATGTGGCAGTAGGTGAATGTGGGTGCCAGTGGGTGTGGTCATAGGTCAGCGATTCTCAACCATTTTCAGGCCGAGCGCCACCTTAACTGTACTCATATCCACGCCACCCCCCCTTCTCCCATTTCCCACCACCATCTGACTCCAAACACATATTTCCTAATTAGTGTTATAATTGTCATCGAAAGATCAAGTGGAAGTTAATTCAGGGGAACACAGACTGAATTATCCATTCTCCTGCAATCCACTATCCTCCTTTACGGGAGATACGGAGGGGGAGGAGTTGATGGGTGTTTATTTTTTAACAGGGTTACGGTTCACCTTGCAATATATGATTAATTTTGTGGTCTCTAATTTTTTTTTTTTCTCGAAATGACCAGAGAGAGAGAGAGAGAGAGAGAGAGAGAGAGAGAGAGAGAGAGAGAGAGAGAGAGAGAGAGAGAGAGAGAGAGAGAGAGAGAGAGAGAGAGAGAGACAGAGAGACAGAGACAGAGACAGACAGACAGACAGACAGACAGACAGAGGCCACGTGATAGACTGGGGGAAAAAACTTATCACACGGGTACAAAGAAAAATGTGCTTTGAAGACTCGAGAAAAGACACACTATGAATAGCTACTGAATATAAATCAGTGGTTCATCATGACACACATGCACACACACATATACAGAAACACACACACACACACACACACAAACACAAAAACACAAAAGCACACACACAAAAAACACAAACACATACACACAAACACACAAACACGCATAAACACACACGCACACAAACACGCACAAACGCACACAAACATATGCAAACACACACACACACACACACACACACACACACACACACACACACTCGTTCATGCCAATAATTTTCTTCGACTCACACATAACATCTTTGAGAACTGCTCACGCCCCCCCGGGGAAAGTGCCCCTGCCCTTACCGGTCAAGAACCACTGGTGTACAGGTATGTGGATGTGACTGTAATATGTGGATGTTGTCTTCCTGGGTGTGGGTGGGGATGTGGATGTGTGTCGATGCAGGTGGGTGTAAGTGACGGTGGTAGCGCGGGTGTAAGCGATGGGCGAGTGGTGTCAGTGTATGCAGCAGAGTAAGCATGTGATGGGCACAAGTCAGAAATGTGCTTGTGGGGTGTAAGTGAGAGCTACAAGTGCAAGGAAGAAAAAGGGAGACCTATCTTGAAAGGTTTAGGAAATATATAAATGAGATTTGGGAAAAGTTGTTGTGGTCACCAGAGATATCTATTTCCTCAGTTTTTTGGTGGGTAAAAAAGGTCAGGATGATGATGATGATATCTTCCTTCCTCCCCCTGTAAGAGTGTGAGTGTCGATAGCGGGTGTGTGAGGCGGGGAGGGGGAGTAAGTATGGATATAAATGTTGAGCAGAGCTTGCATGTCAGAGAGAGAGAGAGAGAGAGAGAGAGAGAGAGACTTTAAAAGAGAGATAGTAATTAAAACTGTAAACCTTGTTATGTTCGCGTCCCCGGTAGTACTATTTCCAGCTAACGACAAACGATATCATTCTGCTGAGAAATATATATAATAATCATAATGTAAATTCGGTTATCATTAACCATTTCTATGTACGGGAAGTCTAGTCGCGTTCTATTTCCCAGTTTCCAGCGTTCAGAGGAATCGAAGCTGTATGGTGAGCTCAGCAAGGGAGGTTACGAGCAGCCGGTACTACCTCCAGGAGAGCGACGAACTCTTCCCCTGGTTTACTCTTGCTATTTTAAACCTGCGTCACACGGCAGTACGAACGGCCACGAATCAGGATGACTTGCAAAAAAATTCAAATGTTTACGGTTCGCCCAAAATTCGACTGTATTCGCCTCTATTCGTCTCTTGATTCGGGAGAGTCGTGGGTGGGTCTGACGGGTGTCTGGGATGCGGCCAAGTTCGGCAATAAAAATAAGAGGCTCATTATTTTTGAGGCGAATGTTCGTGGGAAAGAAAAATTATTTTTTTTCTTCCTGGATTCGTGTAACGTTCGTTTGATGTTCGTGTGATTTGTGTGGGGATCTGTCGTGGTTTGGCTCAATTCGGCCAGTTTATCTTTCACCGAATTGAACACGAGTCACACAAATATCACTCGACTTACATCAAAATGCCAAAGGAACTGAAGCCGATTACTCATGTGAGCCTTAACCCCGGCCACATTCAGGATGAATGTCGTCCGAATGGCACTCAACTTGAACACGAATCACACAATTAGCACAGGAATTGGGCCAGCATGGCAACCGAATGGAACCTGATTAATCGAGTAAGCTTTCCCCGTAGGACGAATTCCATCCGAATTCCGCTCAATGTGCACACGAATCATACAACCAGCACTCGAAATGCGACACACTAGCACACGAAACGAATCTGATTATTCGTGTATCTCCTTTAACGCTATAGTAGGACGAATACCATCCGACTTGCACTCAACTAAAAAGAAAAAACGAAGTCCACACGTGACGCACTCCATTTGCGCGTGACTCACTCGAATTTGGTGGGAATCCACAGAAGTCGCGGCAACAGTGGGTCTGACGTGGCACTTGTCGTAGAAGCCCTCTTCTACCTTCTTCCAATTCCGGGGTCGATGGGCATATGAGTATGATGACCTCCTCCATAAACTTCTCTATGATGGCCTCACACGTTTCTCAGACTACAATAGAGAAGGTGTTGGGGGGCCACCCTGAAGTTAAGGGCCATGCTGTTGTAGGACTCCCCCGTGGCCAGGAAGTGGATGATCATGGCCAGACGTAGACCAGGCTCCAGGGGCTTCCTCATGTTGGTCTCCTACTTCTGGATCCTTCGTGTAAGGCACTTGAGGATCTCCTTGAACAATGCCTTATCCATCCTCATGAAGCTCCTGCAGGTGGTCTGGTCACTGTTGATAAGGGTCATAAGAAGGGCTTCGTAGTGGCCATGTAGAGGTCGTTCGACGATCCATTCCCGCACCCAACATGATCGTGTTTTGCGTTATTGCCTCCTCCTCCGTCGTCTCCTGAGTAGTAGCAGGTAGTACAAACTCAGCAGATTATTGTTAGATCTGACGCGGGTGTAGAGGGCTAGGGCTGTGGCAGCTTCGTCGTAGATGAACCTGTTGAAGATAAGCTCCACAGACTCCATGACGGCTAGTAGTGGTCGGCAGGGGGGCAGGTGATGGAATGGCTGGAAAGAAGGGCGCCCAAATATATACATGCCACAATTGCAGTCGTATTGGATTCGTGGTTGGTTCCAGTTATTTGTGTGATTCGTGTGCGTTTTGTGTGCATTGTTCAGCCTTCGTGTGCACTTCGTGTGGAAAACGACCAACTTCGGCTAATGTTCGTCATTGTCTGTGTGTTCGTGAGGAATGCATGAAAAGTTCGTGTTGAATTCGTTTGTTATCGTATTTTGTTCTGACTACGTTCGTATGATTCATACGGTTATCGTGTGGCGATTGTGTGGGGTAAATGGCCATTGTGTGGACTTCGTGTGGGCGATTTTTCGTGGCCGGTTCGGTCAATGACTTGCAGATTCCAAGAAAAGTGCAAGTCATCCCAATTCGTGCGGGTCCGTACTGCCGTGTGACGCGGGCTTTGGGACGACTTCGTACATAATTAGGAGTGATGGGTTACACACAGCCCATATTAATCCCTCCAATACGAGAGAGATTTCCTTAGCTGCATAATATAATATGTAGGTGAATAAACACGGGTCAGTAGGCCTCGGGGTTTACCCACTGAATACAAGAGGTCTTTCTTAAATATCATTTAATCGTCTGGTGAGTGAATGATTAAGGAATGCGTCTGCAGTTGGATACTTGCCTCTGAAGTATCAGTTACGGGCAAAAATTTTATGTAGCCGCCCATGTATGAAAAACAATATAGATAGATAGATATATATATATATATATATATATATATATATATATATATATATATATCGCCGACTGCAGAGCTGGATGTGAAAAAAGAAAACCCATCTATCCATTTTTATTTATTTTTTGTTCCATTAGAAGCTTATGAGCCAGGTGCCTAGCTATTCAGTCCCGATATTAATGATATGGGTGACGGGTTTAGATCGATGACAAAGTGTGAGCAGTAAACCACGAGGAACCCTTGGATTTAAACTATTACGGGTCCCATCCTGCTGGGGCGTCTTGCCGCACTAGATCACTAAAATTAATTTGGTTATGTTTCCACCTAACGTAATAAATGGTTTCCTAGGTTACAGGAAACCAGTTTGTTAGTGTCGAGTCACTTGATGGCAGCACCACATGTGACAGTAATAAAACGAAGCATTGCTCTTTTTCCTTTAATTGATGGCAGAGAAAACAAACTGGAGTAACACAGAATATAGTGTAGGCTCAGGGTCCCTGCAGTCTAACTAGCTCGGTGGCCTTCTCTCCACTAACATACTCTTTCACCACCCTCATACCAGCTAACCTCTTCCTCTACTACCGCCACCTGCCGTTTTGCTTCCCTACACCATGACCCCTCCCCCACCTGTTTAACTCCCTAACAAGCAGTGCTAAAGCCAAACTACTGACTCGTGAGACTCATAAATAATACGTAATATACATTACTCATACAACATAAATTGTACATTGTACATTACACATTACATTCCCCCCTGATTTCAAATCACACATTGAATATTATGCATAATACATTATGGTATATACGTTACCTGATAAACTAATCACGTACATTACACATTACACTTATTACATTGTAAAATATACTGTACATTATACATTACATTTCTCTAAAGCCTCCTAACCACACAGGTCACATAACCGAGGTCTTCTAATCCTTGAAGAATGCCTCGGCAGCTCACGTTCAGGCCAATTAACAGTTTCATCACGATCAGCTTCCACCACCTCATCAACTCTGGCAGGAAGCTGAATAATAAGTGCCTCGTCGTCAGTGTCCTTGGTGAAAGACTCGGCTCGAGTCCCGTGTGAGCTGCAACGATGGAGATCTCTGAAGTGGCGAGCTACCCCATCTACTTCGACAGCTTGGTCGGACACTACTCTCGTAACTGTACCCCTTTTGTTTCTTTCCTCACACCAAGCATTAGGTGGTTTTACCCAGACTTCTTCCCCAACCTGGTAGAGGCCGTCCACTTCTGGTTCATCCTCCCCATGGGGGTCCACATTGTGAACTCTGAGTACCTGTACAGCATGTTGGCTGGAGCTGTCGACGATTTGCAGTCATCCTGAGGCATCAGATTGTACAAGTACACTGCTTCTGCTATGGAACAGCTCTTCCTTGCAGTAATGACCTTTATAGTGCGATGACACCTTTTGACTATACCATTTCCAGAAGGAACATATGGACATCTAAAGCGGAGGCGCACACGCAACCGCACTGCAAAGTCTGCAAACAACCTGCTTCGAAAGGCTGTATCATTGTCTGTTAACAGTTCTTCTGGTGCCCCACGCTCACAGAACACTGCCTCCAACTGCTCAATAATGCTTGGACTGGTCTGAAGCCTCAGTCAACGCCAAATAGCAAACCACGACGGTCCAAAGTCAATACGAGTCAGATACGACCGGCCACCGTAGTGAGTAATATCCATGCCGACTCTCTGCCAAACTCTCTCAACACCCAGGCTTCCCTTTTTCCACTTCACAGGTGCTGGGTCAATGGACTGGCATACTTCACAGTTGGTGACAACAGTTTGCACCTGCCGCCTGGTGATTGCTGGGTTGGCTCGCCTTACAAAATAAAGTGTTCGTCTCACTCCCGGGTGACCTGCAGAATGATGTATCTTTGCAATCTCATCACTAGTTACGCCAATATCAGCTGCACACACAGGTCGTACAGCTGCAGGACAGGCAGTGGATACCTTCAGCCAATGCTGTGGCACACGTGTCAGGCTATCAGCTTTATTGCTAGTGGAAGGAACAAGAGTGACTGTCAGCTGAAGCCTGCACTCCTGTATCAATGACGGCACTATCCCTACTCTCCTTCGGATTAGCATCTCACTGGCTGCCTTGGTCTTGAGCCTGCTTCTTCCTGATAGACCATCTGAAATCCAGCAATGAACTGTTGAGGAATCAGTCAACAGCTCCACTTTCCTGATCTTCCAAGCCAAAGCAAGGTTCAGACCTTTTATGATGGCATCCAGTTCAGCCATTGATGTGACATGCAACATCCTTGCGCAGCCAGCTGGCGTCCTCAATAACGCATCCATCAATCTCAATTGCAACACCGAGTGCCAAGGAACTTGCGTCTACCCAAACCCTGGCCTCATCACCTTTGACGTCCCATTGTCCTCGCACGGGGTCATTCCTTCTGACTTCCTCCACAGTTTCTTCCAGTAAACCTCTTATCTCTCCACCAGTGATATCTTCATCCCAGCTCTCTGTAGCGCGATTCATTCTCCTCTTAATGAAGGACGTTGCTACCCACAGCCATCTGCACACAGGGTAGTGGCCCACCAGTTTGCCACAGTAAGAGAATACTGATCCCCGCATCAGCACACTTGGCACACCACCCACCTCATTATCCCTTCTCCAGACAAGATGTCCCTGTTCCCCCCAGACTCTCAGGCCTAACACCTGTGCTCCATCAGCAACTAGTTTGTGTGGCTTGCTCAACAGCCCGAAGTTCCTTAGATGTTCTTCCACATGACTGGCCTTGACAACATCCTCATTCACAAAGATATCGTCAATGTAAGCTGACGTCCCCCTTTTCACATTTGGATCTCGCAAAAAGTACACAGTTCAAAATTGCTTTCATTACCAGTGGTGCAATGTTTAAGCCAAAACCTATACGAGTCAAGCAATATCTCCGACCCTCAATAATCACAGTCTGGTATGGCCATAGAGATTCATGGATCCTGACTTGCAAGTATGTCTTTGTCAAGTCTATCACTGACACATTTATCCCTTGTCTGCGCCACTCCCGCAATCTGTCTGCACATACGTCTGAGTTTGCTGTGAATGCATCGATGTGCGAGTTTAGCTCTCTATAGTCCATTACGGGCCGTACTTTCCGTTTATTCTGTTGCATCACTGCCATTAATGAAATCGGCCCCTTGGGAGGTCCATTTTTTTTTTTTTCATCATATGGAAGCAGCCAGCAATCTCTGATCCATTTGTAACTCGTCTTCATAAAAACCTCTCACTTAATGTGGCACTGACTATGCCTCCACCTGATTCTGTAGAGCACCTGGCTCCTTGCCCCCCATCCACTTCCAAGCTGCTGTCCAAGAGTTAGTCTCAGGGTCATAAGTTGCGCTGAAATCATGCTCGTTGTCTCCCACCACAATGTTGGCAGCTGCATAGACTGATGACTCTTTTAACCCGAAGCTCACATCACCCTCCGCATCAACTGTAACCCCTCCAAGCACTGTGATGCCGTCCATTCCAAGAATAAACATGAAACCAAGGGGCATTAAAGAAGTCACATTCACACCGATGTTGGTTGAAGTTCCATTGCTAAGCTAGAGATGAACGATGCCTGTTCCTTTACACCGCCAATCCTCCCCACTCACTGTGACCAAACTGACAGCCCCTTCCTCCATGTCTTGCAACACGAGACGTGGGTAATGCTCCGTGAACAATCGGTGTCCACCAGCACACAATGCTAAACTCCATCCACTCTTAATACAGCACTTGGCAGTGCCTCACTCACTGGCCTTTTTGAGAGGAGGCTGGCGCTGACGCCCCCTCTCCACTGTCGTTTCCCGGACACTTGGAAGCGATTTGGCTGAAACCATCACATTGGTAGCATCGCACACGCTGCCGAGAGCGACCTCCAACACCCCTAGTTGCCCCTCCATTTCCTGTGTTACCTTGGTGGCGAGCAGTCCCTAGCGAGATGATTTGGATTGCTGCACACATAACATCTTCTACTGGTAGCAGCTGCACAAAACTCATCACCAGTCCTTGCTGAGGCACCGAGGCACATTTCTGATGCTTCAAAGAGTCTGTCATCCGATGACCTCCCTTGCCCTCGCAAGAATCTGGTCCAGGTTGAGATCTTCCATACGCGACCCCGCCCTCAGCAACTGACGAATATTCTCTGGCAGGCCAGCCACGAGAGCACAGGTGAGCGCCTTATCAGTCAATCCACCAAACAGGGATGCCAGGTGCCGCAGTTCTGCCAAGAACACATCTGGCGACTCACCACTCCGTAACTTCCTGCTAATGAACTGTTCATAAGCCTTGTATGGATCCACAGCAAATCCAGCCACTAACGCCTTCTTCACCTTCTCGGTTGTCTTCTTGTCTGTCTCTGACAGCTGCAGGTACACAGCGAAGGCATCCCCAGTAAGGTGGAGAGGGATCATGCTTGCCACATCCGTGACACCTCGTAGTTTACACACGAGTTCCAGTTTTTCCAGCCACTCCACCACAGACTGTGTACTGCTGCCGTCAAACTCCAGAATCAACTTCAGGTCAAAGTAACCCTCAGGAACCTTTCCTTCCATACTGCGTAAATAGCTTGTGGCAGTAATAAAACGAAGCGTTGCTCTTTTTCCTTTAATTGACAGCAGAGAAAACAAACTGGAGTAACACAGAATATAGTGTAGGCTCAGAGTCCCTGCAGTCTAACTAGCTCGGTGGCCTTCTCTCCACTAACACATTCTCTCACCACCCTCATGCCAGCTAACCTCTGTCTGCCTATACTACCGCCACCTGCCGTTTTGCTTCCCTACAACCATGACCCTGCCCCCACCTGTTTAACTCCCTAACGAGCAGTGCTAAAGCCAAACTATTGACTCGTGAGACTCATAAATAATACGTGATATACATTACTCATACAACAGAAATTGTACATTGTACATTACACATTACACAACATCAACTGATTGGATTTTGGCAGCACCACCTACCACATTCCATCTAAATAAAAATATTAACATATTTCCACCCAGTGTCCTCAACAGGGGATGGAGCTCTGAATAAGAAAAGAACCTCCAGAGTAGGGACCCATGAGCTTCATGACTATGCACCGACAGGTGGAGAGCGGTATGCTTAGTACCCGTCCGGCAGAATCCCTTGCACAGGAACCCTGGGAGCTAATGAGTTAATAACAAGGAGTAACCAGGAAGGGTAACACCTACGTCCAGTCCTTATCTAATTGCTGAACATATGGCCTTCCCCTTTGACCTTGAAATTTGAACTTCCCTAGTGACCTTGAATTTTGACTGGGTTCTAAAAATCATTCCTTTAACCCAGCTTGATCGGTGAATGATTATTATAAAAATAAAATTCCTTTAACAGAGTACAAAGGAGTACAAAGGAAAGCAAACAGCAACAGACCTTATGGTCCTTTCGAGGCTGTTTGGTACAGAGAAGACTATGACTACAAGATCTAACTCTACATGCTGAACGATAAGGATAGTAAAGCAAGAAGGCTCCCCCCACCTCCAAACCCTCCAGCCAAAACTGGCAAGAAAAAGTGAGAAAAACCACCACTCAGCATGGAGAAACTGACATGGAAATTTCATAGGAATGACTGAAAAGGAAAACTACATTCTATAATACATTATCTATAAGCTACCAGTATGAATAACCTGAAAAAGAAAGTAGTAAAGTACAATGAGTAATCAAGTAAATAAATAACTAATGCATGTCGCTGTACGGGTACGTTTAGTTGACGAGACATCTGCGGACACAGTGTGGAAATTGCACAATGCACAGTGTGGATATTCAGGGGTGGTGTGGCAGCCTTGCCTGGCACTATTAAAGTAGGCAGCAGTCAATCAGGCCCCAGCTCCATTCATTCCACTGAGACTAGGAACTTTCCCATGCAGGACAAGCAAACAAGTCACCTTCTGAAGCAGTGACCCCTGGTACATTAAGAAAATCCAGATGGTGGCCACGTAACTAACAGGGACCCTCAGTGATCCACAGCCCATCACAGGTGCATATCCTAGTCTGTGCATATACTATATTTGCATTTAATAAATTGATCCAGGCTCTAAAAAACTGAAATAAAATAAAACAGAAAATTATATGTCCACAAGTGCTTTATTCAGGAGTAAACATATTAAGCTGGGGGTTAGATGCCAAATACTTATCCAGGCGACCTTTAAAGGTTTGTACTGTATTACACTCTATTACGTTGGAGGGCAGATTATTCCATATATTCACAACTCTATTGAAGAAGAAATGCTTAGCTTCATGCGACTGGAATTGTTTGCCAATTATTTTATGCCCATTGCCTCTAGTGTAGTTCGAGTGATCAACTGTGAAGTATTTATCGACAGCCATGTTGTCATGTCCTTTGAATATCTTCAATACTTGAATTAAATCTCCTCGTATCCTCCGTTTTGTTAGGGTAAAGAGATTCAGGGCTTCTAAACGTTCCTCGTATGGTTTATTTCTCAATCTAGGTATCATCTTTGTCATCCTTCGCTGCACTCTTTCAAGTTTTTCCATATCCTTTTTATAATACGGTGACCAAAACTGAACGCAATACTCCAAGTCCGGGCATACTAAGGAATTATACAAAGTGAGGACGATATTATCGGATTTATATTCAAATGCTCTGCCTATGAAGCCAATCAATTTGTTGGCTTTTTTCACAGCTTCTGTACATTGTTTGCTTGGTTTCAAATCATTTGTTATTATAACTCCTAAGTCTTTATCATGGTTTACCTTATCAAGCTGGACATTATTCGTGCTATAACTTCCTCTTACATTTTTACTGCCAATGTTTAACACTTTGCATTTATTAGTATTGAAATCCATTTGCCAGACTTGGGCCCAGTTAAACAGTTGATCAAGATCTCTCTAAATTGCCTGTCTTTGCAGTGCTGTATCTGTTCTGTTATCTATTTTAGTATCATCAGCAAATTTTGAAATCTTACAACACAATCCTTCGTCAATATCATTCACATATATTAAGAAAAGAATAGGACCTAACACTGAACCCTGTTGCTCTCCACTTGTAACGTTTATCCAGTCTGACTCTTTTCCATTTATTACAACTCTTTGTTTTTGTCCGGTGAACCAATATTCTACCCACCTGAGAACACTGCCGCTGAAACCGTGTGCCTTTAGCTTCTGAAGGAGTCTTTAGTGTGGAACTTTGTCAAAAGCCTTTTGAAAATCGAGGTAGACCACATCAACAGATTTAGTCTCGTCATACATGTTCAGTATATCATTGAAAAAGTCCAGCAGATTAGTGAGGCAAGAGCGATTATTATGAAAACCATGTTGCAAATCTTTTATGAGATTGTTTGTTTCTAAGTGTTTTACAAACTTGTCTCTGATAATAGTTTCAAGCAATTTCCAAACCACCGATATTAAACTAATTGGGCGGTAGTTTTCTGGTTGGGCTCTGTTGCCCTTTTTGAATATTGGGGTTATGTTAGCAAGCTTCCATTCGTGTGGCACTTCACTGCTCTTAAGTGATAAGCTGAAAAGTTCAGCTAAAGGCTTTGATATTTAATTCTGTAGTTCCTTTAATACACGTGGTGATATTTTGTCCGGTCCTGGTGCTTTATTCTCTTTTAATCTGTTTTTTGCAAGCAGTACGTCGCGATCGCTGACTGTAATGTCAGTGATTATGTTGCCCTCTTCTATAGGAATGGGGGAAACAGTAGGAATTGTATGTATATTTTCTGTTGTAAATACTGACGTGAAGAAAGTATTAAGAATTTTCGCCATCATAGTTTCATCATCAGTGTGCTCTCCGTCATCTGTGACTAAGGGACCGATTGATGGAGTTATTACCTTTTTGCTTCTTATGTAACTGAAAAATTCTTTGGGATTTGATTTATTAATACTTGCAATGTGTCTCAATATTTTTCTTACTGCATTTAATTATTTTTTGGCTTTTCGTCGAAGGGCATCGTATTCATTTTTATCACTTTGACTCTTTGTGGTATTATAATTCTTATATGCAAGATTTTTTGCTTCTAGACAATGTTTAATGTTGGAATTCCACCATTTGGGTTTAGAATTTTTGGTGGGCCTTCTGTTGCCCATAGGAATACATAATATGATGGCACTGTTGAGAGTTTCTGTAAAGAACTCCACGCGTCATTGATATCTAAAGTTTCGACAATGGGATGCCAGTCAGCTGCACCTGCAATTGCCTTTTTCTTAAAATTTACTCTCTTAAAGGCGGGCACTTTCTCACAACTGGCCTTGACACTGTCTTCACTGAATTTAATGTTAAATGTAACTATGTGATGATCACTTGTACTAAATTCTTCTCCTACAATAACATTACTCACTACATTTTCTGATGTAGCTAAGACAAGATCTAGGATGTTAGCTCCACGTGTCGGATAATTTACAAATTGATACAAAGAACTTTCTTGCTAATTTGTATATAGGTCTGACCCTGTGTGTGAGGATAGGGCTTCTCCCCATTTTGGAACTGGTAAATTAAAGTCACCAAATATTACAGTGCTTTGCATACAAGATAGTTCGGCAATTTGATTTTAAATTTCATTATCAATGTCGAGTGGCTGACCAGGTGGACGATAAATTAACCTAAGAGTGATTTTATGACAATATTCATTTCTAAGCTGAATATAAATAGTGTCGATGTTTTCAATACATGGCTTGGTAATTTCGACTGGATGAAATCCTGATTTAACATATAACAACACGCCGCCCCCTGCTCGATTCTTCCTTTCACAAATGAAACTGTGATAGCCTGGTAAATTAAACTCTGCTAGAAAATCTCTCTGCTCAGTATTTAGCCACGATTCTGTTACTCCAATTACATCATAATCTTCGGTAAAGGCAAGGGCCTCTAAATCAGAAAATTTATTATCTAGACTACGAGCATTTGCAAGGATTGCTTTAATGTGCTTTCCTTTCTGATGTGGGGAGCTTCCATTATTTACTGATATATCAGATCGTATGACATCTACGTTTGCCTCCCGTGATGCTTGTATTTTCTCAAGAAAAAACTTACGGCATCATTAAGCAAACGACCGAGACGGGCAGAACTAACGGCATTCAAGTGTAGTCCATCGTTTCCATAAACTTTGCATTACCTCCAATGCTTTAAGAAGGTGTGGTCTAAATCGGATTAAAAAGGATTAAGTTGACCTTGCCCCTGTGACCTTTACTTTTGACCTGCTTTTTTTTAAAGGACAACCTTTTGGCTGATTATTAGCTCTTCGGCAAAGATTGGTCCTCTTCCTATTATTTTTTTTTCCGTTCTATATATTCTTCACATACAGAAAGGTGGATCGAGTTTTAACCTTGCCTGTGACGTTGGTCCTTGACTGGTCTCAGAATCGAATCCCTTTGTTTCTGCCCCACCCTTCAACCGTTTTAACAAAGGTAATTAAAATAAGATATAAACTAGTTAAGTTGATCTTGGCAGGTCAAAATTTAACCTTGCACTGTAACTTGGCCTTTTGCTTATTGTCTTAAAAAACAATATTTAGTTCACACACACACACACACACACACACACACACACACACACACACACACACAGAAGCAGGGTGAATCGCGCACGACGGTGTAAGGCGAGGTGCCGAAGATTAAACCATCTTCCTTCGCAGGACTGACTAAGAAAAAAGAAAACAAATGGTTATAATGTTGGGATGGTACTGGGTGAAGAGACAAATATGAAAGGACAGTACAGAAGGACAAAGCAGACGGATCAGTACTGTGATTCCCTATATGAAAGAAAGGTATATGGAACAAAAGTGTGTGAAAGCAGAGCAGATGGAGAGAGAGAGAGAGAGAGAGAGAGAGAGAGAGAGAGAGAGAGAGAGAGAGAGAGAGAGAGAGAGGAGGGGGGTTGGAGGAGTGGAAGAAAAAGTATTGAGCGAAGCGTGGGAGAAGAAGGGTGGAACCCGGAAGGATGAACCTAAAGAACACTGTGTCGGGGGAAGAAGGATGAAAGGAAAATAATCAGTTTTTGAAAGAATTCGTATTTTTGCAGACGAGTGACTTCCGAGAGAGGGGTGAGGAGAGCGGCTGTGAGTTGTGGGGGATGTTCTGATTGGTTGTCGAAAGGAAGAGGCGAGACGAAAATGAAATTTGTTACCAAAAGAACAATAATAATAATAAAAAAAAAACACTCATTGTATATGATGGAACAACAGCAATCCTAGATTGCAAACATCCGACAAGGCGGAGTTTGTGGTAAATCTTATGGAGATGTTATCATGTATGTTTTGTGCAGGCATTGTAGGCATTATATATTTATCGAGTTAGAGGCAAAAATGTAGATACTGCAGCTATCCCGCAGTGGTTGAGAATCCTTTCAAAAATTCCAGGAACTGGATGGTAATCCGCGGCACCACCAAAATCTAATGGACTGTTTCATTGGCCATACCCTATCTCTCCAAAAAACTCCAGCAAAGTCCGTTTATAACTTTTTGAGTATCATGCAAACAGACAATCAAACCAGTGCTGGGAAAAACATAACCTACTTGACGGAGGTAATAGGAGGTTAACATAAGATGATGTTTGGGTTATGGGTAGGGTGGGTAAGTTGAGGAATAGGATAAGGCTATAATGGGACAGAAATTTTCAGATGAGATGACTTTAAAAAGCTACATAAGTAAATATGTTAAAGAAAAGTAGCACGATACCGGAGAGTGACCTCATGAGTAAAGAACTGAGAATGAATCGTAAGCGAATGAAAGTGAACCAATTAAAGGGAAGGTGGTTACGAAGATTCTTAGCGATTAAACGCATACTGGAATACACAGAATATTTAGGAAACACAGAAATGCAGTGGGATAGAATGAACTGGACATGTCAGAAAGAGATCAAACTGAAAAGGTGTAACCGAAGGAAACTGAGCCAATATATATATATATATATATATATATATATATATATATATATATATATATATATTATATATATATATATCTATCTATCTATCTATATATATATATATATATATATATATATATATATATATATATATTTGTGTGTGTGTGTGTGTGTGTGTGTGTGTATACACAGTCAGAGAGAGAGAGAGAGAAAAAATATATATATATATATATATATATATATATATATATATATATATATATATATTTAGGAGAAACATACAGTACACTTCCAGCAAACCGGTTACCAGCGCTTGATACAAAAATTGAATTTACCACTAATGCCCCCAAGCACAATACAAGGAAGAAAATTCAGTGGCTTGGGATGAAGGGAGAAGAGGGGGGAGAAGGAGGAGTTAGAGGTTGGGAGGAGGGGTAAGATTGGGAGGAGTAGGAGGAGGAAGAAGGGAAAAGCGGAAGATGAGGGAGAATAGGAAGAGATGTGAGAAAGGGCAAGTGTAAGAGGAGTAAAATATGTTTGTAGTTGGAGAAAGATGAGTAAGAGTGTGAGTAAAAAAAAATGGGAAGAGTGGAAGGGAGAAGGGAATGGAAAAGGAGGACGGGAAGAAGAAATGATGCGAGGAGAGTTTAGAGGGGAAAGGAGAATAGAGAAAAATGAGGAGGGAGGTGGAGATGAGAGACAAAGGAGAAGGAAGAGGAAGATTTTTTGATCTTGGAAAATGAAATAGGTCATCTTTTCATTATCATAGACACATACCATCATTATTGTCAGCATTATCATCACCTTTACCGCCATCATGAATTTGGCGGACCCCTTTTTAAGGCACTTTAATCTCTATTTTACGCACTTTTGTCGCTAATTCGCATACAGGATGACATGATATAATGAAACAGACTCCTCTAAGACACATTATCATTATATCATGCATACTGATATATATATATAAATGTGTGTATACTGTATATATGTATATATGCTTATATGTATATACGTATATTTATATATTGGTGTAGCCTGCTATGATATTTTCCTGGAGACATACGAAACTGAAAGCTGTGGCACAATCTCCTACACTTATTTTCTTATGCACGGTTTCTGTTTGCCGTACAATTTTTCGGTGGGCTTCCTGGAGTTTGTTCAGGAGTTTCCGATGGGAATACCGACGACCTATCCTCTGCTTCGGACTTCCTGGAAGTCCTAAGTGACGTCCCTCCCACTGACGACTACATCATCGCCTCCCTCGACGTCGAAAGCCTCTATACCAACGTTCCTGTGGACAAGGCGATTGACTTCATGCTAGACTGTGCATACCGCCGCGGAGACACCAAGCCCCTCGGGCTCTGCACGAAAGAAGCTCCTTTCACTTGCCCGAGCGGTTAGATGTATCAGCAGATTGACAGTGTGGCGATGGGCAGCCCTCTCGGAGTCCTGTTCGCTGATTTCTACTTGGGGACCATCGAATCGAGACTCCGAGCTACTAGCCGCCCCTCCCCATACTGCCGCTATGTCTACGACATCTTCGTACGTATCAAGGACCTGCAGCGTCCTTAGACAGCGCTTCATTGCTGCCTCTGGACTTAGCTTCACCTATGAGGAAGCCAACGACGGACGCCTCCCCTTCCTGGGCATATTCGCCACCGCCCACAACGTAGGATCCAAAACTACAGTATTCACCAAGCCCACGAACAAAGGACTCTGCCTGAATGGAGATAGTGAGTGCCCCAGACGTTACCTGAACTCCACCATCAGCGCCTACGTCAGGAGAGCCCTCTCCCACTGCTCCACTTAGAAAGACGCCCACCAGGAACTAGAACGCGTGACTCAAGACCTCGTTAACAATGGCCACACTAACACCGACATAACCGACGTAATTAAGGGATTCATGATAAATGGTACACTCACCAAGACCACTACACCAACAACTGGCGAACACGTCAAGATATACCACAGAAACCACTTGTCTACAGACTACAAGATGGATTAGATCAGTGGTTCCCAACCTTTTTGGTCTTGTGGCCCCCCGAGAAAATTATGAGAAGCTCCATGGCCCCTATATAACTCAGATCGTATATTTATAAATTTTTAATATTTGATATTGTGCAGAAAACGGTAATTACCCCAATATACTTAAGGCAAAACTAGCACAGTAAGGTATATTTCATACTTGATTTCTGTCAGGTTTTACCCAGACCAAATACCTTATAATATCTTATATTACCAATAAGGCCCATGGCCCCCCAGTCAATGTCCCATGGCCCCCTTGGGGGCCATGGCTCCCAGGTTGGGAACCGCTGGATTAGATCATCAAGGATACTGTACACAGAAATGAACGCCCTACAAACCCGCAACAACACATTGCTGTAATCTTCTAGGCTACTACAGGACAAGGAAAACAGCTCACCTTCTGCTTCGAAACCGACCTGCCATGACCAAGGCGCACCTTCAGAAGGACCATGTCATTTACCAGCATAATTGCAACAGTGCAGAGTGTGGACCTCACTCATACAATGGCATGACACGGACCAGACTATCGAGGCACCTTGCTAGTCACCTACAGAATGGAGCCATCAAGAACCACAACGCCACCCTACACATCTCCCACCTGACACAAGACCTGGATGAGAGCACCAAGACAATCGACAGAGAACAAGACCCTCGCCGCCTCTTGTTGCCAGAGGCAATCTACATTATCACAAAACATCCTACAGTACCGCAAGTTGTTGATTTCCAAATCCGACCGTCATCACAATGTCATATAGGCTTAGCCAACCAAGCAGCCAGTGAGCGATCATCTCAGCTGATTAGCTCTGCTCACCTCTCTCCACCTGATTCGCCTGAATCGTATAGAAGTAGCCAGCCACGACAGAACGATCAGATCCAGCCTGAAGTTGGAACAAGATAGTTTCGAAATGTCGCTGCCCTTTGGGGAACTCCTGAAGAAACTCTTCACCGAAAAGTTGTACGGCAAATAGAAACCTTACACAAGAAAATAAATGAGAGAATGTGCCATAGCTTTCAACCTCGTACGCCTCCTAGTATATATATACTAAAAACAAAAATTTTCTTCTAAAATCATTGTTAAGAAGTAGGAATGGCAAAAGTGCACAGATAAGTGATGAACAAAGCACAGAAACAAGAGAGCATTCAGGATGGGAGAAGATTTGGAGACCTTTACCCATTACTATATTCCACACTTTAAGCACAAACCTGTAATTGATGGGATGTAGTTATGGGTATAGGTCTCCAAATTTCCTTCCACCCTGCATCCTTTCTTGTTCCTGTGCTTTTTGCATCTCTTATCTGTGCACTACTTGGATGGGTGACCGCCTGGGAACACCAGATGCTGTTGGCATAACGTTCTCCCTACGTGTCAAGTGGGGTTGGTGGAGGATTAGTGCCCCTCCCTGTAAAACAATTAACTCTAAGCCCTTGGCCACCCTGTTTGGAATACATGGCGTCTGGCAATGAATGAATGAATGAATCTGTGCACTTTTGCCATTCCTACTTCTTAACAATCAGTTAGAAAAAAAAAATAATTGTTTTCTAGATTATGATCTTTTTGTGGAAATATAATTATGCATATAGCAATTACTAAATTTGGATTGTTACATACATAACATACTGAAAAATTAAAACGAGGGTGAAAAGAAGTGTTGTGGTACGTTGTTTATAGTTTTTTTTTTTTCCTGGCCTATCGACCACTGGGGCCAAAGCCCCTGGTCATTAAGGCCGTATATATATATATATATATATACACACACACACACACACACTTCCATGCATATATACAGACACACTTTCATATATATATATATATATATATATATATATATATATACTTCCATGCATAAATACAGACACATTTTCATGCACACGTATATACAGTATATATATATATATATATATATATATATATATATATATATATATATATATATAATTTTTTTTTGTATTATTTTTTTTCTTGGTTTTATATTTTTTAGACCTTATAAAGAAAAACTTAATCTAGAGTCCCTAAAACTAATCACCTGACAGACAAATCGCTAACCTATACTAAATCCTACAGAGACAAATAGCTAGACCTACTGTACACTAGTGGTAAAAATATCTCGATTAACAGAACACTATCGATTGCAGATATGTAATGCCTTCCTACATTACATACCTTCACTCATCACCTGGTGACTGTCAGTCGAGGCACAACCTAATATAGCAGACATCAACTATTCTTGTGCTGTAGCTAACTAATATTGCACAAAATGGCGTACTTACGGGTGACCGCGATGCGGTTTTCAGGCTTTAACTCGCGAACCGTAGCCTGAATACTTTTTTAAACATGAAAAGAAACATCTACACTTGACAAGCAGCGTTTTGGTATGTAGTACGCTCGCGTTTGCCTTTATGTTTTTGAGTATGGCTGATGAAGAAAGAAAGACTACAATCGATATTTTTGTGGTTCGATTTTGCGACTCCCACGAAGGTTAGCAAGACTTTGCGAGTAGCTTTGCACTTGAAAAGCAAAGGTCTTTTAGTTCATAAGCTTAGAACTAAGCTTGGCGACCTTTTCCGCGCGAATGCTCCTATACCCTACACTAGAGGTCGACAACCTGCGGCTCAGGAGCAGCATGAGGCTCTTTTAAGACACTGTTGCGGCTCCAGGAGCTTCATAAATAATCATTTATTCTTGCAGAACGAAAGCATCATAAAAAAAATATTAAGCACACTGAATAAATTGCAGAACATATTATTATAGTTTGATTCGCTTTGTAAGTATAAGTAGATCGAACAGTATCTCCGTATTGTTTTGTTTAGATTTAGAAGTACTGTAGATTTCGGTTTATGAGACAATTTTTTGTATTACGACTCCGAGAGTACTACATATTTATGAAACTTTAAAATAAATGGCTCTTCTAGCTTTAAGGGTTGCTGACCTCTGCCCTATACCTTACAGAACGGGACCCCAGTCTGAGCCTGCGCTGTATATATATATATATATATATATATATATATATATATGAACCATACTGCACAACTCCGCAAAACTGCTCCCTCTATGAAAAAATACAAAAATAACAGAGAGGCCGATTGATGTGCTGTTCCTTTTGAGATGTCTGGACACATTGCGTTTAAAAGACTGGATGTCATTGGCAGTAGGAAATGCAGAGAGAGCAAGGCAGTTCTAGAGTTAACCTGTTGCGTACATGAAGGGCTGGGAATAATGGTTAACTCTTTCACTAGAGAGCTGGACAGGTATGGGATGAGAAATTGCTGGTAGACGGGTGCTCCCGCTGCATTAGTGGAGGGATCCAAGCTGACAGTTCAGAGGAGCAGTAACCATTGATATAACAATAGAAAAGAGATAAAGATGAAACAATGCGGCGAAGAGACAGCAACTGAATGGAGCCAATAAGACGAGGAGAGTTAATGACTCCACCCTGTTGTGAAGAGTTGTATGTGGGGAGCCTAACCAGTTGTACTCAGTACAGCAGCGAATAAAACACCTGTATAAAGCGAAAAACTGCGCAGGGGAACGGAAGGCATGGAGTCGGCATTGCATACCTAATCTCATGGAACAGGTTTTATAGAGAGGCAATATGATCTTTCCAAGATAAATCTCGAGAGAATGAAAATCCAAAAATGTTCATTGATGAGGCGGGATTGAGTGGGATATTGTTAAAAATTAAGGATACTCCTGCGGAAGATTTTAAAGGTCAGAAGACGTAAGAACTACGTTTATGATGCATTAAAAATAACCAGATTACTTTTACCTCAGTTAGAGAGATAAGCCAAGTCAGACATTAAGTGTACCATAGCCTCATCCCTTGTTTGCTGAGATGGAAGCTACGAGAAATGACTGGAAAGGGTGAAAGGTGGAGTCATCAGCGTATGTGTGAATAGGGCTAGATATATAACATAGAAAGTCATTGATGAATAGAAGGAAGAGCTGGTGATGGGATAAGCTGTGAAACACGCATATCCCCTCGTGCACAAGAGAGTACTCGTATAAAAAACGAGAGAAAAATAAACAGAGGTATGTTTATGATACTGGTGGCTGACAGGTATATTATTCATCCTCACTCTGTTTTCCCCTGAAGATGTGAATACTCGATACTATTTGGCATATTTCGTGTCTTCTTTTTTTTCCCTTTGGATACCAGAGCCGTTATTTACGGTCAGATTTTTGAAGCGAATATGAAATTTGGCATTTTGATAGATATTCACTCCAACCGCGCATTGGGAATGGTGGAACCTCCAAGGGTCTCTCTTCACGAGGGAGGGGGCGACCCCTGGGGGTCTCAGCAAAGCCACTGTGCATGATCATAGTTCATAACCTAAGAACACGAAAGTCTGCATATTGGTAGGCCAGACGTTAGGCAGGATGGGACCACCGATGGTCACCCCTAATGGGCCAGGGGGCGGCCCCCAAAAGGTCATACCATATATATATATTATATATATTGCCTGAGAACATGCAGTTTTGCACAACGGTAGATCACTACTGCGGCTACGTTTTAGGCAGGGTATACCTCATACCAATTACTCTGGCCAGGCATGTATGGCAACACTGTTCCTGCCGAGATTCTGATTGGCTGGAGATGTTTTTTCGATTTCGTTGTTGCTTAAACCGATACTCTCTTTATTATCAGATATGATACTGAGTTTATCGAAAATACAATCGTGAAAAGCAATAAGAAATCCGTTTTATACTTAACAACAATGAAATTTGCGTAGGAAGATAGAAATATGAGTCAACAAAATATTATAACAGTCCAAGTCAAGGTCAGCATTCGACCAATTCCTTTAAATCTCCGACACTCGATAATATAACAGAAAATTAAGGAAACCTGTTTAATCAAAGCGTTGGTATATCACACATTTAAATTTTAAGATCAGTCCCTACTGTGATAATAGAGGAGATATAATGAAATAGTTTTCCTTTAGCCTACTTTGATTTTCGCAATTTTTTCAAACCTCCCTTCCCGCACAACTCGTTTTTTCATTAGAATTTTTAATTATTCAGAGTTGTGGTACGATTTAAGGGTGCGGACTGATCTTAAAATTTAAATGTGTGTTACACCAATGCTTAGATTAAGCAGGTTTCCTTAATTTTCTGTTATATTATCGAGGGTCGGAGATTTAAAGGAATTGTTCGAATGCTGACCTTGACTTGGACTGTTATAATACTTTGTTGACTCATATTTCTATCTTCCTACGCAAATTTCATTGTTGTTAAGTATATAACGGATTTCTTATTGCTTTTCACGATTGTATTGTCGACAAACTCAGTATCATTTCTGATAATAAAAAGAGTATCAGTTTAAGCAACAACGAAATCGAACAAACACCTCCAGCCAATCAGAATCTCGGCAGGAACAGTGTTGCCATACATGCCTGGCCAGATTTATTGGTATGAGGTATAGTATCCCCGATGGCCACCTTGGAGGGCAACGCCATAGTTCTGTTGTAGGACGAGGAACTTTGCACAGTAATAGACCTTTACCCGAACCAGAGTTTATAGACGGTTGGACCCCCGGGGTTCGCCCCTCTGCCTCCTCCGTAAATAACTATTTCTTTCCCTTTGCATTTTTACAGAGATGGAGGCAGGTATAAGAGGTGTCTTTTTTTTATACCCAGTGACATCACTAGAGGGGAGTACTGACAAATTTCTGACCCAGTTTTATTAATAAAGCAGTTTGTCAATCAGCCAGTGAGGACAGCAGTCTGAACTGCACCAGCTTACAGTTTGTGCATAGTTCACTTTTTCCAGTAATAAAACTGTCTTAAGATGACATCTATTGCTCTTCAATGCCAGAGTAAACTCAGGCTACCGCCAGAGGCTCATTCTTAGGGAAGATGTTTGGCAGTAAAGCTGTAAATCTTCAGTACCGTGACGCCATTTAAATATCCTGCTGATGCCAAGACGTTAATGGTAAGCTTAGGAGGAACCTCTGGCAGTCAAGAACTAAAATGTGTGAGGGTCTCATAAAGTCCTGGTAAAACAGCCATGAATCCTCAGGGTGATATTGATGCGTCTGTTTACCGTTGTGATGGACGCTAATGGTCAGGGATGACAGACGACTGGTAGGGTAGTGAGTAGCTTACCTAGGTGCACACTCAGCTCTCAGGCACACTATATTGCTTGGAATTAGTAATTCTATGTGATGATGTCCATTTGAATTCATCCTTGTTACCACCAAGCCAATTAATTCATCTCTATGGTATTCTTTCTTTAGTTCTTCCTGTGAATACCAAGTTCTTTATGTGGTAGGTGGGGGCGCTCACCATCAACTCACTGTATGTAGTGCTGCTCTCGGGTGTCTGCCCTGTCCTCTCCTCCATCATTCTTTCCTTCCATCTTCTTCTATCTTTCTTTCCTTCATTCTTTCCTCGTCCTTCTGCCTATGGATGACTTTACACTCCCTCTTCTGTCTTTCATTCCTTCATTCTTTCCTCTTCCTTCTGCCTATGGGTGACTCTACACTGAGTGACAAGCCAAATGGTTTCCTGTACACCAGGAAACCATTTACTACGCTGGGTGGTAACCATATAACCAAATTTTGGCGCCTGGTGGTTTATTGGGTAATTATTGTGCTCCAATCGGATTGAGCCGGTGAAGGTTTATATCCAAGGGATGGTTGGGGTTTATTGCTCACGTAATGCCACTCAGGGATGAGTGAGGTTGGTCACTCTCATCTTAAATGTCTGGACCAACTGCCTAGCCCCGAACTCGTACGCTCCTCGTGGGGCAACGTAGGATTGGATGATGGATGGATGGATGTCTTCAGAAACAGAGGATCTCAAATGAGACACAGGAAAGCGTTTTGGACATGCCACATATATTGCTCAGAACAGAACACCAGCCATATAAATATACCACGAACGCCTGTACCCTTCCCTTCACCAACCAAACACCCAGTCCTGAATAATATTCTGCAGAAATATATATATATATATATATATATATATATATATATATATATATATATATATATATATATATATATATATATATATATATGGCAACAGGTTAAATAATACAACCCTGGCATAAGTAGAGGGGAGACTATTAGAGAATACAGCAGTCTCCGAGAATACAGTAGTCTCTGTTGCGTCCATTCCCAGCTCACTCTACACCATCGCTTTGGGTACACACACGGGATGTCTAACAACAAGGGTCCTGCTCTCCTGGACGATGGCACGGGGGGAGGGGGAGTCACCGCTAGGTGGACAAGGGGACAGTTGTTCCAACGTGACTTGATAGTAGGCTGTGGGAAACATGAGCTGGTGTGAGCCTCCCACTAAAACCTGAGGACGCTTCTCTGTCCGGCCCTCGACTGGAGTAAGGTCCTAAAATCCAAACAATAAACAGCAACGAAAATACTTTGTTAAAATATAGTATTCCAGACACTTTTCCCATACTATTAACCCACAAACTATTTACACTAAATAGTCACAAAAGCTTTACCACGGTGCTTGTGAGAAGACTAACCCGCTCATGCTCTGCAGAACAGAAGTCAGCTAGCTCAAGACAAACGAATCACCGAGGTATCGACAAGCCATTCAACCCCCAAGTCTGTTACTTGAAGCATTAGAGTTTCCTCTTCTCACTTACATTTCTAAGTTCTAAATAGCAACACTATCTCCTTACACTTCCACTATGAGAAATACAGATTAGAAATATATATGTCATGTTAACTGAAAGTCATATATTTGACCTTACCAATAAGTATTATTAACTGTATGATATGTGTTCTAAGCATATACCTGAAACTGAATATCAGACAGCCAGGAACCTTTTAATAATGTTGAAAAGTTTATTCCTATTAGCGTTATTTTGCAAACATACTTACAGTACATTAGAAAGCTACAACACCTGAGACAGCTAATCATGTCACACACTGCCCCATATTACATTTTCTTACCCAACTCTCTTCCACACCTGACACACACCACACACTGTCACACATCACATTGACACATCACGTAATGTCACACCACAAACTCTCGCAACTCACACTGTTACACTTCACACACGCCTGGCTGCCACAGGTCACGATGCCTCACCACACACTACCACACCTAACAAACGCCTCACATTGCCCTACAAAATTACTAGGGATGCACCAGAACCAGCATACCGTGTTCCCTGCCGGAACCGGAACTAGCCGAAATTTTTGAAGTTCCGGCCGGAACCGGAACTTCAAAAAAATTGAAGTTCTGGTGCATCTCTAAAAACTACCATACCACCAAATACTACACGCAGATCATAATACCTACCCCATCCCACAATGCCACACCTTCTGTCTCTTACTGAGCATACATTTTCCTATCACTTTCATCGCAGTGGTAATAAGAGAAGCCTCACGGTTAAGTTTTTTGCTACTGCCTCTGATAACAACACTGGCACCTACGTGCACCCTCCCCTCTCCCTCTCAGCACTAGGAACTACGAGACTTTTCAATTCTCTCATGACGACAGGTCAGAACAAAGCACTGAAAATAGTCTAGTGTTAGCAATACCAAAGTAAGATGTATCACACGAAAAAACTGCTGTTAGATTATTTCATCACTTGTACAATAATGGATTATCAAACTGAATCAAGTCGTTTGGTATTACGAAAAGGATAATGTATCATAGTCACCTCTCTAAATGAGTTGTTTTCTTCTTAACTGTTTTCAATACAATATATGAAACCCTCCAATCCTTCTGATAGGGGGCAGAGGTAGAAAGCTCTCAGATAGCACATACCTTCGACAACCCCGATAAAATATATTTACTTCTCTAACTCCTATTTCATTCCATACGGATATTTTTACGGACTATCTACCTATTTATCTATAGCCAGACGCTGTAATCCCGTAAAGGATAGTCACAAACATACAGGTATTGCCTCCATGTCGCCTTGTCTTCTGCCATTTGGCTGCCCTCCCTCCAGCTCAACCTCCTTTCTCATAAAGTTTTCCACTTCATCTCTCTGTCTTATCCTTAATCTTTCTCTCCCTCCATCACATACATTCTCCTAGTCAGTCTCTCACTACTATCGTCACCAGACAGTCAAACCATCTCTGTCTCTCTTTAAGTACAATTCACACAGACAGTTTTTGGCCAAATCCATCGTACCACGTAATTTCATGTATAACATAACCTAATCTTGCCACCGATCTTGACCTAACGAAACCAAACCAAACCACCTAACAGTCTTACCTATTCAGCCTAATAATAACCTAACGCACACTATTCACCTGACATAATCTAACACCTACCCTAGTAATCTAACCTAAACAACCACTAAACAGACCTAAACCAAACCTCACGCAACCTAATGAAACAAAACCGAACCCACCACCTAACAAGCCTAGCCTCACCTAACCTAGCCACATAAACTAGCCTACTCTAACTCAGTCAAACCATATAATCTAACTTAAAAACTAATTAAACCACCTAACCTGACTACCTAGCAAACTTAGCTACAAAAACATCCCTACTTTTTACTTTAACAAGACACCAAACTTAGCCACCTAAATTAGCCAACCAAATGTTTGCTTTACACCCGACCTAGCCTAACCTTACAACATAATCGCTCTGCCTAACTTAACCAATTTTAAAATCGTAGCTTAGGCAAAATTAGAAGGATTTTCCACGAGCACAATGAAAACATACATTACACAGCACGTGTTTTCACATAAAATACGTGGCAGGTGACCAATGTCCAAACAGCATCTGCAGTAAAAGCTGGCCACTTGAACTTAGTTTCGGCGATGGGGTCATTCTAAATCTTCCTTGTACATCTAATTCACCAGTACAGGGCCAAAAACCAACCCGTTAATCACCAATGCACGCCTACTGCGGCCAACAATCTAATATTCACCCTTTCACGATGGTGACATCTTTGAATAATCGTTGCCATCTTCAGACGGGTTTTCTGAATTTGGAAAACATGTACGAAAGGGAGGGTTGTTTTATGATGTCTACCCAACACCTTCAGTTTGAAAAATCTCTTCAGCTGAGTAAAGCTGGTTGATGGTAGAAATGTGTGTGTGTGTGTGTGTGTGTGAGAGAGAGAGAGAGAGAGAGAGAGAGAGAGAGAGAGAGAGAGAGAGAGAGAGAGAGAGAGAGTTTAACAAGGGTTCTCTATTTTCAGCGACAAATATAACTGAACACAATTATAAACATCGGCAGCATCCTCATTCAGCAGGTGCGGTGGTGCATGCAGATGCGGTTGATGAATGTGATGTAAATGAGGATACAGATGCGAATATTGATTTCAGTGAAAATGCGTATGCGGTGCAGATTTCTATTTTATTGCGGATGTCCCGTACATACGGACGCGTTGGCAGATTTGACATAGATCTTTTATTATATTGTATATTAAACTCTGGAAAATTGGATTTGGTAATGGAGAAGCTAATTTGGTATTATTAATGAAAATTGTTTATTGTTTAATATCAATGTATTTCCCATGAACGAAATTAATACATTGTGTTATTTGAGTTTCAGTAAATGAAAGCCGTTGCCTGCATCTAAGATGTACTTTACTGATATAAATATCAGTACGATGTGCAGCTGTATACTGTCATTACTGCTGAAATATTGTCTTAAAAAGAGATGTTTGTATTAACTTACTGTAGCAGTCGCAACTGGAGCAGCGGCAGTGCAGTATTCATCCAAAAAAGTAGCTATAGTGCTAGCGGCACAACATTTTAATCCAGGTAAAGGAAACGGTAGTGCCATTACATTCATCAGGTAATGCGAATAGCACTACCTTCTCTCTTCCTAAAACCCTTTCTTCTTCTCCAACTAATTCCTCAGATATTTCACTAAATATATTGATAAATATCCTACCAAAAGGTTTTTGCCTTCATCGGTATCCTACCATATTAATTTCCTTTCATCGATACCGTTAAATATCGTTCTTCCAACTAGACCGAGAAGAAAAATACTCCTATGACTGCCACAAGCTTCTCTTCTCCATTTTCCTCTGCACAGGAGAACCCCACCTTCCTCCCAAGCCAATTTAAACATTTCTTATCGAGTCTATCATGCCTATCCTTCATATTTCAACATTTTGCCGCAAACTTCACCAACTCCTCAGGGTTTACCCATATTTACCTTTTGGTTTCATGTATTTCCTTCTTAATGATCTCCTCCTCTCTATTCGCCCCTCTTCTTCTCCCAGACATTTTCCAACTGCCTAGACAGAACTACTTTCCTTCTGTATGTCCAACAGTTCCTTATTATTTTCTCTCCATATCCTCAGTTTTTCTACCTTCACCACCATTCTGCCATTTTAACCTTTTACCCCCCTGCTGCTTCTCTTATCACCATGCCTTACTTTCCTGACCTCCTTCCAAAACAGTTTCTTATATCCTCTCTAATTACATTAACATTTCTACCAAACCCCTCTTCCACTCTTTTTTTACTCTCTCTTGCTAGTTGTTCCTCCTCTCTCCTCTTCTCTTCTTTTAACTCTCACTTCCGTCTCTGGACATCCTCCCATTCTCAACTTCCCATCTATTCACCCAAGGCTTTCTTCTTCACTCTCGCAGCTCGCTTCACCCCTTCATTTCAACATGCTGTTCTTTGCACCAATAGGTCTTCTCAACATCCCATACACTACCTCACATGCTGTACATATTTCCTCCATAAATATCTTACACATGCCTTCCACCTCCTGTACGAGTATCTGCTTCAGAACATCTACCCACCCACTCCTCTACGGTCTCACATAGCTAATTTGACGGCCGTGGTCTGCCATGCTACACAGTCAGACGGACACAGCTACGGCGATGCCAATAAAATTTATTATTTTTCCTGCATCCGGATCCACTTCAAAATCTAATATTTATTTCCTTTCCTTACTGCCCATCTGTCCACCAGATTTGACTGAAATCCAATGGCAAGTTTTTGAGGTATGTTCTGCACAAGCAGACAAAGAAGCAAACAACAGACATGGGTGAATACATGACCTTCATCGGAGGTATGAAAAACAGTAGAGCAATACAAGACAACACTGCATTACTTGACATAACAGCACGCAATACAAGAGAGTAGGACCACGGAACAGAACAAAAGACACAAGTTGATACAACAGAGCAAAGCAACATGACGCACCAAGACAGCACAAGGGACCAAGACAGCAGAGCAAGACAACACAGTAGACCAAAGCAACACATCAGCTGTTGACCTCCAACAGCTGATATATATATATATATATATATATATATATATATATATATATATATATATATATATATATATATATATATATATATATATATATATATATATATATATATATATATATATATATATATATATATATATAACTTAAAATTTTTAAAAGCATCCCTTGAATGACGAAATTTTATTAAATTTGCATTGAATGCATAGTACAATAAAATAAAAATAACGGAAAACCGACAAAGCTGCTACACACACAAACACACGAAGAGGAGAAAGAGAACAGAACGAATCATTTCGTCCCGCAGGAGAATCACAAGAGCCAGGCATTCGTACCCAGGATTTCAAAGTTATCTTAGAGCAGTTGCTTTCTCTTAGCCAAGGTATGCCTCCTTATGAAGAAAGTGGCCAGAGGGCAGAATGGTTCCTTCAGCTGCCGGATGGCGCTTAACCTCTCCTTTCAGCACTAAAATTAGTCTGCAATGAGCAAGAAATCTCCTATCAATATTTACAGTCCGTGTCTACTCCACGGTGGTGGTGTTGGTGGTGGTGGTTCTGATGACCAAGGTGATGACAGTAATGGTGGTGGTGGTGATGATTTTTGTGGCGCTGGTGATTGTGGTGGTGTGGGTTTGTTGATGAAGATGATGGTTGTGGTGGTGGATGCAGCGCAGTGCCAAGGCAACGTGGATGGATAGCATTATAGTAGCATTTGTCATAGTAATTGTAGTCGTAGCAGTTATGATACTAAAGTTATTGCAAGGTCAGTGTGGGTAGTTTTTCAACTGGTGTGCTTAGTTATAATTATCAGCACCGTATATAATGGTATCTGGGTTCCTGAAACTTGGACCATTTGTCGATATCTTTAACAATATAAATAATGATAGGACCTTTACTGACTTCAATCATAACTAAACCATTAGCCTCCTGGAAATGGCGACGTTTCATCAGATGGTGGTAATGATAATGGAAGTGTTTTCAATATTCGTGTCGCTGCAGTGACGATAACTTCCAAATCTTTATCAGTGTCATGATGCGTTTCCTTAACCTATTTACTTTTTTCATTTTACGTACTGAATGTGTTCACGCCTCTACATAGCTACACTGTCTCAAGAGCGATCGCAGCAGCCACCTAACTCGTCTGAGCACAGTCATATTAGCCACATGTAAGGTAGCATTAGTGTTCCTCGGGTCTCACGATATTTCCCCTCTGCTGGCTCTTTCTTTTTTCATATATTCAGTCCTGATGACTAAATCATAAGTGCGAGCGCTTTTGCGGAGACTTATATTTCTTTCAGTAGCCCGTGAGATATTACCCTAATTATATTCTCTCTCTCTCTCTCTCTCTCTCTCTCTCTCTCTCTCTCTCTCTCTCTCTCTCTCGTTTTCTAATTTACCTTTTCATTCATTTGCCCTTTTGCCTGCATTCAGTTTATTGCGCCCTACCTCTTTCCAGCCTTCATTTCTCACTTTCGCATTGTCGACACGTCGGCTTATTCAGCACATTGCCGTCTTATTTTTGGTTTATTCCCACTATATCTATGTAGTTTTAATCATCCAAGGAAAGACCTGTCGTAATATAGGAGTTAATGACGGATTGATCTGATTCACTGATTCAAAAATTCTTCCAATATTATAAGTAACCTTTAGACAGCAAGAATGGTATGAAATATTGGACAGGTAAAGTGGGTTAGTGTTGACATCACTAATCCGAAAGCAATGACATCTCTGTTGTTCACTCTCTATTGCCTTTCATTAGGACTTGAGTGGTGTGTCAGGGGCAATTAAGGGGACAAATGATTGCTTGGATGGATGAGTACCAGGCAATTGGAAGAGAATATGGGGGAAAACGAAACTACAACAGTTGTAGAAAAGAAAAGCGCATTTTATAAAGAATAAATGAAACGTAAATAAATATATGTTCATTCAGTTAGAATTGGAATCATGGACAAACAGACTAGGAAACTTCGTAGTATGACGGTACAGAAGTTACAGAAAAATATATATCCTGACTGTATGAAGAAAACGATATATTAATCCAATGTGTGGCGCATATACGGCGGTGACAAGAAGGCGACACCTGTTAGTCAGACTCCTGCAGAACAATGCTGCAAAACTGTTGTGGCGGACACACAACAGTGCACAACACAACACCCAGAATCTGAATTACCATCACCTACAGCCTATGCTTTACCAGTCCTAACATAGCCATTTCTTTTTTTCCGTAAGAAAATCTTATACTACAAATCCCTTTCCAGGCACTAAATCTCACTTTACAAATGTAAATTGCACGCATTTGTGTGTGTGTGTGTGTGTGTGTGTGTGTGTGTGTGTGTGTGTGTGTGTGTGTGTGTGTGTGTGTGTGTGTGTGTGTGTGTGTGTGTGAGAGAGAGAGAGAGAGAGAGAGAGAGAGAGAGAGAGAGAGAGAGAGAGACGCCCCCGTATTGACCCAATGGTACCGTATTCACAAAGAAGGCAGTGAGCGATCGGTGAGTGGTGGCAATCAATAGGAAAAATTATGGAAGAGGACGTGGAAACACGAAGCCGATGTGATGTGAGGGAGGAGAGGGATGCATGGGAGGACGTATGAGAGGATATGAGTGCGTGGGAGAAGATGAAGGAGGTTAGGAATGCGTGGGAAGAGGTGAAGGAAGACGGGGATTCATGGAAGGATGCAAGGAAGGACAAGAATGTATGGTAGGAGAGGAATGCACTGGAGGAAGTGGGGAAAAATAGGTATGCATGGGAAGAAGTGAGTGTGGACAGGAGGTGAAGGAAGACGAGAATTCATGGAAGGATGTGAGGAGGGACAGAAATGTATGGAAGGAGGTGACGGAGGATAGGAATGCAAGGGAGATGGAGAGGGAGAATAGAAATGCATGGGAAGAAGTGAGGAAATAGAAATGCACTAGAGAAGGTGAGGGAGGAGAGGAATGCATGAGAAGAGATAATGGAGAACAGAAAGACACTTGACGACATTATGGAGTAGGAAAGAGAAATATGAGAAAAGTAAATGTCGGCAATGGTGTAGGAAGTAAAGGTGTACATAGCCTATGTAGTTAATTACCATGATGAAAAGAACATATGTCGTTAATAAACATGATGAAAAGAACATATGTCGTTAATAAACATGATGAAAAGAACATATGTAGTTAATAAACATGATGAAAAGAACATATGTTGTTAATAAACATGATGAAAAGAACATATGTAGTTAATAAACATGATGAAAAGAACATATGTAGTTAATAAACATGATGAAAAGAACATATGTTGTTAATAAACATGATGAAAAGAACATATGTAGTTAATAAACATGATGAAAAGAACATATGTTGTTAATAAACATGATGAAAAGAACATATGTAGGTACTAAACATGATGAAAAGAACACTCATATTCAACAATTACCTTCACCGTGATGACTTCTGTCATGGTCTTTCATACTCTCTTTAGATGAGTTATTTTGTTCAGGAAAGGTGTTTAATGATGAAGGTCAGAACAGCCTCCATTAAACTCCTTCAGAACTCCTACACGTGGTGGCACCTATATACCCAGACAACCCCAACGTTCGTTACAACGAAAGTTTTCATCTCTCTCCCTATCCCCCGAAGGGAGGATGGTGAGCTAAAGGGAAAGGACAACTTCACTCTTCTGAACACTGGATTCACTCTCAGGTAAGCCTCAGATTGCAACTATTGCTACGAAATATGTTTGTCAAGGTGATGAAATCATCTGATGGATGGATGAAAACAAAGAGCACCCAGCAAATGCAACACCCACGACCATCAGGTGGTCTAACGACCCAACATTAGAGTTTGTACTGCGACTTCGACCTTGAACTGCTTGCTCTAAAAAATGAAACCTTTCATTCATACCTAACCCGAAAATTCTCCCAAGTTTGGTCCAAAATTGGATTAAATCTGTTTAGGTTGACCTTGCCCTGTTACCCTGACCATTGATTGATTCTTCTCAAAACCGAATTCCTCTATCCTTGTATTATCACGAGTCCTTCCTCAGTTTTTGGTCTAAATCGGATACAAGCGATTGCAGTTGACTTTGTCATCTGACCTTGGCTTCTGTCCTACTGTCATATAAAAACAAAAAATAGTTCAGCCCTCTTACCAAGTTGATCAAAATTAAATTAAATCTGTTTCAGCTACAATGTTCATACACAAGTGAAAAGAATGAATTTTGCCCTTGCACTGTGACCTTGAACTTTGACTAAGTGTTGTCAGAATAACATCCCGTCCCTCTGGCCTTCCCTCAACCCTCCCTCCAGGCTTGGAGAAAATCGAGTAAAAACTATGTAACTTGACCCTGCTTCGTCAAAGTCTGGCCGTGTGGTATTGGCCTTTGACTAATTATTAAAAAAAAAAAAAAAAGGTGAACACGTGCCTGTTCCTAAACCTTGTAGAGATTTTGGTAAAAACCGGATGAAATCTTTTAGTTATATAGTTCACACACATTTACACAAACAATTAAACAAGGCGAGTAAAACATTATATCCACTGTTGCTTGGTGGGAGCCCGTATATATATCGACCTTTTATTGAATGCATTCTCATATCACATCAGAATAAACCTGACCAGATAACAACACAATAAAGCACTCTCATTGCTGCCTAGCTCTCAGCCATCCCACAAAGTCCGTTTAAAATCAGATCCAAATTTGTTGCGGGATCTATAACCATTTACCTGGACCACTGACCCATTCTTGTGATCATGCACGAATGATTTTTCTCATAGTCGGATTTGTATCATTGTTTTAACATGAACCCTTCCATGAAGTTTAGTATACATTAGACAATAAATTATTAAATATACCCTGTCAAGAGACCTTGACCTTTGATAAATTTTTTTCAAACAACAAAAGGTAAACATCTTTTGGATCTTCAACTCATTCACTAACTTGGATCCAGATCAGGCCAATATCGTTTTGTTATTTTGTTCAAACACAAACTCACGGGTGAAAAATTGACCTTGTCTTGTGACCCTGACCATCGACTTATTGTTCTCAAAACTGAATCCCTTGGTTCTTGCCGAATCCTCCAGGTTTCCTCCAACTTTGGTTTGTCGGGCCGGCCCTGGTCAGACGCAAGGTGACGTGCCCTCCTCTGACAAAAACGTCCCTGATGCCGTTAATTACGACCCCATTCTGAGAATGGGCAAAACCGTCCCAACCACCTCATCATCCTTTCTACCTCACCCTCTCGGACCGGGGCCTGGGCAGGGAGGAAGTATGAAAAGAGAAGAAGATGAAGAGGGAAGAAGCGAAGACGAAGGAGGGAATAGAGCAGAGGACGTGGTGACCTTGGAAAGGGAACGTCGGAGGCTGCTGAAAGAAGCATATAGAACACTTCGGTATCAACGTCGAGAAGGCATCAGAGTAGGAACACAAGAGGCATGGGAAATGAGCGAAGGAGCTAAAGGACGACAGGCAATGATAAGAAGAGAAGAAGAAGGTGAAACGTCGTGTTAGGAAAAGAAACTGAAAAGACTGTGGGAGAAGAAAGTCAGACGGGTAGTGGGCGAGAGCACTTAGCGTAGAGATATACAAAACATTTGGGTCAGCCAGAATAAACAAATTTGCCGGCTCTTTGTGGGGTATAATGACAAGGCCTGACGGTTCGATCCATCAAAGCAGACATCTGTCAGAAGGGAGTAGCTATCTAAGGTCTGACAGTTTGATCCACTGAAGCAGGCACCTCTCAGAAGGAGGAAGTGAAGATTAAAGTTAGCAAAACTTAGCTAGCAAAACTTAGCATCAATGATGTATCAATGACGTAAACAGTGACATGAACGAAGGGGCGGGACAGTGTTCCATGAAGGGTATATAAGAACGATTTTAAGGATGACATAGGCAGAAAGAACTTGTAAATTGTCCAGACAAGACTGTGCTGAGGGAGGCAGACACACACACGGTCATGGGCATCGTGGATCTGGTGAGTAGAGGTAGCTGAAGTCGTGGGTGACTTGTGAAATTATAAGGCAAGTTATATAAGTGCCGTAAGCGTAACGCAAAACTCCAGTAAACTTCTGCTCAGAAACCAGCAACACTTCTAATGTTGCGATTGTCCCTGGCCGTGGGGTAAAAGTAAATAGTAAAAGTAACTCAGAAATATATCATTGTAGTATATAAGTGAACATAACATACTCAATCTATGAGCAACTAAGTTCAGTAATTGAGCTGTATTTAAGTGAAACATAAGTGACTAACACTGTTAGATATTTACTTGGTGTCGAGTTGCGACTCCAAGAACTAAGCAATTTGTTATACAGTAATAACTGTAACTTGTTTACTATACCAGTGTAAATTTCCCGTACTTTATTGTTACAGCAGAACACTGTGTTTTGGAACCTTAGTCTGCAGAACAGTTATTCGCCGTAGTCCGGGAGGGAATTAGGAGAGAAGAGGATACATATCATTTTGTCCTAACTTTAATGTTACAAGTTCTCTCTGGATTTGTCTCCACACACCCCACTGCTATTGTTACGCTACCATTCACGATTAATAGCAGTCATTCATCGCGCTCGGCGTGACTGAGTGCAAAGAATACCACTGGTTACTGAAGGAGTGGAGGGTACGACAGGTTCAAATAAGATAAAAAACCGTCTGAGTTGACCTAACCTCTTGCCGTGGCCCCTTACTATTCCATATAAACAGTCTTTTACTAATTGTTCTGAAAATCTAATCCATTTGTTCCTGCTTTATCCTCAACCCATACATGAAGTTTAGTCCCAGCTGGATACAAACCTTTGTAGTGGACCTTGCCCTGTGATCTTGGTTAGGGTGGTTCAAAAAAATAAACTTTAGATATTTGCTGCTCCACAAGGCTGCCCGTGTTCCTACTGACAAGATGTGATTCTAGTTAAAAGTTCATCAGATATGAGCAATATTTGAGGTCGCACAAAATGAAAGCTTTTTCGGGTATAGCATATTCGGGAAGTGAAAAAAAATTCGAATAACTTCTAACACTGTTTGAAACAAACGTGTCAGTGCTTTATTAACAAATGTTAACACTGCATAAAAAAATTATAAAAGAGAGTTCATTATTAACAAAGTGTTAACCACTTTCAACTCTGAGTAAAACAAAAATGTATAACTGTGAGTTCATAATACCTAAGTGTTTGTAATGATAGGGATGATATAGGTAGTGTGTCAGCGAGATAGCATACGAACAATGCCTAGTGACCATACACACACATACACACATACCCACACACAGGTTTCTAGAACATTCCAACAACAGTGTAACACATGTGACACGACCCCTGCTACACCAGAATTTAGGAAGCAGTGCTCAGAAGGAGGCTAGCTATGGAACCGACAGATAGTGGAGAGAGTGAACAAGAAAAGGGGTCCAACTAGACTTACTTAGTGTATTCAGTCTCTGTAATACATACCCTGCTCAACTTAAGATTTTCTCTGAAGATAATAAATCAAGATAAACTCCCTGTATTCATCTTTAACTCCTACTACAAGAATCGAGAGTCACATTTGGTGGCAGCGGTGGGATTGTAGTAATACATAATTGTAACATTGTGAATTGTTACTTAATTGTATTGTAATTGTTACATTGTAGTAACATTGTAGTAATACATAATTGTAACTTTTATGTTACTTTAACTACAATTATAAGGCCAACACAATTATGTAACAGTTGCATTAACAAAATGTAACTACAATTATAAGGCCAACACAATTATGCATTACCACAATATTATGTAACAATTCATAAAATGTTACAATTATGTATTACTACAATGTTACTACAATGTAACATTTACAATACATTTATGTAACAATTCACAATGTTACAATTATGTATTACTACAATGTTACTACAATATAACATTTACAATACAATTATGTAACAATTCACGATGTTACAATTATGTATTACCACAATGTTACTACAATATTATGTAACATGTCATACAATGTTACTACAATTCTGTATTACCAGAATCATCATACAAGTTAGGTGAAATATTAGACATTACTAAAGGGATAACTCAATATGTAATGTAATAACCTAGCAGTATTACCATTGCACAATTATGTGCGTATGGCTGTTATACATACACATCTTACAAAATGTCATACAACAACCATTGCATTTTTTCAATTATGTATACAACTTGTTTAAAATGTAATATTACTGGATCAGTACAATATTAACATGAATATTATATGTATACAATAGTATAACATGCTGAATATTTATTTACTAGGTATGCACATTCATCCCTTAATTATTATACAATTACAAATAAACGGCTTAGTTAAAGTGAGTTCAGTGAAAGGTGTAAGTAATTTATTGCGGCAAAATTGCAGATTTACTAGAAGATGGGTACATTTGTCTGTGAATTCTGACTAATAGAAACTGCTTTCGGTCTTCATTTTTTGTCAGTGTATTGTTGTAAGGCTCAACGAGACTAATGCCTCTTTCTCTACAATCATTTTCCACTTTTACGCCACAAATTTTCCTCTGTCTGGCAAGATAAGTGTCATCTGCTTACCAGTTGGCAGTTGTTGTTTTTATTTTTTCTTAATATTCTAAGTCTTCCCTGTCTACAGTTACAAGGTTCGCTTGTAAAGTATATTTCAAATGGATGATAGTCGTGGCACACGAGTCTGAAGGTTTCTTTATCATTCCCTGGCAACCTACTGGTCAACAGTGCGTCCGATTATGTGTACAAAACAATACGTATAGGAAACAGTTGTCAGTATTATTTGCATGGCCAAATATGCAGGCAGTAATGAAGAATACCGTCAATTACTGTCGATTTTGAGTTCAAAAGAATAAATAATGTCTCAGACAGCTGTTCTGTTAATTTAAAAGGCCGCTAATTAAAATTTAAAAAGGGCTTGACAGCAGTTCTGTTAATTTATGGGCTCTCCGATTATAATTTATAAAGGGCTCGAGCTGATCCACTATATGCACCGAGCTGATCCACTATATGTTAATTACACAATATCTACATCGTATTCAGACATACTATAATACATAGGGTACCTTGTACCCTTATTTCCTGAATTATTTTCTACAGGATATGTGACATTGCGATATTGCTGGTTATTGCTGGGTGTGCTACTTCTCTCTCTCTCTCTCTCTCTCTCTCTCTCTCTCTCTCTCTCTCTCTCTCTCTCTCTCTCTCTCTCTCTCTCTCTGTGGAGTGTTTAAGTTACATTTTAAATTAACAAAAATAATTGTCTGTAAGAGTATTTATCCTCTGAAACTTAAAACCGAGTGACTTAACCGTATTCTTCATTACTGCCTGCATGTTTGGCCATTCATCTAATACTGACAACTGCTTCCTATGCTTATCATATTATACACGAAATCGGACGCACCGTTGACCGGTAGGTTGCCAGGGCACGATAATGAAACCTTCAGACTCGTGCACCGTATTTAGAGTGTCAAATTCTGTTGCTGGGATACGATGTGCGCTGCCTGATTTTGTGGACTCTCTAAGTTTGCAACCATTATAGCCTTTTTTTTTTTTTTAATTGCTTACAGAGTTGTCAAACAGAGCCATTGGTGCTAGGTGTTAAGACAAATACTAGATATGTTGCTTGACTGCTCTCAAGGAATTCTCTCAAAATCTAACAACAGGGTACGAATGAACATGTTACTCAAATTCAAGTAATTGAATGAGGCCTTTTGTGGGATTGAAGCCTTATGCCAGAACCTAAAATATATCAGACAGACAAATAGTCCAACATTCAGTAAGCCTTTTAATGCACGAGCAGTGAGCTTAAATGATCCCTAAAGAGCAACATTTTCAAAACAGATACTCCTTTCATCATCCAAAGAGTATGATGTAAGGCACCAGGATCACGAAATTTGTGTTCTCCATCTGCTGTACTGCATAGAAATATAAGACATAGCTCCAGAAATTCCCTGTATTCTTCACGTAGATGCTCTTCTTTTATTGCATGTGTATAGTATATTGTCATTTCCCTACGCAGAGATTCTTGAGAGGAACTAAACCTATCATCATTTCCTGGTTGAAATGCTTCATGTCATACCTTGCCCCAGCATTTCTAGCATCATGTCTGGACCAGATGACGGTCCAAGTGCTTCAGTCACACTACCTGATAAAACTACTTCAAGTATGTGGTGACGACAGACCGGCCATATAAGGTCCATGCCAAGAGAAGCTTCTATTAGTGTACAAACACCTGACTCTCAACCTTTATTTGAAACTATAGTATCAATTACCAAGCCCTTGACTTGTTACTCCAAATCCCAATCTTCTGTCAGCTCAGTGCAGGCTTTGGTTTGTTTCTCACCAGTACTGTGATTTGCCTTTGGCACACCAAGTAGTTTTTCTGTTTCAAATCGTGATACCAATATGGCCACTCTGTTCACTTGTTCAGATTTGATACCTGTAAAATCTGGTAAAAGCTTCCCATCCCAGTGCAGCAGAAGGGGTTTGTATAGGAGTATCTGTGGATGATCTCTCTCTTGAAGCTCTCTGCTCCCGCTTTTTAATCCGGCATAACATAATCATTTCTTGATAATGACAGATCAGAAACGTCATGACCCAGACCACTTGCCACAAACACTGCCTTCCGATACGAGAGATTAATCCTGTTTAATGCTGATGCAACATACTATGGAGTCACAGCTGTATTAAAGCTCTTTATTTCTTTTCCTCTGCTGGTCCATCTGGTACATAAATATCAACTGATTATGAATCTTCACTCCCTGTATGCTAACACTCAGATTTCCTGTATCGGTCGTTTCTTTAGAAGAACATTGCTTACTTTTTCTTTCTTCCTCTTGTTCATTTCTGATTTGCTTTTGTTTTTCCTTTTCTGCCAAGGTTTTGTCAAAAGAACTCATGCTGCAACTAGGTGTGTCTTCACTCTGTATCGTAAGGAACATTTAATCCTCTTCATTTCTCAGACTTTGAGGAACATCTTCGAAGGATATGTCGAAATGACTGTGGAGTTCATCAAAACACATTTGTTCCTTTAAACCCTGATTTTCAGATTTTCTTTGACGGGCTCTTTTGAGCAGACAATACTCATCGTATATTTTTAACAGCTTTCGCTCAGCTGAGTCATTTCGTTGCACTGGTATTCTGGCTTTCTCTCAGTATATTATGGTAGCCGTGACAGGCAATTTGGCACTTTCTCTGACAGTGTTGCTTTTCTACTTATTGATAAAACAATAGTCTTTAAGACATGTAATATTGTGGGAATTCCACTGCATATGATTTTTCTCTCTGGCTTTCCAACCAGCCACACCAATGGGGAACTTCGAGTTTCTGACATCTTTATCACATGTTCAGCTGCAATGGACTAAAGCAATATTAAAAAGAGCTCTCTCAAAAAGACAAAAGTTTGTGAATAAAGCTTTAAACCTGTCAGAAGTCTAAAACTGTACTCACCAGTACATATACTACAGATCTGGAACGATCCTGATGTTTATACTTGGCTGACCTCCAGTTTAAAGGATTTGAAAGTGTGATGTATAGCCCACAGAAACAGTCTAAATGCTGGAAAGCTGGACAGTTGGCGACTTAACAGCGTGCTTGCAGAGGTTTATATTAAAACCATTAAAACAGATTTAGCAAAAAAAAGTCTTTTATAAAACTTTCGTAGGCTACCCAAATAACCGAACAGTCAGAATTTCATGCATAAGACACATAATCTGACTTGGTGTGCAAACTCTAAAATTTGTTGACATGCTCTAAAAATTAGCTTGTGATGTCTGTTTGCCAAATAGAAAAGGAGCAGTCTTGTGGAGCAGCACTATTAATTTTTACTTATGGATTATGGACCACCCTAACCTTGGAGTTTCAGTTGTTTCCCTTAAAATAATAGATTTACTCGTAGACCGACTCTCATCCGTCCCACCACGCTTTGCAGAAGTCGGATCAACACTCTTTCAGTTATGTTGTTAATTATGACGTACAAGAAGCAAACTTTGACTTGCCCAGTGACCTTGACCTTTGACTGATCCTTCTCAGAACTGAAAACACCTTCCTTCAGTCATCCTGAAAGTTTAGCTTAATTTGAATACGGTCTTAAAATTGATTTGTATATTACAAATTAGACCCGGCCCTGTTTTGACGTCTTGTTTAAACATATAATTAACATATTGGCTGATCCTCAACCCATCTGCCAAGTTTCGCTAAAGTCGAATAAAAACCGAGTTATTTTCTTAACACATACCCGAGGCGCAGAGAGAGAGAGAGAGAGAGAGAGAGAGAGACAGACAGACAGACAGACAGACAGACAGATCAGACCATGATGCCCTCGTTTGCAAACAATAGCAGAAGCAATATAGAAGTGTATCAGTGCTCTTATAAACTGTATACCTTATGTTTTTGTGCAGCTGTTTTCCAGGATGATGAAGCTTTACAGAATGTTGCACTGTTTACAGCAGTATAATGATTTTTGCATAAGCGTTGCCAGCTGCCATAGCATCATCCGTAGTAATGGGAGTGCCTGTGACTAGAGTTGGACTGAAATATAAAGACTGTGAACGACAATAAATAATAATGGAACTGCCCGTGGACAAGACAGTAAAACTATTATACGCATCTGAAACCTGTCACTTCTTTCCTCATACATCCACAACTTGTCTTGCCTGGTGTGTTGCTACACATGTCTGGTTTGGCCACACTACCTGACATGGCCTCGCTCACTTTATCACTCTATCTCTCATAGGCATTCCTTTATAACAAACCACTTTAACTTGCCACATCTTCCTTATCGGCACTCGGGAACCCCTCTGCTGCTCTGTCTTTTTCTTTATAAATTATGAATGCACGAAAGACCAAATGAGGGGACTACAATAAGAATTTTAAAACAGTTGTGTGTGTGTGTGTGTGTGTGTGTGTGTGTGTGTGTGTGTGTGTGTGTGTTTGTGTGTGTGTGTGCCTTTTTTGTAATGTGCTTTGTCATATTCAGTGGACGTGATTTTTCTTAAACAGTGGGAAATTATTGTATATTTTAATGGAACTGTGAAAGAAGTATTTACGTAGATCCATTTATCATCTGTAACAATTTATTCATCATTAGAAGTGTTCAGTAGTTATATTCTCTATTGGGGTACAGCTTATTTCCGTAAGATAAAGCCGTATGGGACACTGGAGGCTGAGAGAACAGGCCTTTGAGAGTTGCAGAGTAAGAATGAATATTATTATACATTCATAGATAGAGGGAAGGGATGGACAGTTATCATTTTCAAGTATTAAATTACCAATAACTCATCGGCAGTCAGACAGGACTGAATACAGTGCAGTGTTTATTAAATACAATACTAGTATTTTTGGATTGGAGATACCTGACCGAATATATGTCAGTAGGTAAAAAAAAAAAAAAAAAAAAAAAAAAAAAAAAACTATGAGGGAACAGGCTGCACTCGTCAATGGCCACGCCGGGAGGCATCACAGGTTGTATAAACCTGTACCGACAATAAAGGGATGGCAGCGGCAGTACTGTATTTAAATTGGGTTATAACGTTAGCAATTTTTTTTTTTTTGGGGGGGGGGCGTTCATTGCTGAAACCGTATACAATTTTTATTCGATTTTTAACTGGACTTTAGAGCTGATAAGTAGTAGTTCTTTCTCATGAAAATGATAGAAAAGCATTGGCCATCATTTTTCCATACTGATAGACCGAGTTTTTCTTTTCTTTTGATTCCATTTTAAAATACAGACTGGCCTTGCATTCTCATAATGATATCTGAGGGCTGAGAAAGTATGTAATTAAAGTGGCCTTTTGTCTATTTCAGTGCATCCGAGTTGCACAAACTTTGATTAGTGATAAGCTGAATTGCTAATGGCTCACATTATGTGGCCGACTCTGAGTATAGGTTTCACAGCCCGTTCCCTGAGGCCCAGCAGTCCTCCTATATTTTAATCACCTTCACATGTCACCATTTCGGCTCTAACACCCACCTTCCATATTGAATACATGCTAGGACTATCTCATACAGGAATGGTGTAATGATATTACCAGGAATGTTTTTACGGCATGGCTATGAGTCTTATGGTAGGCCAGCAAAGTTTACTTTAACAATTTTCGGTTCCTTGAACTGTTTCCTGGCCCAGCCGGAATTAGAGCCTTGGTCCATTTGGGACTATGGGCTAAGTCCCTACCAAGTCTGCCAGTGTTCTTGGGGGCTGGTATTACTGTCTGCCTTTGTGTTATCATCATGACTGCAAATACCTTCTCTACAAGGACGACCATTCACTCCTGTTTTGACTACATGCTGATAATTTCATTCAGCTTAGAGACGATATCTTGTACCGAGGGAACTGTATAGCATCTTATCCATTAGACGTTTTTCTTGTGTGTGTGTGTGTGTGTGTGTGTGTGTGTGTGTGTGTGTGTTTTATATATATTCACCCCAGCACAATTTATAATAGCTTAAAATAGTCAATAGTACCTATGGGGTGACAAGGAACAATATTCATTAACACTGCCAGTATGCCTCTAAACTTTTTATGTAATCACTTGCAAACAATTATGTATTACGATATGGAAAATCTCTTGTACTGCCCGTGTTAAGCATTGGGTTCTTCATGTGAAACGTTTGAGACTATGGATCTCCTTCCCTACTGCAGCACCGCGGTAGCCAAGGGGTTAGCGTTGCTGGCTCTGAAGATCCCGGCACCTCTGTGCTCGAGTTCGAATCCTGAAGGGGCAGATGACACCTCTCGACTGGTATCATTGTGGCTTGGTGGGTAGAAGGAGTATCTGGAGTGACACCTAAGAGAGTTAGCTAGGATAACGTAGATGATACAGAGACCATGTATCACTGGACAGTACGTGAATAACTTGCCACGGGATCAAAGGTCTAAGATACGGAAATGAACACCGAGGCTGAGCACATGGCACCTACCCCACCATTACTCTTTATTCAGTATTATATCTTTAATGCATCTCTTTACAGACTGGTGGGGAAATAAATATTCATCGTTAGCATCTTCATTACGAGGTGGTTCTCTTGAGCAGGGAAAAATAATCAGCCTGTGAAATATAATAAAAAAAATCATCGCAGGCTAGGAGAGCGAATAAGGCTCTGGTAATTCTAGTATCTGCATTGCAGGATTGTATCCTTTCTTTAGTGGCTGAGTGGCAACAATTATTAACTTACTCTCGTGCTATCCGATAGAAACTTAACAACAATCTACATTTCTGTGTGGAAAATACGTGTTCTTGAACAGCAAACGTGCGTGGTAATGAGACACTCGATTATGCCATGAACAATGATATTTTTGCTGAAGTATCGCACAAGCCAGCTTAAAGAACACTGTTTTTGTTTTTCAATTAACCATTTCATTAAAATGACAGGTTATGTATTTAGCTTTACTACGACATGATTTTATTTAAATGAAGATCGTTTCCAAGTACAGTATATCACCACAATAGACCTTCCCAAATTTCAGTTTAACGTATATAGTAAATTGTGTGTGTGTGTGTGTGTGTGTGTGTGTGTGTGTGTGTGTGTGTGTGTGTGTGTGTGTGTGTGTGTGTGTGTGTGTGTGTGTGTGTGTGTACAGTACCTTCCTACATTATCTCTCCATCATTTTGGAATTCCTCTCCTGATGTGTTCTTACTGAGTAATGGCCTTTCTCTCCCTGAGTCTCCAGCATATAAATTATGTCTGTCCAGTTTGCTGTTAGTCTTCCTTTTGATTCTCCCTTAACCCGCCCAAAGGTCATACCCTCATTATGACTCTCCCTATTGTAGTGTCAGTTTCCCTGCTCTCATCTATGCAAAATTATTCTACGGTATTTCGTGCTAACCCGTCTGTACAGTTCATGTTTCCTGTTTTTCGTTACTCCCGTTCCTGGTTGTCACGGCCAATAATTATCAGGCAGTATATCATTTTTCCGCACGAGTGACGAATTTCATAGGAAGAAATCAAACGAGGAGTTATTTCATCACTGCTTTCATTATTACTTTCATGATTTTTATCACACCAATCCCATCAGCAGATTCCCTACTATTATACATGATAAAATATGATCCAGAAGCAGTTTGTTTTATGCTGTTTCTAAAGTAATCATAACCAAAGATCCTCCCAAGGGGGGGAGGGAATCATACCAGCCGCGGGCAGATATATATCTAGCGGGGCTCGGAATATGTACTTGACATTGACCTACTTTCACCAATTTCTAACTCGTCCGAAATTTTTCTCCCTATTACACACCAACAAAATTTTGTGATGGTATCCTGAGCGGCTGCGAAGTTATCATGCCAGCAGACAGACAGACAGACAGACAAAAACTGAACACAATACCATTTATCGTTATCGCAGCTGGTAAATATGTAATTCAGAACTATAGTAACGTACAGAATGGTGCGTTTTCATTGACTAGAGAAAGAAATATTAAACAAGGTTGCTAACCACGAAGGAGAGGAACAGTTTGTGCAAAAACTGACTTCCAGTAAACTATCCTGTTTACAGCTACACCCTTCTTCTTCCATAGCACATCATCACCAGCGCCCGATATACATGGATTGAGAGTAACATACAAATAGAAAGAATGAAACACGAAAGTGGGGAAAATATCGTCAGAATGCTCTAAGACCACTGGTTTCATATCCATTCCCTAATTTCATTTCCTTCCAGCCGTAGTTTATGCAGCTTAGTGAAAAGGGAGGCGAAGATGTGACTGGTGCAAACTTATAGAGTAAGGTTAAGTAATAAATGAAGAACAGGTGCAGAAGAGCAGAGTTATGGTTAGAGTTACTGGACACGTGAACAGAAACTAATAAACAACGGTGTTAATGAGAGAGAGAGAGAGAGAGAGAGAGAGAGAGAGAGAGAGAGAGAGAGAGAGAGAGAGAGAGAGAGAGAGAGACGAGGATCTCTATCTATCTATATACCTAGGCTGCTTCCCCCAAGGAAAGGGAGGTAGCCGAGACAGGACGACACACTCTCCATTTACTCATCCATTTAAACACATTCATTCACATCTTAGCCCCAAAGGGGAGAACGGACAGATCCTCACCGCACCACACCGCACAAGGGTCAACTGCGCAATGCAATCAGTGACATCCGCAGCAGGGCCCGACAGCAGAGCTGGTTTACCCCTGCCACATCATAACATACCCATCCCCTTACCCGTACCTGACCTGACTAGCTGATCAGACCAAATGCGGGAGAATATCCCCTCAGGGCTGCGTCATCACTTATTTATTCACAATTTCTCTCCATTTATTTCTGTCACGCACAGTCACTCTTCCTTGCTCGACAGACATCCCTCTCGCATCCAGCGCTCTCTTCACACTATCCATCCATCCTATTCGTGGTCTTCCTCTCAGCCTTACACCTCTCACATCAGATCTAGTTATCTTTTTCACCAATCGCTCATTATCCATTCTCTCCATATGCCCAAACCATCGCAACACCCTCTGCTCAACTCTACCAGCCATCTCCTGAACAACTCCAGTTCTCCTTCGCACTTCATCATTTCGCACCCGATCCATACGCGTCACTCCACACATACTCCTCAGACACCTCATCTCCATTACATTCAAACTTTTCCTCTCTGCTACACCCATATTCCATGTTTCAGCCCCATATAATGCAGTCGGTACCACAACACCCTCATACAGCCTTCTCTTTACATCCATTCTAAGCGAACGACATTTAAACACTTTTTTCATTCCTCCCAGCACCTTTCCTACTTCATTTATTCTAAACTTCACTTCTGCATCTATTCTTCCATCCACAGCAACATGTGACCCTAGATATTTAAAACAATCTACCTCCTCAAGCAACTCTTATTCTCATTTACTTTCAAATTCCTCCTTTCACACACCTTTCCAAACTCCTCTACCAACTGTCTCAATCTCTCCTCTGAATCAGTCACCAGTGCAGTATCATATGCAAACAGCAGCTGCTTCAGATTCCAATCTCCACCATCAACATTTACCAGACTCAGACCACCTAAAACTCTTGCATTCACCTCCCTTACAACACCATCCATGTAAATATTAAACAACCAAGGTGACATCACACATCCCTGTCGCAGCCCCACTCTCACGGGAAACCAATCACTCACAGCATTTCCCACTCTTACACATGCTCTACTATTTACATAAAAACTTTTCACCCCTTTTTAGTAACCTACCATCAAGTCCATACAATCTTAAAACAGTCCACAAAGCCTCCCTATCAATTCTATCATACGCTTTCTCTAAATCCATAAATGCCCAAAACACATCCTTGCCTTTCGCTAAATACTTTTCACACACTTGTCTCACAGCAAACACCTGATCAACGCATCCCCTCCCTCTCCTAAAGCCACACTGCTCATCACTAATCACTCCCTCTGTACCCTCTCTAACTCTCATAATTAACACTCTACCATACACCTTACCTACAACACTCAACAGACTTATACCCCTAAAGCTAGTACATTCATACTTATCACCCTTGCCTTTATACAACGGGACCACACAAGCACTTGCCCAGTCAATTGGCACCATACCTTTCTCAAAGCACACATTCAACAATCTTACTAACCAGTCAACAATAGTCACTCCACCACCCTTCAGGCATTCCACAGCACACCCATCCATACCTGCAGCTTTCCCTGTTTTCATCTCCTTTACTGCCTTCTCCACTTCCTCCTTCGTGATCAAAGAATCATTCAACTCTCCCAACACATTTATTCCTTGCACCCTTCCATCCGCCACAATCTCAGCCACCCTTTCCTCCTCTACATTTAATAATCTTTCAAAATACTCTGCCCATCTCTTCCTTACTGCATCCATCTCAATTAACATCCTTCCATCCTCTGCTTTTACTCGTTCTTCCTTCCCAGACTCTCCCTTTCGCACCCTTTTCACCTCCTTCCAAAACATTTTCTTATTCTGTTGAAAATTCTCTGTCAGCCGCCTACCCCACCTCTCATCTGCTGTCACTTTAGCATCACGCACAGCCCTTCTCGCTCTATTCCTCTTTTCCTTATACCTTTCATATGACATCTCATCCTTCCTCTACAGCCACACTTCATATGCACGTCTCTTCTCAGCCACAGCCATACTTACTTCCTCGCACCACCATTCACTTCCTTTTCTTACACCACCACCCACACGTCTCACACCACACACCTCTTCTGCATGCCCCACCACAGCACTCTTAAACAACTGCCATTCCTCCTCCACGCTGCCATTTTCCCGATCTTTCACTGCGCTCCACTCATCTTTCAATTTCTCCTGATACTCTATCTTTTTCTCTCTTTTATCCAACTGACTCACTTTCAAAACCTCCCTGCCACACCTAACCCTCCTAGCTCTCACCCATCTCTTACCTACTCTTAACTTTCCCTCCACCAGGTAGTGGTCAGACGTACCTCCACCCTCCCCTCTTAGAACTCTCACATCCAACAATCTTCCTATTACATTCCTAGACACAACCACATAGTCCATCAAAGCTCTATCAACAACCCTTCCACCCTCCTGTCTCACCCATGTATACTTATAAATATCTTTCTTCTCAAACAGCGTATTCCCAATCACCATCTCTCGCTCAACACACATCGCTATCATTCGTTCCCCATTTTCATTTCTTCCAGGCACACCATGCATACCAACTACGCCTTCAACTGCTACATTTCCCACTCTAGCATTCAGATCTCCCATCATTACCACATTCACATTCGCTCCAAAACTCTGCAGACACTCATCAACATCATTCCAGAAAGACTCCCTCTCTTGTTCATCCCTTTCACTACCAGGCCCATATGCACTCACAAACACCCACAACTCACGTTCAAATTTCGCTTTCACCCACATCAGTCTCGATGACACCTCCTTCCATTCAATCACACATTGCTGTACTTCCGGACTCACTAACAAGGCCACACCTTCTCTTGCCCTTCCTCTATCAACACCTGACAATCTTCCATTCACACTTCCAAACATAGATTCCCCCTTCCCTTTCATCTTCGTTTCACTCAAAGCTAACACATCCAACTTTCTTCTCACAAACATTCTCCCAATCTCCTCCCTTTTAGCCTCAATCGTACTACATCCACGCACATTCATAGACCCAATCTTCAGGGTACGGGGATAACTCCATCCCCCATCCCTTTCTCTGGCCTGTCTCTTTTTAGGAACTAAAAAACAGAGGAGGGGGTCCCTAGTCCCCTCACCCCGCCCCTTTTAGTCGCCTTTTACGACACGCAGGGAATACGGTGGCAGTATTCTTCCTAACACAACCTGGCCGCAGAGTAGTAGTACCACCCCATAATGCGGCCAGGTTGTGTCCCCCCCGCCACAGGACGAGGATAAAAATGAAAAAGAACAAGGCAACACCACCAAAAAAGAAATCCTACCGAAGTTTAGCTCCATGGGAGACACCAGGAAAAGGAAAACGAATTATCTTGCTCAGAAATTTATTTAATGGATAAAACATTGTTAACCTTGCATCTAATTTACTTTTATGATACTGTGATGTTATAAAAAATAAGTATTTATCTGTCTATCTATGTGTGTGTGTGTGTGTGTGTGTGTGTGTGTGTGTGTGTGTGTGTTACGAATGAAAGAGAAAATATTTTTTTCCTATGATTGGATCGTAACTATCCCTACCAACAGTTCGTAAGGATCATTATCAATGGGGCAGTGCAGCATAAGTCCCATTGTTTACGTGGTATGAAAACTACTAATAAGTCTGGTAGCTTCACTACGATTAATTCTGCATTTTTATTGTTGTTTTCACCTTGTATGCATTTTGTTTATGCGAGACTTTGACACTGAACGTGTTTGAAAATATATGTGTTCAAAATTTTTACTGTGGGACAGTATATAGTGATTTCCTTTTTCAATAACGCATATTCTTTTGCTTGCAAATTTTCAAACCGCATGTCACTATCGTACGGGACAGACAACTTCACAACACAACAAATAAGAACGAGATGAAAGAGGGAGAGGCTAGAACGTCCTCAGACTGTAGCAAAACTCTCTCTCTCTCTCTCTCTCTCCATGTATATAGATAGATAGATATAGACAGAGATACAGATATACTGTATAAGAACCCCCTTACGAAAGTATTGTTGAAATGTTGGATATGTAACTGGCCAGTCTCAGGATGACAAATTAAAGGAAAATCACAGGAAAATGTAGAAAGACGTCATGCTGTCAGCTGCTCAGTTCGGGGCAGCTGAGGTGAGCTGGCAGTGCTGGCTGTAAGTTTGGGTCCCAGAGTCTGTTTTCGTCTTCCCACTCTCTCTCTCTCTCTCTCTCTATCTCTCTCTCTCTCTCTCTCTCTCTCTCTCTCCAAGCAATACTCAATGTGTGCATCACCCGTAAACACCAACTGATCGAAGTGCCGAATATTTGATTTGGCACTTTAACTTGACCTTCGATAGATTACAGTGAAAATCGAATTTCTTCCTAACTGTCGAACCGTTAACACTCTTGTTAACTTTGTTTAAAATGAGATTAAAAGCTGAGTTCATCTTTTCCCCATGACCTTCATCTTTCCCTGTGGACTTGATTTTTGACTGATTGTTCTGAAAATCAAATATCTCTGTCCTTATTTCAACCCGGATCATTGCACAAAGTTTAGTCTAAATCGGATGAAAACTGTTCAAGCCGCTCATGACATGTGACCTTGACCTTTAACCTATTATTATAATAGATCACATTATAATAGTGATTCTCAACCCATTTACTACGTAAGTCCGATCAATATCACCTCAAACCTGTTTTACAATTACTTTAAACACAGACACACAGCTCGAACATTGTCTGCCGCGTGACTTTGACCTTGACAGTTCAACGAAATTTAATCCGTTTGTTCTTGGCTTACCCTAAACTATCTATCTATCTATTGCAAGACGCCTCAATCCCGTTTGGGGTGGCCACAAACAAATCGCCTCCAAGTCGTCCTGTCCCCCGCCATTTCACTGCCCTGCTCCCAACTCACACACCCCTCTCTCATATAACTCTCCACCCCATCCCTCCATCTCATCCTCGGCCTCCCCTTCCCTCTTCCCCCCTCCACCTCACTCACACTCTCTTCGTCAGTCTTTCACCCTCCATTCTCTCCACATGGCTAAACCACCTCAGTGTGTTCCTCATAACGCTTCCCATCACATCCACATCCACACCACAATGCTCCTTTATATCCTCATTCGTCAGCCTGTCTCTCCATGTGACTCCACAGGCTCCTCTTAAATAACTCATTTCCACTGTTCTCGCTCTTGACTTGTGTCCTTCCAACAACGTCCAGGCTTCACATCCATACGTTAGAGTTGGTATCACAATACTGTCATGTAGTAACTTTTTCACTTCCATGCTCACTTCCCTGTTTCTTATCACTGCTTTCACAGAACCAGCAACCTTTCTTCCCTGCTGTACCCTTTCAAGCACTTCATCCTCCAAACCTCCATCCTTACTCATCACACTACCCATGTACTTAAACGTACCCACATTTTCCAATTCCTCACCATCCAACCTTGCTGTACATTCACTGACTTCACCCTTCTCAAAGACCATCACTTTACTCTTCCCTACATTCACCTTTAGATTCCGTTTCTTAAACACTCTCCCAAACTCATCCACCAAACCTTGCAGCTCCCCTTCGTCTTCACTCAACAACACAGTATCATCTGCAAATAACAGTACAGGGAGTTTCCAAACACTATCCTCTCTCACCAGGGCCACTCCAACATCCACTACCCTACCTTGTACCTCTTTTATTACCCCATCCATGTACAGATTGAACAACCATGGAGACATGACACATTCCTGTTTCAACCCAACTTTCAAAGAGAAAAATTCACTTAGTTCACCATCCACACGCACTGCAGCCTTCGCACCATCGTACATACTCTTCACAGCATTCAACAACTTCCCATCTACTCCATATATTCTTAACACTTTCCACAATCCTTGTCTATCCACCCTGTCATATGCTTTCTCCAAATCCATGAAAGCCGCATACAACTTCTTTCCCTTCTCTAGAAACTTTTCCACTAAAGATCTAAGAATGAATATCTGATCTACACAACCTCTTCCCTTCCTAAATTCTCCCTGTTCTTCTCCAACTAATTTCTCTATTCTTTCTCTAACTCTGTCAATAAGTATCCTACCATTCACTTTTCTTATTATACTAAGAAGACAAATGCCCCTATGAATACCCTTTGTACAAGGGAATAATTATACCTGACTTCCAATCCTCCGGGACTCTACCTTCCTCCCAGGCCAATCTGCACATCTTCCACATCCATTCTTACTATCTCTCCCCCATGCTTCAGCATTTCACCACACACTCCATCAATTCCTGGGGCTTTCCCAGATTTAACTTTCTTCATTGCTTCCGCAACTTGTATCCTACTGATTTCTTCCTGTCTTCTCACCTCCCTCCTTCTCCCAGCCATTCCCCAGCCACTTATACTCGCATTACTTCCATCCTCTATGTTCAACAATTCCTTAAAGTGTTCTCTCCATCTGCTCACTTTTTCTCCCTTCTCCACTAGTAATCTACCATTTTTATCTTTCACTCCCCTGCTAACTTCACTTCCACCCTGTCTTACTCTTTTCACCTCTTTCCAGAACATTTTCTTACAGTCCCTCCACTTTACACTCAAATTCCTTCCAAATTCCTCATCCACTCTCTTCTTACTCTCTCTTACTAATCTTTTCACCTCTCTCTTTCTTTCTACATATAACTCTCTCTTCCGCCTCTCAACTTCTTCCACGCCCCTATTTCTCATCCATTCATTGTATGCTTTTTTCTTTTGTGCCACAGCCTGTCTCACCTCATCAGTCCACCACGCTGTTCCTTGCACTCCCCTCCGTCTTCTCTTCTTTCCACACACCACATCACATGCTGCACGTATTTCTTCTGTAAATATGCTACACACACCTTCCACGTCTCCCATCTGCTCCAGTTCATATTTGCCCAATCGTTCCTCCACTTCTCTCTTATACTCTGCCTTTTTCTCATCCTCTTGTAACCTTTCCACTCTGCTTGCAACTACTCCTTCCTCTCGTCTTTCCCTTCTTCTATTCCTCCATCTTACTTGAATCCTAATTCTGGCCACCACCAAGTAGTGGTCAGAAAGTCCACTCCCCCAACCTCTATTAAATTTGGTTCAATAGACAAATTGTTCTTTGTATCGAATCCTATTAGCCTTGTCCTAACCGTTCCAGAGGAATTTATATAAATTGCATAAATGCTTTTTGGGTTGACATTGTTCAGTTAACTTAACCTTGGCCTGTTTTTCTGAAGAATAATAAGTTTACTCTGTGTTTAACCCTCAACTAGTCCGCTGAATTTGGCTAACATAGGAATACTTAGGCCCACACTTGAGTTATTGTGTAACTTATAAAATAACATTGGGTTACTTGGTTAAAACACACACACACACACACACACACACACACACACACACACACACACACACACACACACACACACACACACACACCACTCATAATATAACACCCGCGACTTACTAAATAAAAAAAAGGTAAATAAATATTCAAGTAACAAACGGCATTAGACCTACATATCGTATAAGTAGTATTATTCGTAGCTACTCGTATACTCTCTTCGATTTAACTACACGGAAAACTGCCATTTCTGTATCAGGCTGGCTGAGCTGTGGCGAGATATCAACATTTAGTTCTGATGAACGCTGTGGAAAGGATGAAAGGCCAAAGTTTTGTCTTATTTTGTGACTGAATTTGGCGAAGTAGGCAACAAAAAAAAAAAAAAAATAGGGGAGCAGGTACCATAAGGACGAAACATCTCTGCCCAGTTAATGTGAATGGCAAATACAGCACTAAAAAATAAATAAAACAATATAAGAAAACAATATTTTCCTTATAATTAAAATTCCAGTTTATTAATGTAATGTTGGCTTTGTTATCTTTCATTACTGACCGACAACCATAGCCATCATGAAACAAGTGTTCAAGGTGCCTAAAGTGACGGACATAGCTGCTTTGCATTTCCCGCCAGCGTTTTAAGTCCTACTCACTTTCTGTGGTGTCCAGTGTACGATGTAGATATGGTGCAGGTGGGTGGGTGATAGTGCTACTGGGAGAGTTTAAGACAGGATCGTCATTATCGAGTGGAAAGATGATATCTGAGAGCAGGTTTTACTACAAAGCGTGTAACGTGAGGTGACCTGGTCACCCTTTATTGCTCCCCATTCTCCATCCCATCGCCTTTATGGCTGCTAATGCATCACCATCCCCTCACCATCATCCACATCACCCCACCCTGACACTTTGCGGTTGGAAGGGGACGTGTAACGCTGATGGAGATAATTTGTACTGTACGTACCATCTATTGCATCCTTGGTAACTTTAAGGATGCTGTTCTAGAAGCACCCAATCTGCTGGTTTTACAGCATCTCAAGTACTCCTAAAGCTTTTGAATTCCAACTCGCTCCAATCCAAAAGTTTTGCAAAGAATCAGAATCATGATAGGTATGGGTAATTAAATTAGAGTCTTCAGTAAATGGGTAATCATCTGCTCCTTATCTTCATAATTCTGTCTAAGGATAGTCAAAGCCACCTCATTATTGTCTTCTTCAACAAGTAATTCACTTATGAACTTATATGGCGTGCCCTTGACCTGTCCTCACAGAACGGAGACTTTACTTACACTGGGGAGGCCTTTTCTGTCATGGATTAATGATTTAAATTATTCCCAAAAGGATATCCACTTTGCTCCCCATCAAACTCTGGGAGCGTAATTTCTGGGAGTGTGGCTTTACTACACAGGTCCACAGTTCGAGTTTCTGAGGTAGTATTGGCTAATTTTATTTCAAGCAACTTTATGTTTATTATATATTCCTCTAAGTTACTTTCATATTTCGTATTATCTGATTCAAACAGTACTTTATAATCTTCCTTCGCGATGGCTGCTTCTAAATTAGTATAACTTTCTTCATACTTAGTCCATCTGCCCTTAAATATATATATATATATATATATATATATATATATATATATATATATATATATTCTCATTTGACAGAACCGGGCTACAGCAAGGCCCGGTCTCCTCGAATGATGAGAGAATCAACAACAACAACAACATCCTTTGACAGTGGTATTTCCTCTTATGCTTCATTACTGCAGTTTATAGCTCTCGTTAGTCATCCTGCCTTTCCACTCATTAACTTAAAGACAAAGAAATAGACATTTGGGTGATTATCTTATTTAACTTTTAAATTCCTATATTTGCACTTTATATTTTGATGATTGTGGGGAAGGTTTTATTTTAAACCTCCCCCCATGGGTTGTTAAACCGTTTGGGTTATACCTTTGTCCCCACAATCATAACCCCTAAATAAACAACAAAAATACCATGAGCCGAGAAGCAATTGATCGCTTTAATATTCCACTGGACCACCCAAAGCCTGTGCAGCATAGAAACTGTCCCTCTTAATTTCTATACAGTTTATGAATTTCGTCATGACCGTCTCTCTGCCGTGATGGTTCCAATGAATACCGTTAGCCCTTAGGGTTGGGTGGAAGGGTTTAGCATTGAAATGGATAAAATCCCTTTCACTGCATTTTCTTTGCAGCTTCCTATTTATGGCCTTGCTGACTAATTTTTATGAGCCGTAACTAACTGATGCATCATATGGTAAATTTCTAGGTTCAATGAGAGTTATGGCTACAGAGGATGTACACGTTCTTTTAACTGCCCCAACCACAGCCAAAATATTTTCCACGATTTCATTAACTTCCACATCCTCATAAATATCATTTCCTCCCAGAAAAAGGATAGCTCGCTGGTGTTTCCAATAAAATTCGGCATTTAGCCGTTCATCATTTGAAACGGAACTAACTTTTCCACACGGAGCCCGGAAAATACGTATTTCCGTATCTGGCACCTCTAACTCATTCACAGTCAAGCTATGTCCAACAAATCCCAACCCTGAACTCAATTAAAGCCTCAGCACACATCTATCTTCCTCATTCAGGGCACCAACATGTCAGAAGTTTTGATCCTGTCTGAGGGGTACTCTTCTATTAAACACCAGATGTTTAAAATTTAGTAACTAAAGACCATTAGAATGAATGGGGTATAACTGATACCCTAACTCACATTTTCTTTTTATATCCTAACTAGTTCCCCTCGATTTGGCCAAATCTCTAAGGATACTTAGCTAGATCGAGTCAGAATGACAGATGACAACTGCCTTGCGGTACGTGTTGGGTTGCATGGACCTGTCCAAGCATCCTGGATCAACTTATTTACAGTATGCAGCTTGAACCTCTTTAACAAGAAGTGTCTCATCATATGCCACAAAATTCTTGGCATTTACAATACCCCGAGACTAGGTCATAGCTGTGAGGGGAGTACAAGTAACTGCCAACCTGCAAGTAAAGATATTGTTTGAAATATAGCTTTTTCTTCAGAATTCAAAATTTCTGTTACCAACCTACCATCAGCCTGAGGGACAACGTTAGGTGGAGAGTCACACACAGTAACTAATTCATGATGGACCAGAAAAATATAATTTTTTTTTCAGGTCTGCTCCTTCAGGACCACGAACTATCTGATACATTTTAAATGTCACAGGGACAGAAGACTCAAATGAAGTTTCAACAACTCTTGGGGAATGGCGATGTGATCCACCAGGAGGGGGTCTCCATCAACCACAACCCTGGAAAAGCTCCAGGATCGCCACAAGAAAGTAGTGAGTGACAGGAGAATCAACCAGGGGTGTGTCAGGGTCGGTACCAGGTGATATGTGATTTACTGAAACAATAAGAAAAACACAAGAGAACTTCATTCTCCCACCCTTCCACTCACCAAGCCCAGCAAGGGAAGGCCATATGCCAGGGATAACACCACTGGCGACTCCAGAGATACAGTAGTGAGGGAGTATATGTGGGTAACCACTGGGGAACCCAGGCAAGAGTGACTACAGGACGACTGGTGCCACCATGTCCCCCAGTGCCCACTTGACCCTAGCCAACAAATGACCAGCTGATTGTCCTGGCTGAGCCACCTAGGTCGCCCGTCTAGCCAGAAGACCGAAGAGGTGTGTTACTAGCTGCAGGGCGCATTGTGCAGCATCACTCAACCTCCAGGACTCCCATCTCCCAGCATTATGAGACGCTGCACACGGCAAACACGTGGGGAGATAGAAACCTCACCCAAGTTGGAAAATAGGCAGGGACAAGCAACATCACCAGCAGGCCTCCTCCACCAGTGATGTAGAAGGGATACTTGGTCCACAAGACCGACAGATCCCGAACCGCACTAAGGTAGGCACGCCTCCAGAGTAGGTGGCACTGCCAGCCATGCTTCAAGCCCTACCACCATGTCAAGGTGACCCCCCTCAATGGGGTCTCAGATGAACAAAATTACCTAACATTAACTGAAATATAATACCTGAATCATGACCATTTTAGCTATCATGCCCATCTTTACTGAGTACAACAACTGTGCTTTGTAAACCAATGACCTATATCCACCACACCATGGGTCAAATGCCATCAAATGCACTTAAGCGGAAAATCGTTAAAATCACGATTAGACTCGCGCAAAATGCTAAGGATTTGAATGCTATTGACCCAGAGACATTATTCTTGGGTGGAATGTTGTCCGCGGTACTGCCTTACAGCAATGACTTTTCATACTGAAACTCACTTCCGGTTGCTGACAAAACTTTGTCCACTAAGAGCTAGCCATTATTGCCTACAGGCTTGTATTAATTATACTTAACTAAGACGGAAATACTAAGGTTGGGAACCACGAGCTTCACAACTAAGAACAGACGGGCGAACCAAGATATGCTGAGTACCCTTCCCACCAATTCAGAGGTGCAGCCACCCTTGACTCTGGAGGGTTAATAAATGAAGATATTAATCATTTCCACATGCCACTTTACCTATAAGTAATTCAACGGTTTTCCTGCTCATGAAAAACGGCAGTCTTCCGCAAACATGTCCTCCGTCAGAAATTATTTTATACACTCCTTCATCTGCTGAGTGTTTGTCTTACACGACCTTAAGTACTGTTATTAGACATAAGTCTCTTAGGAGGATTAGGTGTAACTGATATTTCAAATCACCTAGTTTATATTCTCCTATCTCCTAGCCAATTCCCCATTGAATAGGCATTGCATAAATGTTACTTAGCTAGAAAGAGTGGGACAACAAACGACAATGAGCCTGATGTTTAGGTCGGTTGCCTGGGCTTCTTGGCATCCTTGAGGTGCGTATTTACAAAGTGCTACTTGAACCAGGTCTAGGAGCAGAAGTAACTAACATGGCAAGCTTCTTGTCCCTCATAGGATTTGAAGAGGTGCCAACTATTTATTAATTACAATGCTAAATACAGTTAGATTACATCATGATATATACAAGGCGAAACTAACTAATTAATCTTAGTTTTAATTAACCCCTACACCGCGGGCTTGTTTACCAATGACTTGCGTGTCCCGCGGGGTTATTTGGGCTCCGACAGACTCTCAAAAAATATTTGCCAAAAATCAGTTATTAGTCCTAGAATAATAAAATTATATATGCTTATTGCACATACCTTCAGCTTTCTCCTGGAATGATTGTTGAGCCTTCGTCAGTTTCCGTAGGACTTGTGGAGACCTCTGAAGTAGGGTAACTAAGTCTCCACTTTACACTTCCCGACAACCCGTTATATGATTACCACAGCCAGATACAAACACTATAAACACTATTCTACCATTTTCAAGTAGTTTGGGATCCATACTAAAAAAAAAAACACTGTGAAAGCAATGGAAATTACGAGCGCGTCTGATCGCCGCATTTGCGCTAGTTCGCTCTAGGCACTCTGTCATTTATTATTCATAAAATCCCTCACACTTTATATTTCTATTACTATATCACACTTATATATATCTGGAGTCTTTCTCCATAAGTTTCCTTCAGTCGTATTATTTTATTGTCACTGAAGTCATTCAATTTTTCAGTCAGTAAAATACGTAGAGAGCCACGGATTCACTCTCACTGTTATAACATAAATTATTGTACTCATATTCTTATATTACTAATTACTTACATTACTATTTACATTTTCTATTCTGTTTTCAATATTTACCCTTCTATTTTACTTACAATATGTTATTCACTGTCACTTTCAGTAAGATAAAACTATAATACACTGTTCAATCATATGACCTGAACATCCATTGCTTTCACCTGCTATTTGCACATTATTTACACATTATTTCCAAATAATTCTGCTTCCACACTTGCACTGTTAGAACTGCTTCTGGCTGTGATAATCGAAGAAGCAGGTTACACAGAGGGGAACCTGGCATTCAGCGCACTGCCAAGAGGTGCATTTATGCTCAGGTGTGCGGCGTGTGGTATGCGCACATACCTGACACCTGCGAATCGCAGCCTTCCTTTTCCCTGTGGCAGGCATTAGCTCAAGTCTGTGCCGATCCATATACGCCCTCTGCTCAAGTCGGTCGGGAAGTGTAACTGGATGGCGCCTTGGAGTTGCTGCTTGCACCCTACCATATTTTTCCAGCAGCTGCTGGACACAAGTCCTGGCGAACAACCTCAGGGAAAAGGACTTGGGTGGCTTTACCTTCATCTTGTACAGGATGAAGGCGTTCAGCATCGTCATATCTATGAGATGCAGAAAAACTTTCCTGTACCACCTAGTATTCTTCCTGAGGCAGTCGATCTCACCAATCATCATGTCGGACTTGTCCACCAGCCCCATGTTGATATTATAGTCCAACACAGCATCAGGTTTCATCACAGGTTCGCCTGTCCTACGGTCGACCTTCCCACTGTCTCTCATCTCCCCCTTATGTACGGTGGTGAGCATGTGCACGACTCTCTTGTCATGCCACCGTATTGCCAGCATCTTCTCAGACTTGCGTAGGTGCACGTCTCCTCGCTGCGAGTTTCCCGCCTCTGGGAATTTGGGGAAGTTGGCACGATTACTTTTCACAGTGCCGCAGGAGCCAATGCCGTGCTCAGAAAGGTATTTGGCAAGTTTCGGTGCTGTATAGTAGTTGTCTGTATACAGTACATGATTCCCACCAAAATACTTTTCTAGGAGCACTTTCACTACACAGCCTGAGAAGCCAAGGGGGTGAGTTTTATCGAGATCGACAGTGCTGGCTGAATATATGACGAAGTCAAGGATGTACCCCGTCTTACAGTCACACAGTACAAAGAACTTAATTCCAAAGCGATGGCGTTTGCTTGGAATGTACTGAACAAACCGAAGACGTCCTCTGAACAAAACCAAGGATTCATCAATGACAACCTTCTGAAATGGGTGGAAGAATGACATGAACTTATCCTTCATTCTGTTCAGAATCTCCTGGATCTTCCAGAGTGGGTCGGTTTGGGAAGGTACATCATTATCGGCAAAGTGCAGGTTTCCCATGATGTTCCGGAAGCGATCTCTGGCCATGTACTTCTCGAAGGTCGGTGAGGGTAGTAAGGGGTCCATGGACCAGTTTTCTTCCAATTCATGCTTCTTGGAGTGTGGCATAAGAAGCATGAGGGCAAAGAACACATACAGCTCCTGCACTCCCAGCATGGTCCACTGTTGCATCTTGGCTGCACCTGTACCACTAGCAGCACGTTGTGATTCGAACCTGTTGGTCTCATCACATATGTGCTGCATGACTTCGTCATCTAGGAAGGCCAAAAGGTAGTCGACACACTCAGCATTTTCGTCCATAGTGAAGGCAGGCTGAACTCCTGACGAGCTCTCATCGAAAACCAGGTTTTCGGGGACAAAATCTGACCCTTCCGTCCACGCGAAGGCGTCCAGGATTCCCTGGCGTGGCGGTGGAGGGCTGGTGGTGGTGGTGGTGGTGGAGGTTGGCTGAGAGGGAGGCTTATCTCTGTCAAGGTCACTCTCACTGACCCTAGGTTGCCGTACAGCACTAGCAGCCCTTACCCTACTAGCTACACTACTTTTCACTCTCTTAGATCTACCTCTACCTCTACGGCCGGCCTTCACTGTTGATGCTGGTGGTGACTCCGACGACGAAGACTCCGGAGATAACTCAGCCAATGATGATGACGAGATGAGTAAAGCGGGGCTTGGGGAACGGGGAGGTGAATGCACTCGTGACTCATGGCGGGCTGGGTCACGTGGGGGCATTGTTCTGGGGCTAACACGCCGCCTTTTCACTCCCTTCCCAAATTCTTGTCCTTCCTGCACTAAAGGCTCCTTTCCCTTGGAGGTAGACACTAATTCACTGATAGGAGCATTTGTTGTCGCTGTTTCTGGCGCGATAACTTCACCCGGCTCATCATATAATTCACCGGAATCGTCAAAATCACTGTCCATTATTATCATGGACAATTCAGCAAGTTCTCATGTCACTGCAGAGTCACTGAGGCCTTTCCTGCTTGCCTCAACACTTTTCTTTGGTGTAGAGGTCACGGGGCCCTTTGCAATGGGTGCAGAAGCGGCAGGAATGGCGGGGCGCGAGTGCGACATGTTGTCTCTGCAGTGGAGGACAAGGAACTAAATGCCGCGGCTTATCTGAGAAGGGAAGGGTTGACAATGACACTTTAGGCTGACTGCTGCTAACTTACAGGCTAATTTTTTATAGGTAGAAAATCTCGGCAATAAATAAAGAAATAGGTAGTTCCAGGTGAATGTAAATGTCAATTAGGAATCTCCCTTCCTTTCTGATATATATTTTTATTACAGACATCGATTACAAGGCATAAATCAAAGGGGAAATTACCGTGGTAATGTAGCGAATGAATGCACGTGAGGTTTTGTCAGGTGATAATTAGCCAATTTCTGGAGTATAACAGTATCACTTACCAGTTTTTTTTTTGGTATATATTATTGGGTAAAAATATAGGGCATAGGGCTTATTTCAATGGATGAAATCTGTGGAAAAAGAAGGGAGAAATTTCCGTAGCGCAGCGTGGCGTGGGAGGTGAGAGGAGAGGGTAATGGAGGGCAGGTAGGGAGGGGAGTCACGAAGGGGGTAAATTATCTGAGAAGGGAAGGGTTGACAATGACACTTTAGGCTTACTGCTGCTAACTTACATGCTAATTTTTTATGGGTAGAAAATCTCGGCAATAAATAAAGAAATAGGTTGTTCCAGGTGAATGTAAATGTCAATTAGGATTCTCCCTTCCTTTCTGATATATATTTTTATTACAGACATCGATTACAAGGCATAAATCAAAGGGGAAATTACCGTGGTAATGTAGCGAATGAATGCACATGAGGTGTTGTCAGGTGATAATTAGCCAATTTCTGGAGTATAACAATATCACTTACCTGTTTTTTTTTTGGTATATATTATTGGGTAAAAATATAGGGCATAGGGCTTATTTCAATGGATGAAATCTGTGGAAAGAGAAGGGGGAAATTTCCGTAGCGCAGCGCAGCGTGGGAGGTGAGAGGAGAGGGTAATGGAGGACAGGTAGGGAGGGGAGTCACGAAGGGGGTAAAATAGCTAAAATGTCAACAATGGATGGGAGTACAGATGAGATTTGGAGTGCTGACTAGTGTTGGACATTGGCAGTACTGATAGATGATACAAGCCACCACTTGAGAGCCCGGGATAATTCAAAATAACACAGAATCACAAAAGTGACGCCCCGCAGTATGAGCCATTGTAGCCGAGCGTCACGAAAGTGACGCCCCGCGGTTAAGGGGTTAAACTAAAGCCAGGCCAGATATTCCCTTTATCAATGAAAATATGTTAAACCCACATCTGCTTTTTATGTGAGAACTTTTCACACTCAGGACACGTCATATACCACGCAGATGCAGTTTAGGTCAATGGAACTTTCCAAGTAACTACATGTATTTACAATATAGTTGTCCACAAAGGTTAAACGCAGTAGCAATTAAGTAATTAATAATAAGGATTATTAAAGAGAACGTAATCCCTGGGTTATAAAAACCGCTTTAATAGTTATTAATGATCTCCAGGTTTTCCTCTGCTTCTAACCAGGGACGACTATTTCAAAAAGAAAAGAGCGCAACTGCTCTGGGGGGAAGTATTTCCCACAGTTTTGGGGCCGGGCGAAAAATGATACGCTGTATCATGTAATGTGACCCTTAGCCAGGAGTTTTCTCCATAGGTCTCGAGAACCCTGTGCTGCGGCCCTTCTAGGTCGTGCATCCTGACCCTTTTGGTCTCCACCATTCACTGTCTCCAGAGTAGCCATTAACTCAAGGGGTACCAGTTCATCAATACGTTTTATGTTGGTATGACCCCTACATTTTATTTTTATGAGTCTCAGCACCCCCTCTGAATCTGGATGTGTGGAGATCACCTTAGCTAATGGCCACTGGGATCTTGGGTGTTTTGTTTTTACTAAGACCACATCTCCTATATTTATAAAGGACTTCTTGCTGGCAGTGTGAGCCGCATAAAATCTTTCTCTTGGGCTCAAGAGCTATTCTTCACTCCAATGTCTATTCCAGGTGTCCAATACCCTTTTCAGACATCGATATCCCTCACGCAGATGTTGTCCTAATTCATTTATTTCTATTGTAGGATCATCAACTTCCTCCTGGATATCCACACACGGCACCGGATGGAGCTTTCTGCCATATAACATATGAGCCGATGTCAGTGCCTCAATTGAAACGCTAGTGTCATCTAGATAGGTTAGCGGCCTATCGTTAATTCTAGCCTCAATTTCAGTTATCACTGTTCTTAACTCCTCTCTTGTGATCTTAATTCTGTGTAAGGTTTTCCTAAGGCAGTTCTTCACAATACCAATCATTCGTTCAGTAAATCCATTTTGCCATGGTGCTCTTGGAGCTATGAACTGCCAGGTACAATTTCGAATTCCCAGCACCGACATAACCTTTGGGTCATTCATTATATTTAAAAGTAGAGGTGCTGCTCCAACAAAATTGGTTCCGTTGACGCTTATTAATTTATTAGGACAAGACCTTCCTGCGGCAAATCTTCCTAATACGTTCAGGAATGTCTCTGAACTCAAATCTTCCGCCATTTCTAGATAGACTGCCCTTGTGTAGGTGCAAGTAAACAGACATATATACACCTTATGGGGAGGTCACTTACCCGTAACAGTTATAGCTCCCGTGTAAGCAACTCCAGCTACTTTGAAGGGCCGACTTACATTTACCCTATTCCTTGGTAAGGCAGGTGGTCCTGGATAGTCATATGGTCGTTGTTCATACCTCCTACATGTAATGCAACCATTGAGAGATTTCTTTATGACCTATCTACCCTTAGGGATCCAATACCTTTCTCGGATTCGGGCCAAAGTCTGCGGCACACCTCCGTGAAGAGTCAAATCATGGGCTTCCTTTACAATTAACTCTACAAAATAATCGCATTTAGGTAATAATATGGGAGAAGCAAATCAGCCTTTATTATTCGGCCCCGGTATCAAATTAGACCCTTTCCGCCTAAGAACAAGCCTAAATCTCTTATCAGCTTATTCTTGTTCCCAGTGCCTTGGCCTAAAAGGTCATATATCTCTTTGTAATAATTCCTTTGTATCCTTTTCAGCCAATATTTCTTGGGATCAATCTTCTGAAACCCCACTTTCTTATTAACAAATTTAACAACCAAGTTAGTTGTGTTAATAAGTTGTCTTACTGATGAGAATCTACTAATGTCAGTTACATCTGGCTCAGGTACTACAGGATCCAAGTATACTACACCAACCTCAGAAACACTATACTGTTTCTGCTCAGGCCAATCTTTAGTCAGTAACCATTTAGGACCTTCAAACCACAAGTTATCTTTGACCAGCCTCTTTAAAGTCGAACCTCTCGAGAGCAGATCAGCTGGGTTTTGTTTAGGGGATACATGCATACATTTAAATCTGGAAGACAGTTCTTTAGTAGTCTTCTCTCTATTGCGGACGAAAGGAATTTTACTGTCTTCCTTCCCTATCCAGTAAAGCAAGATCTCGCTGTCAGTCCATATATAGATATCCTCAAACTGAGTATCAAGAGTAGTGGTCAAATACCTGGCCAATTGAGTTCCTACTTCTATGGAAGCCAATTTCATCCGAGGTAGGGTTCTTCCTTTAACTGGCACAACTCTGGCTTTGGACGTAATAATCTTACTATCCTCTCCTGTTGCGCAATAAGCTACTGCACCATATGCCCTTTGAGAAGCATCACAAAATATATGTAAGTGTTGCTTCTCATTACTGTTTATTTTCCTGGGAATAAATATGCTTGACGTTTTTTCAAACTCCTTTCTAATCTGTTCCCGTTGTTCCACATATGTCTCACCCAATTCAGAGTCCCAGTCTAACTTTTCTCGCCAAGCCTATTATACTAAACATTTGCCCCTAATAACTATGGGACTGACCAGTCTAATGGGTCAAATAACATGAAGACCTGACTTACCAAGGACCTCTTGGTGAGAGTGACATCAGTGAACTTAACTGGTTTCAAACTTATTACATCAGCTGTTGTATCCCAGTTAAGACCCAACACATTTTGAGTTTTGGGAATGTCAGAATTTGGATAGTCCTCTTGTATGTTATCCCTCTATAGCAGTGACTTTGTATTCCAGCTCTGTAACGGCAAATCTGCCTTCCCACATTCGGAATTGGCTACTTTCATAAGCCTTCAATGTTTCCGACTCGGTATCAGCAACACCTTGCAAATTATCCATGTAAAAAGTCTGCCCTATTTCTGGGCATTTGGCATTTTCAAAATGACACTTTAAAGTGTTGCAAAGTAGGAAAGGACTAGCACAAGAGCCAAAGAGCACCGATCGGAAACAGTAAGTTTTCAATGGACTATCCTCATTCTGAGGATGTTGAAGCCAGAGGAATTTTGTAAATTTCCTATCCACCTCTCTCAGTCCTATTCTGAGAAAAGTCTTGCTAATGTCTGCTGTGTAACCATAAGTTTTCTCTCTAGATCTTAGTAATACATTCCCTAACTTCTCTGTTAGTGCAGGTCCAGAGTATAGGCAATCGTTCAAGCTAGCTGATCCTTTGGACGCTTTACTACTACAGTTGAAAATTATCCTTATGGGAGTAGTCTCTGAAGCCTTGCTTACAGCATGATGTGGTAAATAATGTCCCTCCTTATGGTTAACAGGGAATTCTTCTGCTATAAATTTATTCTTCAATTGATCTTTTATAATATTATCATATATGGTTAGATGTTCTGGTTTATCTCTCAACTTTCTTAGAAGAGAATTTAACTAAGCCTTAGCCACTTGGTAATTTGTTGGTAACTCTGAATGGTTTAGTTTCCATGGTAATCCTACCCAATACTGTCCATCCTTAAATTCTACAGACTGGTTATACAAATCCAAAGTTATATTATCTTCAGGGGCTGGTTCCTCAAAGTGTATTCCTACACTACCTAGGTCCTACAATTTGTGTACAGGTTAAATTTTTTCATCCAGCAAGTCATTTATCTGAGTAGGTTCTAATTCTGCACCTATTCTAGCTACCATCAATGACTGTGTGGTCGTAACAAAGACTGAGTCTACTAGTTTGGCCTCTCCCTTAGCTTGTTTTGGAAAAGGCAACTGACCCATAATAAGGTTACTTCCTGGACTCTTGAACAACTGTACCTTATTCTTCTTGAAATCCTATGTAGGAATCTCCCACAGTAATATGAACCAGTTATCATTTTTATGGGACACACAGTATCTGATTCCACATTCCGTTTAGCCAACTTTATCCCTGAGCCTTTTAGATGATCAGAGGTTTCCTTCAGTCCCTTTATATATATAGTTGTCTCCATATTATCCAGTACAGCTGCTATTATACGGCATTTATATCTGCCTAGTTGTATTACAGGTCTAAGTAAATCAAAAGACTGAGCTTTCTTAATTGTTAAGAATCCTGTAATGGCTAGAATTACCTTGTCAATAACAGGTAACTTTAATTTCTTCACAGTGTCTGCAGAAATGAAGGCTTTCTGAGCATCGGTATCAAAAAAGTGTACGTGCTAATTGGTTTCTATTCTCAATCATTACCCTCACATCTGGTATTGGAAATGCAGCTGGCATTACTACTGCCGTATTCTCCTTAGCAATTGTCATATTGACATTTGCAGGTTTAGGAACCTCATATTTCATCCTTGGGCATAAAGCACTATGATGATGATTCCTTTTACATTTGAAACAAAGATTTTATCATTTTCTCTTGCAGTCAGCGGAAGTATGCTCGGAGTTCATACAGATTATGCAACTCCCCAGTTCCTGAAGCTTTCCCACTGTAGAAGCATATTCAGGATAATGTTGACAAGATGCACTGGAATGTTGATCCCCACAAATTGCACGAACTTTCCTGTCCTTTACCATGGAAGGTTTTACTTCCTTATTTTCATCAGCTTGTCTATTCCTTGTCTTTAATATTTTATCTTCAGCCTTTAAATAGCTAAGGAAAGTACCTATCTCTTCTTTAGGCACATACTTAGCCCTCACTGACTTAGGTTTCCCAACCAGTTGGTCAGCGGGTTTTCTCTTTATTTCAGTCTTCTGTTTAATCTCGGCAGGCTTCACTGTTCCTTGCAAATGTTTACAGAGTTGCATTAAGCCTTCCTCAATCTCCTCACAGGAGAAATTATCCTTTTGGTACCTACCGTACAAGGCATGCTTGGTTTTTGGTGGAAGCTTTAACCCGTCACGTCCCGACCACTTTCGCACCTCCAACACCCCCTCGTCCCGACCATTTTTGGATTTTTTTTTTTTTTGGCTAAAACCTCCGCTTTTGGTGAGAAACATCGAAAATTCATAGAGAAATCGCTCACCTGAGGTTTAAAATACTAGATACAGGTAGGAGTACCTCCTTACCTTACAGGGTTTTCTATCAGGCTGGCTGCAAAGATATCGAGTTTTATGGGAGGATAACTATTCCACACCACTCCTAAACGATATTTATTTAATTATTTGGTACGAATTTATATGTAGTATGAGAGTATATTGGTTTTCAAACAGTAATATAGGCATTATAAGCATTGTTTCACTCACTAACCCATCAATATTCCTGACCTTCTTTTGCCACATTACATGATCATCATTTCTGACTGTTTCTTCCTCTAATGCTATGTAAACTTTGTCCTCCACATTGTCATCAATTGGGGAATCACTCTGGCCCTGAATGCCTTTATTGGCCAGGTCACTGGTAACAGGTGAATTGCCAAGACAATGGCATGCAGGGGGGGGGGGAGGTTATGTGGTGTAAGGCATTGTCCCTGCTTGACATCTTGTAGAGGAATAGAGGAAGGTGCTCCATGTATATGTACGAAAAATCACGCGCAAAAATTGAAAATAGTGCATATTAGGGACCTTGCAATTGCAAAATGTACCAGTACATTGATGGGACTGGCAAATGCAAAATGTTGCAACGTACCCATATGTCGACAGGACGTCTCGGGTTAAGAACACAATTCTAGGAAGCACCCAATCTGCTGCCCTAATATCTTCGTAAGTACCTCCCATCCATCCATTGCCAGACGCCATGTATCCCAAATGGGGTGGTCAAGGGCTTAGAGTTAATTGTTTTACAGGGAGGGGCACTAATCCTCCACCAACCCCACTTGACACGTAGGGATGCCAACAGCATCTGGTGTTCCCAGGCGGTCACCCATCCAAGTACTAACCAGACCCAACATTGCTTAACTTCGCTGATCGGACGGGAAGCGGTGTACTCAACGTACCTAAAGCCTTTAAATTACAACTCATTGTAATTCTAAAATTTTGCAAGGAACCAAAATCATGTTTAGGTATGGATAATACAATTAGAGCCTTCAGTAATTGGGTGATAACCTGCTCCCTGTCTTCATAATTTTGTCCAAGGATACTCAAGGCCACCTCATAATTGTTTTCTTCCTCAGGTAATTCTTTTATCAGCTAGTAAGACGTCCCCTTGAGCTGTCGTAACAGATATGTGAGTTTCCTCACATTAGGGAGATCTGTTATATCATGAACTAAGTATCTGAATTAATCCTAAAATGATTTCCAATTTTGCTCCACATCAAACTCCAGAAGCGTAATTTGTGGTAGTACAGCTTTACTCCGCTGTTCCACAACTTGTATTTCCGCTGCATTCTCAGCCAATTTCGACTCTAGTAACTTCACTATAGTTAGCGTCTCTGACACTAAGAGATCTTTATCATCCGCTTTTACTATGGCCGCTTCTAAATTTACATAACCTTCTTCATACTTAGTCCATCGGTCTTTCAGTATAATCAGGAGGATATTTAATTTCTCCCTGGACAGAGGTGTTTCATCTAACAATTGTTTGCAATCATTTATGGCTCTCGTTACCCATTCTGCCTTATTACTACAAGATCTCTGTAACAAGGAAATAGACATGTTGACTGATTTCTAATTTAATAAATTAACCATTAATTTCAACCACAAATTTACCCAAGCTCACTAATCATCTAATTGTTTTAGATTTTGATGAGTGTAGGGATTGGGTCCAAAATAACAAACTTATCCCCATGGGTTGTTAAACCTCTAGGGTTATATCTTATCCCCACGCTCAGTTAGGGGAGGCGGTGGCTCAATCAGTAGAGAGGTAGAGAGGTGGCCTGTAGTCCTACCAGACCCAGGTTCAAATCCCCGCTGGGGCAGGGAACAGTTTTAGGATTTGAATTTCATTAAATCAGACTTTACTGATCAACCAGAAGACCCGCCGACATGTCATAAAAATACCCCCACTAATACCAATACACCAGTCCTGTATGAGATACCCCTAGAATGTATTCAGTATGGATGGTGGGTGTTAGTGCCGAAGTGGTGACATGTAGAGGTGTATGGTATGTAGGAGGCCTGCTGCGCCTTGGTACCAGGCTGTGAAGCCTATGCCCAGAGATGGGCACATAAAAGAAAAAAAAAATCCAAATAACCCATATTCTCTGAGCTCAGAAATATTTATCTCCTAGGGTACCATAGGCCCACCCATAGCTTGTATAGCACGGAACTGTCCTTTCTTCAGTTCTATGTAATTTATAAATGTCTGCAGAACTGCTTCTCTGCCATAATGATTCCATTGTATACCATCGGCCTGTAGTGTTGCTTGGAAAGGCTTTGCAATAAAGTGGATAAAATCCTTCCCCTTCCTAATTCTTTGCAATTTCCTGTTCACGGCTCTGCTAATTAATTTATATGTACCATAGCAAACTGGTGAACCATATGATAGGTTTCTAGGCTCAAGAAGGGTTATGGTTACCAAGGATTTACATGAACCTTCTATGGCTCCTACCAGGGCTAGAATGTTTTCCACAATTTCATTAACTTCCACATCTTCACGAATATCACTTCCTCCCAGGAAAACGATAGTGCGGTCATGCTCCCATCTAATACGGCATTTTTTTTTTTTTTTTTTTTTATGCGAGGAAGAAGGAACCAAAGGCCATGAGCCCGCAGTAACAGTTCCCTCCAAGAGAAAAACAAAATACAATAGAGAGCCAAATTCAAGATCCGATCATTTTGAGATGCCTGGACACGCTGCGTTTGAAAGACTGGAGATCATAGGCAGGAGGAAATACAGACAGAGGGAGACAGTTCCAGAGCTGACCTGTTGCATGAATGAAAGACTGGGAGTAACGGTTAACTCTTGCATTAGAGAGTTGGACAGAAAAGGGATGAGAGTTTGCTGCCAGACGGGTGCTATGCGCCCGTCGTAGAGGTGGAGGAATGCAAGCAGACAGTTCAGAGGAGCAGTGACCATTAAAGTAGCGATAGAAAAGAGATAAAGATGCAACAGTGCGGCGAAGAGACAGAGGTTGAAGGGAGTCAGTAAGAGGAGGAGAGTTAATGAGACGAAAAGCCTTTGACTCCACCCTATTGAGAAGAGCTGTATGTGGGGAGCCTCCCCACACATGAGAGTTGTACTCCACACAGGGGCAGATAAAACCCCTGTATAGAGTCAACAATTGTGCAGGGGTAAAGAAAGAGCGGAGTCGGCTTAGCACACCCAATCTCTTGGAAGCAGATTTTACAAGAGATGTAATATGATCTTTCCAAGATAAGTCCCGAGTAAATGAAACCTCAAGCATGTTCAAGGATGATGCAGGATTAAGCTGAATATTATTAAACATTAGTGGGTATACCTGTGGAAGATTTTGTCGGGTTGATAGGTGTAAGAACTTAGTCTTAGAAGCATTAAAGACAACCATATTATTTTTACCCCAGTCAGAGATATGAGCCAAGTCAGACATTAGGTGTGCCATAGCCTCATCCCTTGTTTCTTGAAGTAACTGTTGAGATGGGCGTTGCGGGAACCGAATGGAAAGATGAAGGGTGGAGTCATCAGCGTATGAGTGGATAGGGTTAGATGTACAGCTTAGAAGATCATTGATGAATAAAAGGAAGAGAGTTGGTGATAGGACAGAGCCCTGAGGAACACCACTGTTGATAGATCTAGGAGAAGAACGATGGCCGTCTACGACAGCAGCTATAGAACGACCAGAAAGGAAGCTAGCGATGAAGGTACAGATAGAAGGATAGAAACCGTAGGAGGGCAGTTTGGAAATTAAAGATTTATGCCAGACTCGATCGAAAGCCTTTGAGATGTCAAGTGCAATGGCAAAGCTTTCGCCAAAGTCCCGAAAGGAGGATGACCAGGAGTCTGAAAGGTAGGTGAGAAGATCGCCAGTGGAGCGTCCCTGACGGAACCCATACAGACGATCGGAAAGAAGGTTGTGATAGGAAAGATGCCTTAAAAGGTTGTGATAGGAAAGATGCCTTAAATCATCATCGGAAAAGGAACTTGCCCTTCCACCCGGAGCTCAGTATATACGTATTTCCACATCATCCAATTCAACAGAACGTGGTAGTAGGCTATGCCCAACGAACACAACCATAATATTGTTCAGTGCTTCAGCACACATCTGTTTTCCTCACTTGGGGCACCAAAAATAATCAGAAATTATTTTATACACTCCTTTATCTGACGAGTGTTTTTCTAACATGACCTTAAGTTATTTCACATAGGTCTGTTAGGAGGATTAGGGGTAACTGATATATCAACTCACCTAGTTATTTTTCTCCTATCTCCTAATTAATTCCCCATTGAATTGGCCAATTCGTAAAGGTTACCTATCTAGAAAGAGTTGGACAACAGATGACGATGAGCCTGATGTTTAGGTCAGTTACCTAGGCTTCCTGGCATCCTTGAGGTTCATATTTACAACATGCTACTTGAACCAGGTCTAGGAGCAGAAATGACTAACATGGCAAGCTTCTTCTCCCGCATAGGATTTGAAGAGGTGCCAACTATTTATTAATTACAATGCCAAATACAGTTAGATTACATCATGATATATACAAGGCGAATCTAACTGATTAATCTTAGTTTTAATTAAACTAAAGCCAAGCCAAAAATTCCCTTTATCTATGTAAATATGTTAAACCCACATCTGCTTTTAATGTGAGGGCTTTTCATCCTCAGGACACGTCATCTACCACGCACACGCAGTTTAGGTCAATGGAACTTTCCAAGTAATTACATGTATTTACAATATAGTTGTTCACAAGGGTTAAACACAGTAGCATTTATTAATAATAAAAATAATTAAAAAGAATGTAATCTCTGGATTATAAAAACCGCTTGAATTGATATTTATGCTCTCCAGGTTTTCTTCTGCTTCTAACCAAGGACTACTATTTTAAAAAGAAAAGAGTGCAACTGCTCTGCTCTGGGGGAAAATATTTCCCACATCCTCTTCAATATATATATATATATATATATATATATATATATATATATATATATATATATATATATATATATATAAAGGTGAATGTAGGGAAGAGTAAAGTGATGGTCTTTGAGAGAGGTGAAGTCAGTGAATGTACAGCGAGGTTGGATGGTGAGGAATTGGAAAATGTGAGAACGTTTAAGTACTTGGGTAGTGTGATGAGTAAGGATGGAGGTTTGGAGGGTGAAGTGCTTGAAAGGGTACAGCAGGGAAGAAAGGTTGCTGGTTCTTTGAAAGCAGTGATAAGAAACAGGGAAGTGAGCATGGAAGTGAAAAAGTTACTACATGACAGTATTGTGATACCAACTCTAACGTACGGAAGTGAAGCTTGGACGTTGTTGGAAGGATACAAGTCAAGAGTGAGAGCCGTGGAAATGAGTTATTTAAGAGGAGCCTGTGGAGTCACATGGAGAGACAGGCTGACGAATGAGGATATAAAGGAGCGTTGTGGTGTTGATGTGGATGTGATAGGAAGCGTTATGAGGAACACACTGAGGTGGTTTGGCCATGTGGAGAGGATGGAGGGTGAAAGACTGACGAAGAGAGTGTATGTGAGTGAGGTGAAGGGGGAAAGAGGGAGGGGGAGGCCGAGGATGAGATGGAGAGATGGGGTGGAGAGGTATATGAGAGAGGCAATATATATATATATATATATATATATATATATATATATATATATATATATATATATATATATATATATATATATATATATATATATATATATATATATATCAGTGTACATGTAAAACTGGTGATTGCAGTCGTCTAAATTCATGGTATGAAGCTTTCACCACAACCACGTTGTCCAAGAGTATAACAGTTCCCCTAAAGGACTGTGCAGTTCACTGCTCCACCAGCAGCAGTCATGGTCTTGCCATTACCACACAACAACTTGAAGACCAAACTATTATCCGACATAAGAAATGACAGGAGGAGCCAAGGATGGCAGTAACTGTTTACATCTACACCAATTAATCCACTATAAACATTCAACAACTGACAGTCACCTCTTCCATCAAGCAGAAGACCACAGGGCTCTATTTGGCTGGCTGAAAGTTTCATGGATGGTTGTTGGGAGTGCAGATGTGCGTACTGATCTCTCCTCCAGTCATAGGGCTGCCCCACCGGAAGTAGCCTTTTTTTCGCCTTTAGGGTGCATTAAGTTAGATTTGATAGTGCACAAGTAGGTGTCTATATCTATTTACTGATATTGCCTTTGCTTTGCTTACTTGCCTCTGGAGACATCCCCCCACTGATCTCTCTGGGGTGTGAATGGACCGAATGTGGTCCCCTGAGTGAGGTTTGAGAGGGCAATCGAAGGCTTAGGAGTTTTACCCTGGGTGTCTTGTCCCTTTCTCATTTTTCTTTTTCTTCCCACTTCACCCATGAGGGGGAAATGGTTACTATGGTGGATGCCTCTGCCCCCTCATCCTCCCCTTTCAGGGGGAAAGATGGTCCTTGCGGATCCCCGACTGTGTCTCGGATTGACCGTCCCCAGACTGACCGGCCACGGACTCGTACCCCCCCTTGACATTCCTATAAATAATATGTCGTACGTTGTACTTCATCTGGTTGATTCCACTACACTGACTAACACAAATCCTTTCATTATTACGTAGATAATTGACATCTGCGCTGGTGAAGTGGAATCGGTAAAAAACTTGCCAATTGTTCCTCTCATCAAAAAGACTGTTCCCCTCCTCAAAAAGACTGTTACTTCCTCTCTTGTTAAAGCTGTGCAAGTTTCATTGCTATGATGTTGCGCCGAAGATCCCTATTTCCTTGAATTCCTGCAAGGGTGTAATCACTTGCAGGGATTTCATGGTGATGAGAGAGGATGAGATCATACAGGAACTTGCTCAGCAAGATGTCATAGATGGTCGATTCATCAACTGTTTTTCAATAGGCATAAGGCCGAAGACTGCAACCTTTACCTTTTCTTTGGGTAAACTTTCTCATGCTGATCATGTCAAAGTTGGTTACGAAATTATTCATGTAAACCAGATTTCCTTAACCCTCTTCGTTGTTTAAAATGTCAACCGCATGGGCATAGCAACATGTCTTGTCAGACTTCCCATTGAGCATGTGGCAAGTGTCTAGCTCAGGGTCATTATGCTGAACACTGCACATCCGAAACACGATGCTGCCTTCACTGCAAGGGAGTCCACTCCACTTCCCCGAGGGATTGTCCCATGTGGAAGGAGGCAAAAAGGTCCACACAGTGATGGCAACTGAGGTCATTTCATACTACTAAGCTAGGAAAAAGGTGAAGGCATTGCATGCAGCTCCCTCACCGAATACCTCCTGTGGTGCAGTGGTGTTATCCCATCCTGTGATATGCTCTGTTGAGACACCGACTGCCCCTGCCCCTGTTCCTCATGCCACTCACTCCATATCTTCATCTCAGCTTCCTGCATGCTCCAACTCTTTTGCTGACTTCCCTGTAGCTGCTTCTTACTTTCAGGCTGCTGCTACTTCTCAGTCGGTGCGGACTAAAATGAAGTTCGACAAATCTAGTATAATTAATCTGACCATCCTTAGTTAGCAGACACGTCTTCATGTTCTTCATGTTCCTGCTTCATCGATTGGGAGAAGGGTTAGCTCTTCCTCGGGGGAGTCTGGGAGCCTTTTAACTGATGACAGTATGGAGGGTTCTCCCAGCAATCACCGGGATAAGTCCCTTAGTAGTCGTTTGCCTGTTGGCGGGCGGCATAAATATAACTAAGCACACTGGCCCCTATCGTACTTCTTAAAATGTCGTACCCACTGCGTTACAACGGAATTGTAGGGCTCTTGGATAAATTATACAATATAGCAAATTTATCTATACACAGTCCACCTTATTCACCACCACCACCTCAACCCCATCTTCATCTTCATTCCTGCGGCAAAAGTGTTCACCGTGGCATACTACAGTAGTTACGTACGCTGTGGAGTAGGAAAAATGTTACAGCCAAAGAACAAGTATACTATCTAAAATGCAATAATCCCTGTAGGTTAAAATCGATTCATAAGTTTACATTAAATGTAGGTGTAGGCCTGTAGTAATGAACACATTAGTCAGATAATAATAAAATCACCTCCAGTAGTAGTAGTAGTGGTGGTAGTAGTAGTAGTAGTAATAATACTAGTAGCATAGTAACCCCTGTCTGGTCGAGCAGACCAATCAATGGCAGGCAACAATCTCGCCTCCATGTCTGTCAAGTGCAGTGAACCTATGTTCCCTTGTGGCGGACTGCACCTCGCCACGATGAGCTGCAGGGAATTGTGTAAACGTTTTTTTCCCTGGATGGACGCCACAGTTGCACCTCCAACCAGCTAACAGACCACCGTTTTAGGCACCACATCATCACGTTAAATATTTGGTTAAACAGTTGCCACCCTGCGTTGTAAATGATTTCCTGGGGATGATGGTCGTCACAACCCACTACCCACTGTAGTAAGTTCATTCATTCATTCATTGCCAGACGTCATGTATCCCAGATAGGGTGGCCAAGGGCTTAGAGTTAATTGTTTTACAGGGAGGGGCACTAATCCTCCACCAACCCCACTTTGACGTAGGGATGCCAACAGCATCTGGTGTTCCCAGGCGGTCACCCATCCAAGTACTAACCAGACCCAACACACACTGTAGTAAGTGATGACCGTAAATGATGGTAGAAATGTTGAAATGATAGCGTTTTGTTGTAACAATGACTATATATGCCATTGGTATTCATGCACTTAAACGATGCATAAATCAAACTAGGAAATGAAAGCACTCACTCCCAGCTCACAATTTGTTTGCCACGGCTTGATTTAGAACCAAGATGCAGTGTACCGTAAAATGGGATTCATACTCTACAACAGCAAGCCACTGCCCCTAGAAAATCTTAATTTTGAAACCTAATTTCCCTTAAATAATTTTAATGTAAAACTTTACCCACCACATCATTCCCTTGAAACCTCACCCTTCACAGACTTACCATAAAAATTTACCCCATACATTCTCACATAAAAGCACACAATACTCAAACTTGCCATGAGAACTCACCCCATACATTCTTACAGTAAAAACTCACTCCACACAACCTTACCATAAAAACTCATTTGACACATCCTTGCCATAAAAACTCACCCCGCACAACCCGTCCATGAAAACTCACCCCACACATTCTTGCCATAAAACCTCACCTCACACACTTGCCATAAAACCTCACGCTACACAACCTTTCCATAAAATCATGCCCAACCCATTCTTCCTTAACTCACACTTCCTTTTGTAAAATCTCACTCTACACAGTTTTGCCATAAATCCTAGCCCGACATACCATTACATCAATCTCAACCCACACATCTTTCCATAATATCTCGCCCCGCACAACCTGCCCTAAATCATTTTCTCAGACTCTTCGCCTCGAACGACCGTCCACAAAACTCCTGACAGAGTTTTATGCACAACGGATTCCCTGCCTTTTCCTGTGCTTTTCCTTCCACGGCAATTAGCAGCTCGAAGCTGTTCGTGAACTTTTGATTCAGTTAGGTAAAACACTGGTAAGACTGGTTCGTGATCCAGGTGAAACAATTGCTTCTCTTTGTAAAATGCTTAACCGCTTTGCTAAAGGGGTTTATTTTCAGCTAAATATCTTGTCAGTATTTTGAAAAACTATTACAAAAGCTTCCCTTACCTGAATAATACCGAGTGGCACTAACGACCATATAATGTTCAAATTAAAGCATCACAGCCAAAGGTTATCATTGATCACTGTTAACTAAAGCTTCCTCGCCTCTCTAAAGGATATTATATCCTGTTCCATGATGGCAGGGCCCAGATCCAAGGAGAATATGATCAATTCCATAATATATCCATTAGCTTAACACCCGCGTTCACGGAAAGAGAACGAATGTTTTGATTTAATGTGTGTGTGTGTGTGTGTGTGTGTGTGTGTGTGTGTGTGTGTGTGTGTGTGTGTGTGTGTGTGTGTGTGTTCTTACCTAACTGTAACTTTAAAGGAATCAGTCAAAGTCGTACTATTCCGTGTCTTAAACCATTTTTATCATACATATCCTTACATTTATGAATAGATTTGGAACACACTCTTTCATTCGATAGCGCATTCTACTCATCAGTTGCCCTTTTCTCTCGTGTGTGTGTGTGTGTGTGTGTGTGTGTGTGTGTGTGTGTGTGTGTGTGTGTGTGTGTGTGTGTGTGTGTGTGTGTGTGTTTACTAAATAACTCAGTTTTTGTACGGTTACAACCAAAGTTGATGGAATCCTTTAATAGACAAACATGGCATAAACCCATTTTTATTTATTTTTTTTTCTAAATAAAATTGGTGGACGCTAAGGCCATATGTGTATCTCAAACGCAGACTTATCTAAATAACATCAAGTTTTAATCAAAATAAGAGCACACTTGGAAAACAGCTTTCTGGGTAAGGTATGAATGAAGTTATTCAGTTTTGGAAAAATCAAAGCATAAGTTCACAGTGCAAAGTCATACTTTGACCCGAGTGTCTGTGTGTGAACAAGAAGAAGAAGAAAAAAAAGACTATCTGCAATGGATTAAATTTGGTGGAAGGGTTGAACATCGCCCAAGGAATAAGGATATTATAATTAGGAAATTTGGTCAAATATCAAGGTCACATGGCAAGGCCAACTTCAGATTGTATCCAGGTTGTACCAACTCTTGTGAAACTGTTGAGGATCAGGCAAGAGGAAATTTGATTTTGACAACCAACATTTAAAGGTAAAGGTCGCAAGGTAAGGTCAAAGTTCGTTAAGCAAGATCAACCCCAACAGTTTTCATGTGACGAACCAAACTTGGAAGAATGATTAAAGGTTAGACAAGAATGACATAAGTAAGTTTTAAAAGCAACTAATCGAAGGTCAAGGTCACAAGGCAAAGTCAGTTATTCCATTTTAAGGCCAGTTGTTAGGTGACGGTGTTGCACTCTTAAGTGTTTAGTATTGTTTTATAAACCAGATAAGTATATATATATATACAGTAAACCAGATAAGTATATATATATATATACAATATATATATATATATATATATATATATATATATATATATATATATATATATATATATATATATATATATATATATATATATATATATATATATTAGGGTATTGACAAAAAATTAACTTCCCTAATTTTAGAAACCCTGTTATGCTGGGTAATGAACTTTAATGTATAAATCACAAATATGATGTTGGTTATGCATTTGCTCTAAATGTCACCCCACACAAACATTTTCCACTGGACTAAATTTGCACAGTCTTTACAATTTGCGCTCTTCAGTCAAGATCGATATTTTTCTACTATTATTGTGTTCGCAGGATACCTAGTGTTTATTGAGATGGCAATACAATGGCATACTTCAAATCTAGTGAGCTGTCGTGAAGTATGCGCAGAAAAGGGGTGCAAACCTGCCAAAGTCAAATTATACGAAGCGGCATAATCTACGCAAAATAGGAAGTTTGACTATGTCAGAATGCTTTGAAAACGTGATATATTGGGAAGATACCATGCAATATTAGAAGAGGATAAACTGAAGAAAAGCAGGATTCAGCAAATATACTGCGAACTAATCCAGTTATGGCAAAAGTTTACTTTTCCTGAATTGAGTGAACAAGGGATTAAAGCATGGCTGAACAAACCGATCAGTGAATATGAAAGCTATCAAAGAAGACGAAAAGAAGTGTTTCAAAACGAGCTGAAAAATCTTTGTGACATAACCAAAGTTGATGGGGAGTGGCTTTGCCGGGAAGATAGGGAACTGTATCATAGTTACATCTGGTGGAAGAGTCTGATACACGATACATAAACTTGCAGCATTATCCACAATCCATCTATCAAAGAGGGGGAAGCACTGTGAAACAAGTGATACTCCAGTAACATAGCAAGTTGATACATCATATGAGATTGAAGCTGAAGATACCACCTCAAGTGTCTCCACAAGTGATACCAATGAAGAAGCTCCAAGTACAAGGAAGACGCCATCTTCAACATACCATACAACGAAAATGGTAACAGGTCATTCGTTGTCAACCAGTAAAGCATCTAGTGTGTGCTCAACTCTCGGTAATGAAACCATCCCTGTTTCCACACCTACACAATCTGGTGTATGGCGTGGCATTGTCAGGGCTGGAGAAAAACAGAAGGAAAAAATCAAATTGCTACCACAAGAAAAGAAAAAATATTGTTTGCATTTTGATTGAAAAATATATCGAATAGAAAGTCAGGTAGTCTACCTTCAAAGTGAAACTAGGAAGATCAGATTTGAAATCAGAGAATGTAGTAGTGGATCAGTTCAGGACATTTCCAATGGCCTTGAGAAAGTTCTACCTGATTATGATGCTTGGTCAAGTATTAAAATGATCATCAGTGATACAACGGCTGTAAATACAGGACAAACGAATGGTGTTGTGGTTCGGATACAGAAGAAAATGACTGAAAATGGTCTGGACAAACCACAACATATTGGATATCAGCATCATATACTGGACAGGATCATGAAGCATGTTTTGGACTTCATTGTGACAAAGGTTTCCAATAAGCCAAATCTGAGTTACTAGTTTGTTGAGGAAGTGACTGAAAAGTGTGCGGAACTACAAAGTTCTTATGAAACAGGTTAGCAAATGGAAATGGGTGAACATCCGGGATGGAAAGATGACTTCAAGTTCCTGTATGAACTGTGCAAAGCATTCCAATTCCGCAAGGAACAAGGGGCATTTCTAGAAATCAGATGGAGGAAACTACCATCATTACATAGCATCCGTTGGATTTCAAGGGCAATGTACACCCTAATAGCGTATTACCTGCTTCCAAACATATATATATATATATATATATATATATATATATATATATATATATATATATATATATATATATATATATATATATATATATATGTATGTATGTATATGGTGAGTCAAAAGTAACGCTCAGACTCTGGGAAGTCATGTTGTTAATATTTGTCTTGCAGATCACTGATTGCCTTAGTTAATTCTTTTTGTTTTTGTTTTGCAGGTTATTGCTGAGAGTTTGGATAGTTACTAAATCTGCACCAAATTGAACCATGAATTACCTTTCAATGAATCAACGCATTGCCACCGTGAAACATTACTACGAATGTAATGGAAACCAATCGATGGTGGCATGTTGTATGGCCAAGGAATTCGATATTAACCAACCCCAGGGAGGAAACATATGATTGATTTTCGAGAAATTTGAAGCAACAGGGTCGGCAGCCACTGCAAAGAAGTCCGGTCGTCCAAAAACGGCAACGAATGTAGCTAAGGCTGAAGAAGTCATCAGGAGACTGCAACAAAGTCCCAAAAAGTCAACTCGCAGTTTATCTGCAGAGTTGGAAGTGAGCCAATCAAGTGTTATCCGTATCCTTCACCAGAGAAGATGGACACCTTACATTCCACGCTTACTGCATGCCCGTCATGATGGAGATGACGATAGCCGTCTTCAATTTTGCGAAGAGTTCTTAGCTAAACTTGAGGAAGAGGACTTAATGCTGGACAACATTTGGTGGTCAGATGAGGCATGTTTTGAGCTTAACGGCACAATTACTAGACACAATTGTGTCTACTGGGCTGAGGAGAACCCAAGAGTGACAGTTGAGAAGGAGGTAAATTTACCTGGTGTGATAGTTTGCGCAGCCATATCCCCTTTAGGGATAATTGGACCATTTTTCTTTCGGGGAGCTGTCACTGCAGAAAATACTTGGATATGCTGTAAAATTTCTTTAGGCCCAGGGTACAAGATCAGGAATGTTATTTCCAGCAAGATGGAACTCCACCTCTTTATGGATGTCATGTTCGTCAATGGCTTGATGAAAACTTTCCCAGAAAGTGGATCGGATGCCGCTGTCTGACTGAGTGGCCGGCACGCTCCCCAGAGCTCACACCTCCAGATTTCTTTCTTTGGGGGCTCGTGAAAGACCTTGTTTATCGTGAAAAGTCTCGTGCCATTCAGGACTTGAGGACTCAAATCACCGCAAAGTTTGAGGAAACTGATATCGAACTTTGCGAGTATGACACTCTGTGCCTGCTCGGCTGCAATTGTCCATTTATCATAACGGAGGGCACTTTGAACATTGCAAGTAAAACAGCTTGACACAGTTCCTTAATAATTTTCCCACGAATAAATGGTTAGATAAACATGACTTGCATTGATATCTACCTTCTCGTACACTGTAATACAAATGGAAAAGAATCAACTGACAGCCTTAAAAACAGAAATCGGACACTACTTTTGACTCACAGTTATATATATTGTATACTAAACACTCAAAAATGCAACACCGTCACCTAAAAACTGGCCTTAGAATGGAATAACTGACTTTGCCTTGTGACCTTGACCTTCGATTAGTTGCTTTTAAAACTTACTTATGTCATTCTTGTCTAACCTTTAATCATTCTTCCAAGTTTGGTTCGTCACATGAAAACTGTTGGGGTTGATCTTGCTTAACGAACTTTGACCTTACCTTGTGACCTTTACCTTTAAATGTTGGTTGTCAAAATCAAATTTCCTCTTGCCTGATCCTCAACAGTTTCACAAGAGTTGGTACAACCTGGATACAATCTGAAGTTGGCCTTGCCATGTGACCTTGATATTTGACCAAATTTCCTAATTATAATATCCTTATTCCTTGGGCGATGTTCAACCCTTCCACCAAATCTAATCCAATGCAGATAGTCTTTTTCTTCTTCTTCTTCTTGTTCACACACAGACACTCGGGTCAAAGTATGACTTTGCACTGTGAACTTATGCTTTGATTTTTCCAAAACTGAATAACTTCATTCATACCTTACCCAGAAAGCTGTTTTCCAAGTGTGCTCTTATTTTGATTAAAACTTGATGTTATTTAGATAAGTCTGCGTTTGAGATACACATATGGCCTTAGCGTCCACCAATTTTATTTAGAAAAAAAAAAATAAATAAAAATAGGTTTATGCCATGTTTGTCTATTAAAGGATTCCATCAACTTTGGTTGTAATCGTACAAAAACTGAGTTATTTAGTAAACACACACACACACACACACACATACACACACACACACGAGAGAGAGAAAAGGGCAACTGATGAGTAGAATGCGCTATCGAATGAAAGAGTGTGTTCCAAATCTATTCATAAATGTAAGGATATGTATGATAAAAATGGTTTAAGACACGGAATAGTACGACTTTGACTGATTCCTTTAAAGTTACAGTTAGGTAAGAACACACACACACACACACACACACACACACACACACACACACACACACACACACACACACACATTAAATCAAAACATTCGTTCTCTTTCCGTGAACGCGGGTGTTAAGCTAATGGATATATTATGGAATTGATCATATTCTCCTTGGATCTGGGCCCTGCCATCATGGAACAGGATATAATATCCTTTAGAGAGGCGAGGAAGCTTTAGTTAACAGTGATCAATGATAACCTTTGGCTGTGATGCTTTAATTTGAACATTATATGGTCGTTAGTGCCACTCGGTATTATTCAGGTAAGGGAAGCTTTTGTAATAGTTTTTCAAAATACTGACAAGATATTTAGCTGAAAATAAACCCCTTTAGCGAAGCGGTTAAGCATTTTACAAAGAGAAGCACGGCTCCAATTAACATGCTCCACTAAGAAATCGAATTAAAAAAGATTTTCTGTTGTAACACAATGTTTTCTTGCATGAATTCTAACAATTAAATACCTGATTTTACGCTCATAATTATACATGAACGTTTTTTCAATGTTTAGGGGTGAAATCAGCAAGAGAAATTGCCCCATTTCTGGGTTTTGTCATTCGATCAATAGCCAAGCATTTACTGATGCATTTCTCTGACACGGCAAGTCAGGAGCGGAGAACTGAACATTGTGCTTGTGATCAAATATACGGCGTCTTGCTCCATGCACATCCAGAGACACAGTGTGAAAAAGTAAACGTTTTAGCTCAATTACTCTTCCGTTATTGTTCACCTACCTCACCAGATTTGTTGAAAGTTTGCACTATGATGAAATTATGATGATGGGTGAAGGTTCAAACGCTCCCTCGCTCGTCACACGCTCACAAAGTGCACTTTACTGGCTAACAGAAATTGTTAGTAGTTTTGAGTGACCAACACTGCCCAAAGAGAAAAATAGTGGTTGTCAGTGACTAATATTAAAGATGAATAGTGGTCGTTCAAACATCAACAGTGATCAGCAGTGATTATTATGACCAACAGTGAATAATCATTGCCTTTAGCGGCAGCAGCAGCCACAAGTAATGAATGCTAACCGACAGTGACTAGCATCGATCAGTATTGACCAAAAATGATGAATAGTGGCCAACAAAGGCCACGAATGATAATTAACCAGCCACATAGTATGAAACGTCAAAAATCTGCAGCTCTCTCTTAACACAGTAAAGGAATTTTGCCCGCTTTCCCTGGACTGTTAGTTGAGGACCATTCCCCTCCCTGGCTCTATGTTGTGTTATGGGCCTTGGCACTCTTAATGGACGGAAGGTTGTGGGCTGTGTGTGTGTGTGTGTGTGTGTGTGTGTGTGTTACTAGTGAAGCATAAAAAAAAAACTGATTTATTCTGACTGGTAACTCAGAACAATTTATGTGTTGTGGATTCTTCCATATTTTAATTTGATCTCTTCACTACTATGAGGACATTGCAGTTTACTCTTGCTGCCACCTAGCGCAGATGTATGCCTTACTTCATGGCACTAAATGGTTTATGTATAACAAATATGAATGTTTACTTCTGTAGCAATGTCACTCTGTTTAGTGGACTACTTTGTAAAGAAAAGCTTGGTCTTTATCAGAAACTCTCTAACGATCTGATGATATCTTTCGGAACAAACAGACCCAAGGCACAACAAAAGACAACATTGAACGGAAAATGGGAAAACACAGATCGTCTCTCTCTCTCTCTCTCTCTCTCTCTCTCTCTCTCTCTCTCTCTCTCTCATTCTGTGTGTGTGTGTGTGTTTGGCCTGCAGTGCTCAACATGTCTTCTGATTTTTTTTTTTTTTTTAGCTGAAAATGCTATGCATTTTTTCCTTAAAATTCTATTAATTCTTGCCCACATACAGAATTGTCAAGGACACGTGTTTCTCGAAATCTTTTTTCGATATTAGAGGCCCGCCTTACGAAAAAACTGTTGAAATGGCGGTTATGTGATTGACCAATCTCAGGAAGATAATTTAAAGGAAATTCACCGGAATAATGTTGAAAGACGCCATCCTGGCAGAAGGTTCAGTGGGGGGATGATGCCAGCTGGTATTCCTGGTTGTAAGTTCCGTCACCAGGGTTTACAACCTTCAGTACCTTTTCTCTTCACGTATCCATTTTGAAGAGGCTTTGTTTTCAACTCTGTCTGTTTGTTTTTCCACAAGATATTTCAAGAAGGTACTGGCGTATTTTAGTTAAATTTTTAGGGTATGTGGGCCATGTACCAAAGAACAGTTTATGAAAATTTCGTGGTGATCTGAGTTGTCTGGCGTTGGTATGCACACTGTGAGTCCTACAGTATATTCTTGTTGCTTCTCTCTCTCTCTCTCTCTCTCTCTCTCTCTCTCTCGTTAGCTACACTTACAACTAAAAGGAGCACCCTGAGAGTGCAACACCCGCCACCACCAACTGATCTAGATCCGATTATACGACTATGCCCTTTCACTTGATCTTCGACAGCTTACTGTCAAAATCGACTTCCTTCACTATTACCTAATCGTTAACCCTTCCACCAACATTGATTTGTCATATCAAAACTTTTCGAGTTGATTTTGCACAGTGATCCTTGACCCTTGACTGTTCTCAAAATCAGATCTCTTTATCCCTGTTTTAACATAAACCATTCCACAAAACTTAATCTAACTCGGATAAAATCTGCTTAAGTTTCCCTTTTCATGTGATATTGATCTTTGTCCTGTGGTTCTAAAAACAATAGTTCAACCGTCTGGGTGTTTTCGTAACTCATCCACCAAGTTTGATCCAAATTATATCAACTCTGCCTTGGTTATAAGGTTGACGCACAGACACATAGGTTGACCTATGATCTTGCTGTGTGATCTTGTATTTGACTGTTTGTCCAAAAAGTTTAATCCCTTTATTCTTGGGTGACCCTAACCCCATCTACAAAATTTAGTTCAAGTATTATCAGAACCGATTGGTTTGATCTTCCCTTGTTACTTTGCTGTTAATATTTCTGTGTGTGTGTCTAACATTTGACTGATTGTTCTGTACTTGGAATCTTATTATTCTTGTCGTAACCATTCCACAAAGTTTGGTCCAAGCTGGATAAAAACTTTATGAGTTGATATTGTTCAGTGCCTTTGGGCTTTGACCGACTTTTCTAAAAAATAATAGATTTACTTTTTATCTGACCCTCCACTATTCCAACAAGTTTGGTTCAACAGCACTAAATCTATTTAAGTTATTTTGTAAGCCGTAAGAAACACACACACACACACACACACACACACACACACACACACACACACACACACACACACACTCAAGAGGAACTGGGAACACCAAAAGGGAAGAGGGAGAAGGCAAAAACAAAGAACGAGGGAAGATCAGAAAGGTACTTTTTTCTTTTACAAAGTAACTGGACTGCAGTTAAGGAAGTGGTACATAACCAACAGGGAACAGAAAGGAGGAAGGTAGTAGACTTAAGTCATGGCAAGTATGTAAACAAGATGGTTAGGTTGATGTACTCAAATGTAGATGAAATGGTGTCTAAATTATTAGAGATAGAAGACTATATCAAAGAAAAGGACCCACATACTATCTGCCTAACTGAAACATAACCACAAAGATATCAAACGATACTCTAAAAGTAGAGGAATACAATATATGGAGAAGAGACAGAAATTTAAGAAAGGGAGGAGGAACTATAATCATCTATCTATCTATCTATTGCCAGACGCCTCAATCCCGTTTGGGGTGGCCACAAACAAATCGCCTCCAAGTCGCCCTGTCCCCCGTCATTTCACTGCCCTGCTCCCAACTCACACCCCCCTCTCTCATATACCTCTCCACCCCATCCCTCCATCTCATCCTCGGCCTCCGCCTTCCTCTTCCCCCCTCCACCTCACTCACATACACTCTCTTCGTCAGTCTTTCACCCTCCATCCTCTCCACATGGCCAAACTACCTCAGTGTGTTCCTCATAACGCTTCCTATCACATCCACACCACAACGCTCCTCAATATCCTCATTCGTCAGCCTGTCTCTCCATGTGACTCCACAGGCTCCTCTTAAATAACTCATTTCCACTGCTCTCACTCTTGACTTGTGTCCTTCCAACAACGTCCAAGCTTCACTTCCATACGTTAGAGATGGTATCACAATACTGTCATGTAGTAACTTTTTCACTTCCATGCTCGCTTCCCTGTTTCTTATCACTGCTTTCAAAGAACCAGCAACCTTTCTTCCCTGCTGTACTCTTTCAAGCACTTCACCCTCCAAACCTCCATCCTTACTCATCACACTACCCAAGTACTTAAACGTACTCACATTTTCCATTCCTCACCATCCAACCTCGCTGTACATTCACTGACTTCACCTCTCTCAAAGACCATCACTTTACTCTTCCCTACATTCACCTTTGGGTTCCGTTTCTTACACGCTCTCCCAAACTCATCCACCAAGCCTTGCAGCTCCCCTTCGTCTTCACTCAACAACACAGTATCATCTGCAAACAACAGTACAGGGAGTTTCCAAACACTATCCTCTCTCACCAGGGCCACTCCAACATCCACTACCCTACCTTGCACCTCTTTTATTACCCCATCCATGTACAGATTGAACAACCATTTAGACATGACACATCCCTGTTTCAACCCAACTTTCAAAGAGAGAAATTCACTTAGTTCACCATCCACACGCACTGCAGCCTTCGCACCATCGTACATACTCTTCACAGCATTCAACAACTTCCCATCTACTCCATTCTTAACACTTTCCACAATCCTTGTCTATCCACCCTGTCATATGCTTTCTCCAAATCCATGAAAGCCGCATACAACTTCTTTCCCTTCTCTAGAAACTTTTCCACTATAGATCTAAGAATGAATATCTGATCTACACAACCTCTTCCCTTCCTAAAGCCTCCCTGTTCTTCTCCAACTAATTTCTCTGTTCTTTCTCTAACTCTGTCAATAAGTATCCTACCATACACTTTTCCTATTGTCTTCTTAGTATAATAGGAAAAGTGTATGGTAGGATACTTATTGACAGTGTTAGAGAAAGAACAGAGAAATTAGTTGGAGAAGAACAGGGAGGCTTTAGGAAGGGAAGAGGTTGTGTAGATCAGATATTCATTCTTAGATCTTTAGTGGAAAAGTTTCTAGAGAAGGGAAAGAAGTTGTATGCGGCTTTCATGGATTTGGAGAAAGCATATGACAAGTTAAAGAAATAAAACTAGATATGCCCTCACAAGTAGAACTGATTGCACTGGAAATTAACACATATGAAGGGAAATTAGTTGTGGCAAATTTTTACATGCCACCTAAAACAAACACCTGGGAAACAGGCGAATATGAAGACCTGGCAGAAAGTACAATTCAGAGTTTAAGAACATTAATACATAGAATGGAAGAGAAATATGAAAGAACTGTATTAACTGGAGACTTCAATTCAAAAATAAATTGATATACTCTAGACGTAAAAAGCCATGAAAGCAGTTGGGATCAAAATCTCTTAGATCTTGTGCAGGAATTCTTCCTAACACAGCATGTAAAGGACAACACCAGAAAAAGAGGACTTGATGATCCATCAGTACTAGATCTTTTATTTACCAGGCAAGAAAATTAAATTGGCAATATAATGTATCACTCCCCTATTCGGCAAAAGCGACCATGTAATATTAAATTGTAACTTCTGGATTGCATATGACGTTACCAACAAGAAGAGTTACAAAAAGAGTCTAAATTACAAAAGGACAACTAACATGACCTGAAGAAGTACTTCTTAGAAATAGATTGGGAAAACGAACTTAGAGGACAAGATTAAAATACTGTATATAGACATTTATGTGACCTTTATGAAATAGGAGTCCAAAATTACATCCGACAGCACGAAGCAACATAAATGAAAATAAAGAAATGGTTTAATACAGAATGTAAAAAAGGGACTTGCTGTGGAATAGATACGGAAGACACAATAGTGAGAGAGCATATAACAACTATAAACAGGCAAGAAATGACTACAAAGATAAGGATGGAGGCTCAGAGAGTTTGAGGAGGACACTGTAAATAAAAGAAGTGATCAACCTAAGTTTTTTTTACAGCTACATCCGAAGCAAAACCAAAGTTAAAGATAAAATACAATCCATTTCGGATGAGGAGATCATCTATACACAAGAGAAAGATATTTGTGAAGAACTAAATTTCAATCAGTTTTTACAAAAGAGAGAAATTTTGAGAGAGATGATATGGAACATGCATACCCACTCGTATTGCCAGATATACATATATCAGAAAAAGATGTACAGGAAGAGTTACAGTATGTAAAATGGACAAAGGAAAAGCACATGGTCCTGAAGGAATTGCAGCTTGGGTGCTATATGAATGTGCAGAAGAGTTAAGCAGACCATTATATTAAATATTTAAGGAATCCTTAGGTCAAGGCAAACTACCTGACATTTGGAAGAAAGCAAACATTGTTCCCATTTTCAAGAAAGGGAATAGACAGGATCCACTCAACCACCGACCAGTACCACTGACCAGTGTTGTAAGATACTAGAAAAACTGATAAGGAAAGTTTGGGTAAAACATCTAGAAGAACACGGTATGGTAACAGAAAGGCAGTTTGGTTTTAGGAAGGGAAAATCATTTATTACTAATCTGTTAAGCTATTACGATAGAGTTACAGAAACATTACAGAAAAGAGAAGGATGGGTGGACAGTATCTGCTTAGATTATAAGAAAGCATTTGACAGAATACCGCACCAAAGACTTTTATGGAAACTGTACCATCAAGGAGGTATCCAAGGCAATCTGTACTGTTAGATGCAGGTTTTTCTCATAAAAAGTGAAATGAGAACAATATTAAGGGGAAATTACTCATCATGGGAGGAAGTGACTAGCGGAGAATCACAGGGCTCAGTATTGGCACCAATTATGTTTTTAATATATATAAATGACATAGTAACATTGGAAATGGAAGCTATCTAAAAATGTTTATGGACGATGCAAAAATTCAAAGGAAAACTACTAACACAGAATCTTGCAAAGACCTACAAGAGGAACTGAATAAGCTTCATGACTGGAGCAATAAATGGCAAATGGAGTTTAATGTGGACAAGTGTCATGTAATTAAATTTGGTAAAAGTGAGAAAAGACCAGACTGGGATTATAGGTTAGGAACATCAACCCTACACCTATCAGAAAGCGAGAAGGACCTAGGAGTAATTATCAGTAACAAACTAATTCCAGATGATCACATCAGTGAGAAGGTATGTAACATGTATACAGTGCTTGATAATATGAGAATAGCACTCACATATATAAATGAAGACATGCTGAGAAAGATAATAACATCATTCATTGGACCAACCCTGGAGTATGCATCAGTAGTCTGGAATCCTCATCTCAAAAAACACATAGATAAGATTGAAAAAGAACAAATGGCATCCACAAGATGGGTACTAAGCTTAAGGGATCTAAGTTATGAAGAAAGACTAGAAAAACTGAATCTACCAACGCTGCAGGAGAGAAGGAGAAGAGGAGATATGATTATGCTATATAAATGCATCTCAGGGAGAGAGAAACTCGACATGAATGAATATATATCATACAGGGGGGCATCCGCAAGAGGACGTTGCAAAAACTGCATAAAAAGAGAGGTGATAAAGACGTAAGAAAATTCAGTTTCCCAAATAGAGTAACTGACCAGTGGAACGCACTACCGAATGAAGTAGTGTGTGCCAAAACTATTCATAAATTCAAGAACATGTTTTATGATAATGGTTTAATACACGGGACAGTATTAGCTTGACTCATCCTGTAAAGATACAATTAGATAAGAACCATTAGGTAAGAGCACACACATACACGAGTCGAGCTTTGACCTTGCCCTGCAACCTTGATCTTTGTTTCCGAATTCAAATCACTGCATGCATTCCTTACACTAAGCGCTCCCCCAAGTCTGTTCGTAATGCGATTAAAAAAAATTAAGTTGATATTGCTTCATCATTGTATGACCTACCCCTACGACTTTGACCTTCGATCATGTTGTAATAAAAAAAAAGGATTTTTTTTTTTTTCGGGGGGCCAGGGAGGCTGTCCCTCAAACATTTCTAAAAGTTTTGTAAAATCAGATGAAAATTGTTTGAGTTTATTGGTTAACACACACACACACACACACACACACACACACACACACACACACACACACACACACACACACACACACACACAAACGATAACATCAGTGACTAGCTGCGGGAGTCATGGGTATAAAATATATTATGTAAACAAGAAGTGGTGCCAAGGCACAGCAAACCCGTCCCCAACAGTCATTTTAGTGCTGACGTATAAACATAACAAGATACCTATTCAGAAATGTCACATATCAAACTTGGAGCAAATCCGATGAAAATTGATGATTATACGTCCATTTGAAATTTAAGGCCCGACCCACATGACGTTGACCCCAGTACCACTAAATGGTGGGTGACCCCCTGATGTAATGAGGCATGTTATAGGATGCGATTGGAAGGATGCACCTTTGGGTTTTTGTTTCATATCGATATGACAAATTTGTATGGTGTTATGGCGTCGAAACGATTTTTACGAGTCCTTTTTTTTTTACATTTTTTGCCCCCACAGCCTGGGCCATGACCCAATATGGCACAAAATTTAATCAGGTGATCAGACGGTCATAGACCATCATCCCTGTAATTTTAGTCAAACTCGAACCAGTAGTTTTCGTTTTAGGTTGTTAACAGACACACACACACACACACACACACACACACACACACACACACACACACACACACACACACACACACACACACAAACAGACAAACCGAATGAAAACAATGCCAGTTCCCGAACACCTCCGGAGCGGGGACGCGTAATTAGAATACATGGTAAATAGGTATTCTAGTTGCAAACGCCATTAAGCCTAAATAAAGTGCAAGAAGTGACGCCAGGCACAACAAAGCTCACCCAACAGCAGTTATTTTATTGCTGTTAAATACTTACTCGTGTCTGTCACTGAGTGTCAGTGCACAAATATAGTCTAAGGTAATGGCGCAAATGTCTTTAAGTTACGCCCTCTGAAAATGTGATCTTGCATTTGGCCTTTTAAGGTCACTCAAGATCAAAGGTCATGCTGCCAAATGAATGCCCGTATGAGACTTCCTATAACTTAGTAATATTGTAGTAAATAAATCTATCTTCAGTGAGTTTCGAGTTACAGTCCCCTGATTATCCGTGACCTTGAGTTTGACATTTCAAGGCCACTTACGGTCAAAGGTCACGGTACCAATTAAAAACCAATATGGGATTTCCTGTATGTTGATAATAGTAAATATCTCTATCTTCAACCAGTTTTGAGTTATAACCCCTTGATTTTCCGTGACCTTGAGTTTGACCTTTCAAGGTCATTTAAGGTCAAAGGTTTTGGTGCCAAATGAAACCTCATACTACAAGTTCCTGTATGGTCCAATAGTAATTATCTCTTATCTTCAACCGTTTTCGAGCTATAGCCCTCTGAAAATCCATGACCTTCATTTTGACCTTTCAAGTTCACTCAATTACCTCCAGAATTTAGTAACTTTCTTTCTTTCAGGAAAAGTGCCCACATACCTTAAAAGTTTCACATAATTTCATTCAGCCTTTTTGCCGTAATGTTGCTAACAAACAAACAAACAAACAAACTCGACCAAGAACAATACCTCGTCGGACTTCGCCTGGGCGAAGTAATTATTCCCAAGTACAATATCTTTAATTGAACTAAGCATAAAACTGCCATTTCATCAACCTGCAGGCTGAACTGCAACAAGTTTTTGTTGGAGGAAGTTACGTATTCATCTATGTTTGTCCAGACAATATCTCCAAAAGTTCTCAGTAATTTCAAGGTAATTTGGTGGAAGGGTGGGTCATGGGCCAAGAAATAATTGATTAAATTTGGGGGCAAATCTGGATCCTCTGTACAGCATCTTTAAAAAGATCTCAATGAATTTCTGTAAAATTTTTGGGGAGGAATGGGCCATGGGTCAAGGAACAATGGATTCAATTTTGGTGCAGATCCAGATCCTAAGTATTCCACACAGTATCTCCACGGATCCGGATCCAGATCCTATATAATGGCAAAGGCATTGGCAGATGTATGCTCTCTCTGAGTGCTTTCAAGTTAACACTAGAATATGATGTAAGTCACACTAAGAAGAGCTGTGGAAAGGATGATGGGCTGTAATATTGTCTTATTCTGGGACTGAACCACGGATTATAGGGTGCAACGATATATTCCGTCAAGTTAAACTGAATGGAATATAGCAACAGAAATAAAGAATTGACTGGTTGACGATCGATTTTTAAAAGTAAACAATTGATCTGGGTGATAAATGTGCTGAATTATCTTGATATAGTTAATCTGACAAACCAAAGTTAAAAAATGGAGATATAAGTCTTCAGAGTTGCACAATAAGAGCTTAATGGCAGTGCGATCCTCGAGTGGCTTTGACGTCATAAACCCTCTGCTGATTAGCCAAGCTTTGCATCGCCATGGCCAAGTTATTGAATATCCATCATTGGTGCCTTGTTCCACTATGTATGAACACAAATAGAATCACACCAGAAAATAGATTCACCTTTGTTCCAAGAGACATGAAAATCAGGAAGCACTGGTGGTGAGAGCACGTCGGGAATAGCCCTTCACAAAGGGCAACTCCTACTGTTGTGAAGCAGTGTGAGGAAATACCGAATAGGTAGTCATTTAGCGAAGCAGCTCTTTTAAATGGAAAATATTATAATTTTTATCACCATGTAGATTCATGCACACTGAAATCCGGCCATAATGTTATGCCTAATAAGACTATTAATAAAAAACCAGGTTTCAGAGCTAAACTTTGCTAATGTTAGCAGATATTTACTCTTCAGATCGTTAACTCGCATTGACAGACTTCCACTTCGGATAAGTATTGATTTAAAGCAAAATAAATGTATCAGCATTGTAAATCAGTATTAACATAAAACAGAACTCTGGCAAGGCGAGTTGTAAAGCAAGAGGTGAAACACTTCTGCAAACTCTGAGTACTGAATTTTTAATTGATGGTCAAATTGAAACAAAATTTTTGACCGGATTTCAGATGATTATATTTGTATGAACCTATATGGTGATGGAAATTATAACAGCCTAACATATACAGCTTAACCTCATATAACAGCCACCTGTCAAGCAAAACTAACTTTGGCTTAATCAACTGGTAGGGATGTGAAAAATTTAATCTCCAGATCAGACTGGCTGTCTCTAAAAAGATGTTCAAACATCACCAGTACATATGACCAAGAAATCAGATAACCAGATACTCCACAGAGATCTAGCTGTCCACGGTCAGGCTTATGTAGGAGGAAAAAACATTGAAATATTTCGGTCTTTGTGGCATCTTGCCTATGGATTACTGCCAGATTCAGGGCTACATGCCCCTGCAGTCAGGACCTAGCACTACTTGTACTGATTCAGTTTATAAATCACTTCATTACGACGACCTCATCAAATCCAATCTTTGTGCTACCAAGTTGTCCTACAGGTACCTGGTTGTCACAAGGTTCTTCGTCACTACTAGTTTCTCTGCAACCAACAAAACTATTCACTAAAGAACAAACACAGCATACTTCATCTTTAAGAAAGCTATCACACTAAGTCTTACATACCTAGCATGATAAAAACAACTGAATGTCACAGAAATCTCACCTGTACTGAAGTATGATTCCCAGACATTGTTGTGAGTGGCAGTCGGCTGTGGCTTTGGTATGGTTTATATCTATTTATATCTATCTCTATATCTATCTATGGTCTATATCTATCTATATTTACTTATAAATGCATTTTCTAAAATGCTTGTGTTGCAAAAGCAAGATGATCCGATTCTTATTCGTTTAAATTGCAGAATTTTAGCACGATATGCATACAAATTACAGAACTAGTTTATAGTGACCCTCTAAATGTCCGTTGATTGAAAAGACGCACAGTAATTCACACAATAATAACTCTAACTTCCCAGAGTACCCTGGTTATCCCAAGATTTTCCAGGTGGTTCCGCTCAGGTTTTATATAGTACTGATATATCTATCTATCTATCTATCGATAGATAGGTAGATAGATAGATAGATAGACAGATAGATAAATAGATAGATGTCCAACTCATGGGCATATGTCACCACTTCGATGCTAACACCCACCGTTCATACTGAGTACATGCTAGGACTGTCTCATACAGGACTGGTATATTGGTTTTAGTGGGGGTATACAGTAATTACAACTTGTCGGTGGGTCTTCTAGTAGATCAAAAATGATTTTAAAATAAAATCCTTAAACTCTTCCCTGCCGTAGCCGGGATTCGAACCTGGATAAATTAGGCCTGTAGGCTCCCTCGTTACCGATTTTGCAGAAGACATATATTCAGTGATTCTCAGTGACCAATATACAAGTGGCTTGACTTCACCCGTTGAACCGTTTATGTACACTTCATCAAAAAACGATCTTCACAACTTCCTGTCTTACATTTGGAAACAGTCAACGAAAAGTAGAAAATATTTTTCAATAACTATTCATAGTTGTACAATGTACATGGCCAGTAATTTAATTAGTGCGACATAAAAAAAAAAGTTCTTGCGACCTGAAATAATTAATTCAGGAAAATCCGCTTAAACAAAAATAAATAAATAAATAAATAAAAACGCGATAAACAACAGGACTCATTGTAAAACCATTGGTCACATATGTAAAGATTTTTTTCTATTTAGAGTACTCTTGGCCAACACCATTTGCTAAGATTGTGTTTGTGCAGAACCTCACAAATTGAAGAGGTCGGAGTCAGTCACCGCATAGACTTTGATTTTTTTTTTTTTTTTTTCAGCTTATTTCCTGCCTCTTCGTGGCAGTTGGTAAGCTCGGGTAAGACATAATAAGGATATGGTTAATATAAGTTTTCTTGACTGCTCAAAATAAAAAATCTCTTAAGCTAACTAGCATATTCTGGAGACTATTAGAATATACTGAAAATGATATATCATGTTGAATGGGTAAACCCCTTCACAGTAACATATGTTTACCATATGCAGACTATTACCATCTGAAAGAGATATCAATGCATTAAAGATGATAAAGTGTAGTGTCTGAAGTGATTTCACAGAAGTTTCTCTCACTCCTCAGCCGTGGATCTGTATTCATGAAGTGTCTTCACCATTTTTTAGCAATAAACAAGTGTAGTGCTTAATCAGTATGAAATATAGTTTTGTTCGTAATTTCTCATGTGTTTTATTTTTAATTCTGGTTAGACTGTCATTCTTAGTGGTAGCGTACCAGTACAGGTGAATACAGATGTGTAAAATAGCAACCTTATACACAATTCAGTTCATTACTAAGTCATTAAACTTATTCTTATCAAGCACAGATGATTGTAGTTAGCTTCTACAGCGTTGTTGAGTTGCAAGGGTTCTTATATAGTCTTCATTAACTAAACCCTTCATTGCTAACAGCCCACATGAGCTGAAAAATGCTGCATAGTATTGGCAAGAAAGGAAAAGAAAACAAATCACCCCGCAAAGAAGAAGTACAATGTACTAGACGCGGAACCATCGGGACAGTACTAAGGAGCGTCGATAAATTCCACAGTAGTTACAGAAACTCTTTGCGAGAACCCTCAGTGACTGAAAAACGATACGGACTACAGAGACGATCCTGCATCATAAAATAATTTTTATTTCATAGTTAGGATTTAGATTACATTCACAGGAGTGTTCGAAAATTAGTCAAACAAAGCTTGCGTCAAGTCTTGAAGTAATACGTGTCTGAGATAAGTAGTGTATTTCACGATGTATTCACCAGAATTTAGGAAGGTGCAATAAGTAGTTCCTTGACGGTAGACACTTCTCCAAGCTCCATCTCATGTCCTTCTGGTAAGCCGAGATCAAGAATCAGGGGAAGCATTCACTTAAAAAAAATAAATAAATAAATAAATACTTTTCACGCGGTACATTAAGTCATGAATTAAGACAGGTTGAATGTGTATAATCACGACTCCAGTTTTGAGAGAGAGAGAGAGAGAGAGAGAGAGAGAGAGAGAGAGAGAGAGAGAGAGAGAAAATGTCATACAATTTAATGATTATGATTTCTATGGGTGGCAGGATAATTACGACTGTGTTGAGTAATAAATATTGTACCGTACGTCAACATCACAGCCTTCGTCGTGGATCATGACTCTGCTGTCGCTAACCTGAGTCTCAGGCAGACACAATAATAAACTGCAAAACAACGCGTGGAAGAGTTCAAAGAAGATACGATGATATTTTCATTCTTAAATAAGATACATATCTCAAAGAACAAAGAGCTGGATGACGAATTTCCATTCTCATTTCTTCTTTTCTTTCCCAGAAGGCCAAGTCTTCCATACAACGGGGCTGCGACCAATAATTCGTGCATCTACTTTCTCAGCCCGAACGAAACTATAAGGTGTTACATTCTTGTCACTGTTTCTAGGAGTCTCTACATCAATGTAAATGTTTAGTGTTATTAAGTATCTTCTCTTTATCAGGCTTTCCAAATGTAAAGCCAACCGTAGTGTCATGACGAACATAACCCATTATTTCAGTGTTATCTGTTGTAGCCTACTGTATCTGTATAAAATTCCAAGTTGCCGGTGCTTCTCTATATATCGGGCATATAAGCTGCCTGAGAAGTGTACGAACAACCTGTGTTACTGTTGTCATATTAGCATTATGTATTAAATTACGATAGAGTTACGGAGTGTCCTAGACTGTAGAGCTGAAATCAGAAGTACCTGAATGTGTAAAAACAATCGGCATGTAAAGAATTTCAGTAGTGTGGGGCTCGACCCCTGCCTCGGCCTCCGCAGGTCTAAGAGATGCATTGCCGTGACACCAATATGAAGTTTTCCTTACAGATTCATCCATGCCAACCTATTGTAGTGCGGGTGGTAGTGAGTTTAAGCTATCCCGCCCGTGATGGTTGACATGTTGCATATGTAAATGACAGATTCTATTTATATAGGAAAGTCAAACCTTTACCTGTCCGCTATTATTACAACCTGCCATTTATACGTACCCTTGATTACGGTGTAAGTATATATAGTGATTCATGTATGCTGCGTGTCTGAAGGTTTACACAGCTGGCAATGGTGTCCTGCTCATTCAATTACTTCTCTTTCATGAATGAAAAATAGTAATCAGCTTATAGCCCATTTCTTTCTGGGTAATTTTAAATACGAGAAATTGTGCAAAGACACCTGGTGCATCTGTTGAATTTTTTTCCTGAGCAAAACCGCCCAGTCTTTTGATACTGGAATTCATAGAATGTTATATTTCACACATTTGAGTAGAATGCAAAAGGGAACCTCGTGTGTTGTTAGTTTGTAAATGCATTACTGAAATCACACACACACACACACACACACACACACACACACACACACACACACAAAGGTAAGATATGTGTTTTTTGAGATACTTACACAATATTATATAATGTTGTGTAAACTCGCAGGAAAACAGGCAGAGGAGCATCACGCTTTCGTCCGCATTTCAAGATGTCTTGAAATACAGACGAAAGCCTGGTAGTTCTCTGTCTTACATGTTAGAACGAGTTTACACAACATAAATGCCATCACGTGCTCATCTGATATTGCTTTCATATATACTGTACATAAGCAAAACATGAATGAAGTAAGTTTAGCCTCACAGATGCTCTTGTTAATTGCTATTGGATCCATTTTTTCTTTCCATAAACTCGGCCAGTCTATTCATTTTCTCTCCTAATGCAGTCCATTTTTCTTTCTCTTACAAAAAGGCTGCCCCCCTCCTAAATATTGTTATCACCTCACCAGTTCCTTTTTCCTACCTCCATGATATTCCTAACAGTTCTGCCCAAATTGCATGTTTCCTTTCTTTGCCAGACAAATTTGTACATTAAGCTCCACTTTCTTCCTTATTTGAGACAAGACAGTAACACTCTAGTGAAACTGTCATGATGATACTGGAGCTGTCTCTGACCATAATACCGCATTAAGTATCTGGATGTGCCTAATATTCATACCATGACCAAGAAACAATATAAACCAATTGACGCCGTGTATTTTAATCAATTTAGCCCATCTGTGGAGCTGCTGAGGGACACCTTCACGCATGAGCTCAGCCATGGCGGTGGCCCGAGGGGCATGTGGTCCCCCTGTTAAGCAGAATAAGACTAATGGGAAGTCACTGTGTTATTCAATCACATTTGTTTTTATTCGTTCAGGTATTAATGAATGTTTCTTGGGCAGCATTCTTTAATATTTAACACTAGATACATTTGTTTTTAGTCAAGGTACCATAACAGCATAGACTCATACTTTCCAAGCAACTGGAACTCAGATAAGAGAACCAAATTCCCCCCCCCCTCGCCCATAGCAACATCCTGGCTGGGCCCGTGCCTTCATGTGGTGGCACCGATATGACTGGGCGGTGGAGCTGCCGTATTTTACTAACGTCCCTCAATCATCTCGCTATACTCCAAAAATAGGATGGAGGACTGCAGAAGATGGGCAACAGTGTTATGCAGTCCACCTGTTTCGTTTCAGATGAACCAACAACAACAACAACAACTACTACTACTACTACTACTACGACCAGCCATTGTGCAAGTCTTTCTTTGGCAATGAATTTGATGGGATCTTTCTGATCCTTTTTTTGTGGATTTCTCACTCCAGTTAGCGGCTATAATTTTTAACAACCTTAGAGCATTGAGACATCAGTTAACGCTTCTCCGGAATCTAAGACTGGCTTTGTTATTAATAATATTAGATAAAAGTATTCAGTACTGGAAATTGCTTTGCCCGTTTCGGACTGTACACCGGATATGAAAAACAACAGAACCTGAATATAAAGCAAAGGAATATACTCACAAAACATTAATTAATAAGTCTATCCTCCCGGCACCACCTACCAGTGCTGTACAGCTTAGTTCAGACCTTTATCTACCCTGCATTCTCATCTCTCCAATCTTCTCTGGGTTGTGAACATGCGTTGAATGGGGTCGAATAAAGACTTTCCGCTATGTGCAATACATCTCTTGTATTCATTTTTCTCAGCGATTTTCTCGTCCTCCGTCACCCCTAGCATCCTCACTCTGTTTTAATCTTTCTCCTCCCTCAAAAATTTCCCTCAGTCTAATATGTATAAATCATTTCGCCCAAAGTACATTTGCTATTAATATACTGTATCTTACACAGGTAAATACCCTGTTTATGTGTAGTTTCTACAATTAAAAATGAAATACTGAAAGATGCATATTACAGTAAGAAGACTGACACAGAAAATGGATATTTATAACTAATCATCATTATCAATTGTCCTGTATGGGATTTTCGTGTTGGTAGAATCTTTTCATTTTTTTTTTGAAAATAGAATGTTATGATGCTGAAACCAAAATCTGATGAAGGCACGAAGAGTAAAATACTGAACACACGGAAGAATTTTATCATCCTTGAACCTAACCACAGTGGAAGAGCAACAAACTGTTATGTTGTAATGGTTCCCAGATCCCTTTTTAATCTTTCAATAATTTTTTTATTGCTCATTATCTGTATATTGGAATTATTTTCCTGTTTAGTCAGTGATAACAGCATGCTGTGGAGATTCGTGGCGACACATACAAACTAAATTTGGTTGGAGGTTGTTTTTGTGACTGATCTTGGTGTGATGCACATTTTGCATTATGCTGAAGTTATTACCTATAACTGTTCGTTATGCTCTATTCAAATCTGAATACAGGTAAGAGGGGAATAAAGACTGTTTTTGGAAGTGTTTATTTTCGCTGGTGCTCCATCCTCATTTACCTTATAACCACAACATGATCTCTCGTGGCACCGAGAAACAATGCAACAAGAAGGAAATGGTTTACATGTAAGTCTGTCAGCCACACAAGGCAGTGTTATACAAATGTCACCATGTTGTAATACTAGAGAAAGTACTGACTGTAGCGAACAATATGACCTGCCCAGAACCAAACTTGGATTATTCTGATATGGATGTGCTAACCAAAACACAACCAGCTTCCTCTAGCACACACACACACACACACACACACACACACACACACACACACACACACACACAGCGACAAAAATCGGTGTCTCTTGGTGTCAGTTCTAGCTAGATGGCAGTTTAATCGTTTCTCCAGTTGGACGGGGGAGAGCGAGTGTGTGTGTCTGGTCTTTTCATTAACAGATGGCATTGACGCATTGTTACAGTTGTAACAGGTTTCGCCTCGAATGATTGATGTGAAGAATTTGTAGACTCTCAAACACAGTCAAGTGGGAGATTGTGACTAATACAGGTTACGGTACCTTCTTCTTTATAAGTAAAAGTGCTGATGATGAGGACGGTACTAATAATAGCAGAGACAGACAGACAGACAGACGGACAGACAGACAGACGGACAGTGTTTGGAAATTTAAATATTGTGGGGAACTGTAAGAATTATGATAAACAGACAGGTTGGCAAACAACTGATTGGAGAGTGTGGGAGATCAGTAGGTAAAGGCCAGAGTACAGAGCTGAGTTGATCGTATGCCTGACACTTCTCGATATGACGGCTACCAGGTATTTTGTATTCATAAAATTTAATGATAATCACTAAACAATTTTAATATTAAATCAGTTGCAAATCAATTGGTATTCATAATAATAATACGTCTAGAAGACCGCCTATTACTAACAATGGTTATCAAGCCATACAATCCTCATAAAATATAACATACAAACAGCGGATAATGAACCATAGCATGAAAGACGGCGGCTTTTCCTGAAGCCTCAAAAATATTATAAATGAAACTATATTTTTAACAATATGTCGATATTCTGTTCACGTGCAGATACGACCACAGGAACAACTACGAGGAGGCCAGAAGTGGACACGTCACCGTCAATGTCTGAGGGTGGGTGTGCATGCATGGCATGGGTGACGTCACCAGGATGGAGGGGAAGTTCACCGCTGCAAAATACATCGAAATTTTGCAGGATTTTTCCTGCTGTCAATTCAGGAGCGGAACCATCCGTTTCCTCCTGGCCCTATAATTTTTGTTCAGGACTGCTGCCTCATCCATACGACAAGAAGAGTCTCGGAATGGTTTAGAGGTCGAGAGGACCTGAAGCTGCATGACTGGCCCAATAAGCGAACGGACATGAACCCCCATCGAATATGTATGGGGGAATACGGTTAACTGTTGGGAGCCTCAAGGTAAGGAGAATATAAGGTAGTATCACACGGGTGGGGGGGGGCGGGGAGCAAAAACGTGTATCAGTCTGCACATGACGTCACAAATCATCCAGACTCAGGGTCTCAGCCTGGTAGTCAGGCCAGTCACTCACCTACCTGCCCTGTGATATAAGCTCCCCGGCCTGTGTTCTCTATTGTACTGCTGGGCCGAGTTCAGTGACGATCACAAATGGGTGTGCATCTTAAACTGCATGCAGAGCAATGAAAAGGTTAATGCTATGTTTCTGAGATATTATAAAATATGTCTTCAAGAACTATCTGCCTTCAGAGCATACAAGAATGTCGTATACAGGGTCATACAGACTCAGATCCGACTTCACAGGTGCCTGTAAGCTAACTGATTATGAGTAAAACAACTGAAAATATTGACAGAGATTAGTGGCTGAGAGCATAGCAATACCAAACACATATCAAATGATCCGGAAATCGCCAGTTTACATTGGTGTACCATTGCATTCGTTTTCCTTCACGCTCCCATTCTCTCTCTCTCTCTCTCTCTCTCTCTCTCTCTCTCTTATAATCCTTGACGTCACAGCCTCTGCGCGAGCCGGGGGCGGTGAACCTACCTCTCATATTCTCTTTACCCTGGGCAGCCTAAGAGGGAGTGGACACCAGCTGAGCTACTGGCCCACATCCATGCCCAGTGGGAACTGTTCAGAAAACATCAGCAGCTCATATGGGACTATGTCGCCTCTATGCCAGACAGACTGTGAGAGGTGATCGAGGAGGAGGGTGGGTGGACCTACTACTAAAAAATGAGGTACATACAGATCTTATGTGTATTCTGATTATCCTCTGATTATGATGGAAATTATTCCAAACAGTATAACAACCTAGCAGTGGCTTTCATAGCTTACTATAACTTATGTGAGAATATAATTGCGATGACACTATCTTTTATATTTTCCTCACTGACATGATTTGTATTAATGGGCACTTATACGGGAATTAGGCACTTTATATGCATTTCTTGACGCGATTTTCCACTTACAGTGGCACGTTGTTTCCATTAAAATATGATGCTTTCTTGACTGGCACAATGACAACTCGCTAGACATCTTTCCACCTGCTGAAATGCATAACGTGTTGTTTTCCAATCACGATAAAGATTTTAAAAAGATCACTGAGGAGTAAGCTGGTCAGTATATGATCAGTTACAAATGCCGGTAAACTACAACCAACTGCAATTGCTGCCTGATCGATGTAGTTTTAAATGAACGTCCACTGGGTGACCTACCATGACATCGCTTTCAATAAAGTATATAATATATATTACTTACTGGGAAATCAATGCTATAGTATTGTATAAAATAATATACTGATCAAAGGAAATCCGATAAGCTAAGCTTAAGAAACATTGCACCTTGAGTGTATTTGTTAACTATGTCATAATACTATTTCTTCCTGGAAGAACTAGTTATTCATGTAATATGCCACCCATATTGCATTTTTCTAACACTTCATTGTTAGTCTTTATATGGTGTTTCAGGTTCCACCCCTAAATCATAATCATATATAACATATGTAATATTCTAGAAATGTATACATTCAACCTGATAAATACTGAGATGTGTCATCAAGTGTTACAGGCAAAAATTACATATGTTAATCGAAGACATCCCTATCCACGAATGCACACAGCCACATCATCATATTACACACCCACAGTCCACATTATACAGTAACTACACATCTCCACCCCCACCACACTTATTGTCCCACACCCACATCCATTCACACACACATACTGTATATGACATCCTGTGCACTGAATGAAATCCTGCTTTGTACTTTGTTAATCCAAATGAATATAAGCATATAGAACTGCAATATTAATATCAAGTTCAATAACATTGCAGACTGTCAGGCTGACAATACTGAAACAAATGGACCAAGACTGTGGTTGGTGCGTGAGAGCTGCAACGCCCCCACAATATGCTCCACATATAGGTTTCATTTTTCATATGAAATGGTTGTTCACCAATATGTTAACCCCTCCAAGCACGATGATGCATTTGACGTCATATGGGTGTGGCTGCGACTATACTTATTGATGCTTTTGGCATCATTAAAGCATAAAAACTTTCATCAGGGGAAAAGTTTTTGGCCGATCGGCGTCATTTTTGGAGGAGTCATAGCTTCCCTGCTCCTCATCAATAGTAATGAGTTGGTAACTGTGGTTCCTGGTACCAGCATGAAAGATGACAGGTTATTCAGTACCAAATGAACTGTGAGTGGGGAAGGTACTGCGCTGTTCTGTCCCTTTAAATTTCCACTCTTACCCCCGTCCCGGCCGTGCAACATATTTCACTATACCAGTAGTGCTTGTGTATAGTGTTTGGTCACTGTTATGATTAGATTTGGTGTTTGCAATAGGAAATTTGGTGTTTGTGAAGCAATCCTGGTCGTTATCAGCCGTTGGCCCAACGAAGATTGTGCTACTATTTCTAATCAACTACACTGCCTCTACCCTGCACCAGATGTAAGTATTAAGCTATAATAATAGTGACAGTGAATCATGTGACTATAGTGTGCATATCTAGTGTAAAAAGAATTGGTAAAATACATACAGTAACTTAGAGGAAGGTAGGAAACTGCCCTACAGTCACGGCACGGCATGGGTACACTGTAGTTTTTTGCATTTTTCTCGAAAACTATGAGGCCTAGGATCACCGTTGTGGGCTCAAATGAAAACCAATTAAATTCTGCTAGGGCTCCTCAAATAAAAAAATCTCTTGTCTGTCAGAAATGGGTTTCACTTTTTCGCTTATTACTCGAACATCATACCTCGTATCAAACTGGGACCTCCGGCATTCGAAAGCTAATAAAATTCTCTTTCCAATGATTGTATAACTTGTAGAGATTGATTGGTAAACATTCGACTTATGATGCTGGGAAAAGAGATGTTTGTTCTTGTGTTATGAGTCCATATTATAATTACAAATCATAATAGATAAATAGATAAATAGATAGATAGAGAGACAGATAGAAGCAGGAAGTCAGATGATGAGAAGGTATTGTGTCTGCGAGAATCGAGCAATGCTAAACATGCTTACACACTCTTAACTCAAGGAATGCTTTATAGGCACACGACAGTGCCTCGTGACCATACACACACATACACACATACTCACACACAGGCTTCTAGAATTTCCAACCACAGTGTAACACACGTGACACGACCCCTGCTACACCAGAATTTAGGAAGCAGAGGCAGAAGGAGAGAGGCCATAGAATCGGCAGGTAGTAGGGAGAAAGGCTTAGCAACTTGGGAGAGAGAGAGAGAGAGAGCGAGACAGGGAGGTAGCTAGCGGAACTCTATACTTCACTCGTGTGTGAGAGACTTTGTTAATATTTCCAAGATAAATAAAAATAGTCCCTTACTATTCTTTACCTCTCCTGTCATTGCATGACAAATGGGAACCAAGATTATCTACTTAAAAACAACTCAAGTATAACAACCGCTCGTCCACAAGTTCAATATATATAGGTCAGGAGTGATTCAAGGAGGAGTTCTTTCGCCATTGTTGTTTGTTTTGGTTATGGATTATGTTATGAAAAAGGTTGTAAGGAGAACAGGTGCAGGAATTAACTGGAAAGAAAATAAGAAGCTGATGGATTTGGACTATGCTGATGATATTGTACTGATTTGCGGAAGTATTTACGAGATGCAGAGGGTGCTCGATTGTCTGGTGGAGGAAGGAGAAAAAGTGGGATTGGTAATAAATTGTGGAAAGACTGAAATTATTAATATGAACGTGGAGAACCAAATCGATTGTGTAATTGGGAATAATGTGGTGAAGAATGTAGAAAACTTTAAATATCTGGGAACGATTGTATCATCTAATGGATCATTAAACAATGAAATTGAGGAGAGGATTAGACAGGCTTGGCGAGCTGTTGGAATGTTGAAATCTGTTTGGAATAATAATATGCTTTCGGTACATACTAAAGTGAAAATTTACAAGTCCATGGTTAGACCCATTTTAATTTACGGGCATGAGTCATGGTACAGTACAATTGCAACAGATCAGAAAGTATTAGGATTTGAGAACCCCACCTCACCCCTCTTCCCTTCAGTACCTGCCAAGCTCCCGCTCACCCCTATACTCCCCCTTTCCCCCTACATCGCGTCATTTGGGGGAGGCGGTGGCTGAATCGGTAGAGAGGCGGCCTGCAGTCCTGATGGACCCAGGTTCGAATCCTGGCTGGGACAGGGAACAGTTTAAGGATTTGAATTTCATAGAAGCAGACTTTCCTGATCTACCAGATGACCCGCCGACATGTCATAAAAGTACCCCCGCTAATACTAATACACTAGTCCTGTATGAGACAGCCCTAGCATGTATTCAATATGGACGGTGGGTGTTAGCGCCGAAGTGGTGACATGTGGAGGTGTAGGAGGACTACTGGGCCTTGGGATAGGCTACTGCCCCCGAGATATAGGCCCTGAAGCCTTTGCCCAGAGTCGGACACATAAAAAAAAAAAAAAAAAAATTGCGGGTGAACCTACCCACAGTTTCTGAACCACAACTCAACCTGTATCATGGTTCACGCTACAATACAAAACAAGAGAAGATTTATTTTATATAACTCACACTTCATGAACTGAATAGCTCACAACTTATTATCCCAAACAATCACATAATATTAATTATATCATATTCTGATACAATAGCCTTATAATATAATACAGAGGAAGAAGTTTGGCGATTCGAAGAATTATCGGCCATGTGCATACGAACACTCACATGCTGTTGCCACGTTATCATATCCTGAGACCAGGTGGACCGGTTGGAACTTTTGTAGCGTGTACCTTCCCCCACACCCACATCAACATCACAGTATTGAGTTTCTTCATTAATCCGTCTGTCTCTCAGCGAAACTCCACGCCTCTCAAATACCTCTTTATTTCCTTGTACTCTTGATTTGTGTCCTTTCAACAGAGCCCATGCCTCACTTCCACAACTGTCGTGGAAACGAAACTAACGTAGGCTATAAATACGGTGAATAGCATACCGGTACCTGATTTTGAATAAAAGACTGAATATATGATATGATAGGCTCTGACTATGTGTGGCTTGATAGACCGAATATACATGGCATGGTGGACTTTGAATATATATAGCCTGATTGAATATAAATGGGGTGACAGACTCTGAATTTGTAAGGGATCATAGACTCTGAATATATATGGGATGATAGACTGATCATATACGGGATGACAGACTGAACATTTATGCGATGACAAACTCTGAATATATATGGGACAGACTGTGAATATATATGGTATGATATACTCGGGCATGCCACGTTGAGTACACCGCTTCCCGTCCGATCAGCGAAGTTAAGCAACGTTGGGTCTGGTTAGTACTTGGATGGGTGACCGCCTGGGAACACCAGATGCTGTTGGCATCCCTACGTGTCAAGTGGGGTTGGTGGTGGATTAGTGCCCCTCCCTGTAAAACAATTAACTCTAAGCCTTTGGCCACCCTATTTGAGATACATGGCGTCTGGCATTGAATGAATGAATATACTCTGAATAAATATGGCATGATAGACGCTGAATATATATGGCCTGATAGACTCTGAATATAAATGGGATGAAAGACTCTGAGTATATTTGGCATGATGGACGCTGGATATAGATGGCCAGATAAATTCTGAATATTTATGGCATGATGTACTCTGAGTATATATATTGCACGATAGATGCTGAATATATATGGCATGATAAATGCTGATTATATATGACATGATAAACCTTGAATATATATGACATGATAGACTCTGAATATAAGTGTGGCATAATAGATGCTGAATATATATGGTATGATAGACTATCTATCTCTCTGTGTATTGCCAGACGCCTTAATCCCGTAAGGCAAGGGTTCCCAACCTGGGGTACAGTACATGTTCCTCCAGGGGTACATTTGCACTTCTCAGGGGGTACATAGGGGTCTGTGAGAATAACCATGGTGTACAATACAAGGTGTTTTAATCTACGTTCAGATTGCACAAATTCGTTTTTTTATCAAGTTCTTCATTTCAATAAGCAAAACTTTTATTAAAATAATATCAGTGAGGTGAATATGCCATTGTTTTTCACTATTATGTGACTTCCCGCGGCCCGCAATCTGTACTGGACATAAAACAATCTGGTATGTACTGTATACGGCAACTAAAGGCAGCAGTGGTACTACCCGGTAATGTCTGAGTCACTCAGTCTTACCGAAGCTCACAGCTAAATAAGGTGTTTTAACATTACTCGTCACCGGCACTGTTGCCGTAGCTTTGTTGCAAGTGTTGCATGAAATATTTAGTATACAAAACAAGAACAGTTAATGAAAAGGCAATAATTTCCTAGATTAATAATAAAAAATGTATTTTAAAAATAACGTATCGACATTATCTAAAAAAAAAAAAAAATTCATTTTAAAATTAATTTTCGAAATTCTTTGTCTTTTCATTTATTGTTCTTTTTGTGTATAATTAACTTTGGTCAATATTAAGGACTTGCGCCACAGCTGGGACCTCAGTTCTAATGGTAGGCTAGTTTCGGGTTCCTATCATCATAGGATTCAATGCTTTTTTTTTTCTTACTACATCAAATGATTTTTTTTTTTTTTTTAGCATTAACCTGACCAAAAACCTAACCTAACCTAACCTATATGCGTTTGGGGACTATTAGAACGGTTAGGTTAGGTCTTTTGGTTAGGTTAATGTTTAAAAGAATCATTTGCGACGGAAAAAAATGTATACACATACAGATATCATAATAGAATAATAAAAATTGATATAATTTTCTTAATTTTTTATCCTTATTAGGGGTACATTGGAACCTGTCAGAATGCCCAAGGGGTACAGAGGAACAAAAAGGTTGGGAATCCCTGCCGTAAGGGGTGGCCACAAACAAATCGCCTCCATGTCGCCCTGTCCCCCGCCATTTCACTGCCCTGCTCCCAGTGCACATCCTCCTCTCTCAAATACCTCTCCACTCCAACCCTCCATCTCATCATCGGGCTCCCACTCCCTCTCCCCCTCTCCACCTCACTCACATACACTCTCCTCATCAATCTCTCACTCTCCATCCTCTCCACATGGCCAAACCACCTCAGTGTGATTCTCCTAACACTTCCTATCACATTCACATCCACACCATAATGATCCTTCACTTCCTCATTTGTCAATTTGTCTCTCCACGTGACTCCACATGCTTCTCTCAAATAACTCATTTCCACTGCTCTCACTCTTGACTTCTGTCCCTCCAACAAGTCCAAGCTTCGCTTCCATAGGTTAGAGTTGGTATCTACTGTCATGTAGTAACTTTTTCACTTCCATGCCCTCTTCCCTGTTTCTTATCACTGCTTTGAAGGAACAAGCAACTATTCTTCCTTGTTGTACCCTTTCAAGCACTTCACCCTCTAAACTTCCATCCTTACTCATCAGACTACCCAAGTACTTAAACACTCACATATTCCATTTTCTCGTCACCCAACCTAACAGTGCAGTCAGGGAAAGTTCCGCATTACCCACCTCCCGAAGCACCGGTGTGAGACTGGTGAATATGAAGCAGCAGCCAGACCTGATATGTCTGGTAACTGTGAGTGTGAAGGAGGGTGAGGCAGGAGACTGGGGGCAGAGAAGGGTTTAGTGATTGATTGGGAATCACGTGTAGGTGTGCAATGTTTGATTTGGACGGTGTGTTTGAGTTAATTTAGTGAGGATAGATAACAATATGATGGTAGCATTTTATGAAAAAAATTACGTAAATGTCTGTAGAGCTAGTGTTGTCAGGAAAGTTATGGAAGTTTGCAGGGTCCTGACAGGTTTGAATGCTTTCATTCAATTCATTTAACATGATACGTTTCCCCAGGAGATATTCATAATGATATAACATATTTTTATATTTTGTGCTGACTCGAAAACAAAACCACTGTATTATCTCTCTCTCTCTCTCTATTTATATATATATATATATATATATATATATATATATATATATATATATATATATATATATATATATATATATCATACAAGGTAGCGTAGTGGATGTTGGAGTGGCCCTGGTGAGAGAGGGTAGTGTTTGGAAACTCCCTGTACTGTTGTTTGCAGATGATACTGTGTTGTCGAGTGAAGACGAAGGAGAGCTTCAAGGCTTGGTGGATGAGTTTGGGAGAGTGTGTAAGAAACGGAATCTAAAGGTGAATGTAGGGAAGAGTAAAGTGATGGTCTTTGAGAGAGATGAAGTCAGTGAATGTACAGCGAGGTTGGATGGTGAGGAATTTGAAAATGTGAGTACGTTTAAGTACTTGGGTAGTGTGATGAGTAAGGATGGAGGTTTGGAGGGTGAAGTGCTTGAAGGGGTACAACAGGGAAGAAAGGTTGCTGGTTCCTTGAAAGCTGTGATAAGAAGCTGGGAAGTGAGCATGGAAGTGAAAAAGTTACTACATGACAGTATTGTGATACCAACTCTAACGTATGGAAGTGAAGCTTGGACGTTGCTGGAAGGACACAAGTCAAGAGTGAGAGCAGTGGAAATGAGTTATCTAAGAGGAGCCTGTGGAGTCACATGGAGAGGCAGGCTGACAAATGAGGATATAAAGGAGCGTTGTGGTGTGATTGTAGATGTGATAGGAAGCGTTAAGAGGAATACACTGAGGTGGTTTGGCCATGTGGAGAGGATGGAGGGTGAGAGACTGACGAAGAGAGTGTATGTGAGTGAGTTGGAGGGGGGAAAAGGGAGTGGGAGGCCGAGTATGAGATGGAGGGATGGGGTGGAGAGGTATATGAGAGAGGGGGGGGGGTGAGTTGGGAGAGGGGCAGTGAAATGGCGGGGGACAGGGCGACGTGGAGGCGATTTGTTTGTGGCCACCCGAACGGGATTGAGGCGTCTGGCAATAGATAGATAGACAGATTGATCATCATCATCAGCCGTTTGAGTATCCACTGCAGGACCGGCCTATCCCGACCGAAGTCGGGACGATACAGCCAATGTATCTCTACCAAGTGGCTTAGACTGTCTGGTAGAGATTGTATGTAGGGTGAGAAGTGCTTTTAAGTGTAACTGTAGTGCTGGAGTGGCTTTGGATGTGTGTGTAATCAGTGAAAAAACTGTAATCGGCCCGCGTAAGCCGACTGGGTGCAAGCATACTTTACAGTAAGCGACCCTGGTTCAACCACAGCACCCCTTGTGTCCGCCAATGCAGTACTTGGCCGGGTGAAAACTCCCAAAGTTTATTACCCTGGCGGGGAGCGAATCCTGGTTCACCCATGTACGAAACGCACACTCTACCACTGTATCATATATATATATATATATATATATATATATATATATATATATATATATATATATATATATATATATATATATATATATATATATATATATATATATATATATATATATATATATATATATATATATATATATATATATATATATATATATATAGTACAGTATGTAAGTATTTATGTATATATTTATATAAATTCGTATAAACTTGTTTATTTACTTATACTCGGTCATCCCACTGTAAACATCCGTCTGCAAATATTTTTAGATTTATTCTGGTAATTATTCACCTCGAACTTAGTCAAGGGTAGTGTTCAATAACAATACTAAAAAAAATAACAGGTTTTTCGTTTTCCTTTAGACAGAATGACATGGGAAGTCCTAATTTTAAGATCAGTCTCTGTTACTATCATTCCTTTAGAACATTACAAAACGAAGCAAAAGAAGCATAGCTTTGACAGTAAATATGTAACGATACTGTGACGTGAGCAACTCCCCAAACCCTCCCATCCCCGGCCACCCTCCCGCTCACTCACAGTTACCAGACAAGTGGGGTCTGGCTGCTGCTTAGTGACTATTCGTCGACCACCAATGCTCCGAACAGTGGGTAATGCGGAACTTTCCCTGACTGTACATTCACTGACTTCACTTCTCTCGATGCTGAATTTATATGGCATAATAGAGATTGATTATATATGGCATTATAGAGTATACTGTACAGTATAAGGCATAACAGACACTGAATAAATGACATATTAGACTCTGATTATATATGGCATGATTATCTAAAGATATATGGCATGACAGACTGAATATATGTGGCGAGATGGACTGAATGTATATGGCATGAAATATTCAGATATACAAACTTCTTTTTTTAAGTGTCCGACTCTGGGCAAAGGTTTCAGGGCCTATCCCAGGGTCCAGTAATCCTCCTAAATACCTCCACATGTCACAACTTCGGTGCTAACACCCACCGTCCATACTGAATATATGCTAGGGCTGTCTCATACAGGACTGGCGTACCGGTATGGACCTTTTCCAGTGACGTCACAGAAATCATGTGGTTTTGTTTACGATTCCATATTGGACGGCAAACTCCTCGCAGACAGGGCTGTCAGAGACTGAACTGTCTGATATATGCAGAAATCTGAATCAGCGCCACCAAGATCTGTACAGGAACAAGATAAAGTGTTTGAGGCTGGACGCTTACACCATATCTAGGGAGACATTCACCCGTTTCAAGTACGGGAGACCGAAACCAGATCTCAGATATGGCGATCTCTATCAGTATTTAGTGAACACCCCGTGAAAGTTCACCAGGGCAAACCGCAAGGTAAATATGTGTAATATATCTAGCTGGAACTGACATACAGTACATGTACATCGTCTTGATAATCAGTAAATTATTGACGTGGGGCCGGGGGGGGGGGTTGTATACACTGACTGGGAAACGAGTAGTTGATGAATGAGTGGAGGGTGGGGCGTGGGAGAGGGGGAAGGAGGTGGAGGGAGGGTGGGGGGTTTGATTGGCAGTGGGGGGGTAGGGGTGGCATTAGGGTTGGTTTGGAGGGTGAGGGGGTGGGGGAGGGTTGGTGATGGGTGATAAGGGATGGGGTGGGGGAGGGTTGGTGATGGGTGATAAGGGATGAGATCGGTAGGGGGTGGAGGGAAAGGGGGTTGGGTGGTGGTGGGGGTATTGTGGGGGGCTTGTAGAAGGGAGTTGGGGTGTAGGAGGTGGGGGTGGGGGGTTGCGGGGGTGGAAGTGAGAGGTGGTGGGGGGGTGGCGGTGGGGGGTCAGGATGGCGGTGAGGGAGTTGGGGTGGCAGTGAGGGGGGTGTACGTGGGGTGAGGGTGTGAGTGAAGGGATTGGGTGGCGGTGTGGGGGATGGGGATGGGGTTGGAGGGGGTCGGGGGTAGCCCGCCTGAAATGAAATGCTTACTACAGAGTCGGGTGTAGGCCGTCGGCTGCCAATTCTCCCTCTTCACAGTAGCTATCCACTTCTGTTGCCTTTCCTTATTGGCTGGAAACGGCAAAAGTTTACCCCACTTCCACTTTTCTGCCATGTCTTACAGGCGAAGGCACAACAGTGCAATACCATTGTGGAATCTGCAATTCTCTTTCTTTAGACATCCGACAATTTGCCGTCCAGTATAGCGTCGTAAACAAAAGTCACATGACCCGTGACGTCAAGTGGAATAGATCTATTAGCGGGCGTATTTTTCCAACATGTCGGCGGGACTTCTGGTAGATCAGTGAAAGCTGCTTTTATGAAGTTGAAATCCTTAAACTGTTCCCTGCCTCAGCCGGGATTTGAGCCTGGGTCCATTAGGACTGAAGGCCGCCTTTCTACTGATTCAGCCACAGCCTCCCTCTGGGCAATTCTTTCTTCCCTTTGATTTCTGCTTAACTTGTCTTTCATTTCTCTTGTTCCCCCCCAACTTCTGCCGGTTTTACTCTCTCCCCATCTCCTGCCTCTTCTCTCTCTTTATCTTCATCTTGCTGTTGCTTGTGTATAATTGTTCGAGTGAGCTAGCGAAGCCACCGAGCGAGAACACCACACTTAGTCACAGTTTGGACTCCCGACAGATGTACCCGAGCGAAAGATTTATCACATCATCAAGAAATGGGGGAAGGGGTCGGGAGGAAAACTGTCGTACAGTAGCAAACTTTTTTGGATATCTCAGCCAATTTTGAAGTTACAAGAAAGATAGACATCAATTTGGAAATCGCATAAAAATCCTCAATTATATTCATTTCATAGACGACCCGTAATTCCCAATAGTTTTTCCTAAAAAGCAGGAAACTTTTTTTTTTTTTTAAGGCAGATTAGTGTAACAGCCGGCTGCGCAAGAAGTAACCGTCTAAGGTTGGGTGAGTAGCGCAGCAGTGTTTTCCAACGATTGTTGAAAGAGTTGGTTTTAGAAAGCGGATGAGGTTTATATTGTCTTTCATTGCCTTCATTAGTATTGTTGCGTGAAAAGTATTTAGCAGACGACAACATACTCGTACTAGCTGAGCAGGCCTAGAACTGATACTGTAATTATTTAAAACATCTTGAAAATTTTTCTTTTTAAATTTGAATAAATACTGTCTCAGATAATCATGGACGCCTTAATTCTGTGTGACTGAATTATCTGACGCGCATAAGGTGCTTCATGATGAGCTGATTTTCCATGTGAGATGAAGGAAAAAAATTCGAGGGTTGGAATAATTATGGAATGAACACCGGTATATGACCCATTTAACTGACACTCTCCTACGTTTCTAGTTATTCGTATATCAGCGGTGCCTGCTTTTGGGTGGATTATGAGTGCTTTGTGTGGTCCACTATATGAACACCTGGGAAACGGATGTGTGTGTATGATGTAGCGTTTTCCTGTTTTCTGGTGATACCCATTGTACTGGGTAATGATGGAAATCGTATACTGTCTTCTTACTTACCAGGTATTACTTGCCATCCTTGGTGTTTATGCTGGTGGTGCTTTTGGTATGGCGATTAAAATAAAACCATTGCAAGTTGTGTTTAATAAATGTATTGTGATCTGTAAATAACAGTGGAAACTAGATATGCATAGATTATAAACATTGAAAACAATCAGTGGTACGGCTGAGAGACTAAGAAGTTCTCTTTTAAACATCTTTCTGTCTTCAAATATTTATTATCTCGAACTCCGTCTCTGGATACCAAAGTTTAGCCTCCTGCGTAAACGTAATGTTCAAAACTTACCCCCTTTGGGCAGGGGGTTTCAGCTTTAGAGTGCATGTAAGGGAGGAATTTATAGCCGTAAGTTACTGTGAGGTGCTGGGAGGGTGAGGTGTCAGGAGGGTAGTCGATAAGAGAGGGTAAGGCAAAGGGCGGAATAGAAGAGTAAAGAAGACTATGGCAATTCTGAGCATTAAACAAAAAAAAAAAAAGTAGTAAGCAGGAAATACAGGCCTGTAGGTCCATAGTTAGGTTATCTGTTGGGGAAACAGCTACTGTCTTCTACTAAAGATCTAAGCAACATGTGTAAGAAAAGGATAGAAAAGATGCAGATTCTCCCCAGTCCAGACACATCCCCCAGTAAACTTGCAGTAAGAAAAAAAAAAAAAAAAAAAAAAAAAACTGATCCTCAGGGGAAAAAATCAAAATTTATATACGAAGGAAAGAAAAGGAAATAATCGTACTGTGCACCATGCAATTTTTAATCTACATCACTGTAAATGAGGGAACACAGTTTATCATAGCAATGTTCTCAGAATTAAGGAATCTTCTCGTTGACGGTTGGATACACGTCAACATGGAAATAATACACGCCGATATTACCTTGATACACGTCAATCTGGAAATAATAAATTCAGATGTTACCTATGGTCTCGAAATAGTTGTCTAATCGATTTATTAACATGTATATATTGCTTACACTTAGTACTATTTGTAGGAATTTATTCCACTGTTCGTTTAGGCATATACAGTATTACATTGTTTTCCCCATATTTGTGCTTCATTTCTTACAGTTGCTTCAACCCATTAATTTCCCGCTGCAGTATTAGTTAGCGTGTTGAACAGATATTCATAACTGTATGCCGATTTTGTTGAGTATTTTAAGTACTTAAATTAGACAATCTCCAGGTCGATGCCTTTTTTGTGAAAACCTTTTTTCTTTAGCGTTCTTCGTAGGGCACATTTCGCATTGATGGTACAATTTGTATGAGTCTTCGTTGTACTCTCTCTATTTTGACCAGTACTACGCACACGGAATATCTAACGGGTAAACAGAGACTTCTGTGGTTGTTTTATACTCATAGTTCCTTGCAATGAAGCTGAGCGTTTTGTTTACCTTCTTGCTGACTCTTCAAGTCGTTGTTAATAATATTAATTCCTAGATCAGTGTCGTCCTTTACTTCCAATAGTGGTGTATCAAACTTTCGGTGTTCATAATTAAAGTTTTCTGTCACCAAAATGCAACATTTGATAGTTATCTACATTTAATTCCATATGCCAAATCAACGTTTCCAATTGTTCCACAGCAAGCTTTTATAATTACTCTTCCTCGTATTTTTGTCATCTGCAAATTTCGCTGCCATAGAACGAGTCCGGTTTCTAGGTCAATGGTATAAATAGCGAAATAATTAGGTCGAATAACGTTTTCTTTGGGGACACTGATGCTGACCTCTAACAAATCTGATGATTCACCATCAGTCATTGTTCATTACTTGCCGTTCGTTAGCCAGTCATAATTTATTTGAAAAAGCATGGGTCTAGATTTTTCCTGTAAATTTTAAATGGGGGACAATCAAATATCCGTAAATTTAGATATATGGCGTCAAACGGTACATGACACCGTGGGTGGGATGAAGTCGCTCCCCCTCTTCTTCAATTTTTCATTTATTCTTGCTACCAGCATTATCCATTAACCCTTCTACTACGGTCATATCGTTGCTATTTCATATTTTATCCACCTGACAGCTTTCCCAAGATTTGACAAAGTACTACATAATGAAGGGCTTAATAATCCAAAATGTACGAAAACAATGACACCAAAACACAGTTAATTGTGTTTATATACAATAACAGAGGCAGAAGTTTTCTTGTATTTACTTTGATCTTGGTATATCTTATTGTTTGTGAAGGTTCCAACATGCTTGCATGCGTCGGCCTTGGTGACCTAATGGCAGCTCTCCACGCTGCTAAATCCCCGGTAACCTCCCTATTCAGTCCCTTATCCCTGAGGTCACGCTCTATAACCTCATCCCGGGCCTTTTTCGGTCTGCCTCTCGCATCCTTCCCCCTGATGTTCACACTTCTCATTTTCTTTACCCAGATGCCAACCTCCAGCCTCTGCACATGTCCAGACCATCTCAATCTACCCCACATCACAAAACCAATACACTTCAGTCCCATCCTTCCGCTCAACTCTTCAGTCGTAAACCTGGCCTCCCCAGGCTTCACATTCAAGGATGCACTACACATCCATCCAATCATTGTCAGTTCTATACTTCTGAGCCTATGATTATCCCCTTCTTTTACTGCCAAATTCACATTACCATTCAGCATTACACTCACATACAGCATACAAAGATCCCTTAGCACTCAGTGTCAGGAGAGGCAACAGCTTCCAGAACATCCTCCAATCACTCCTTACTCAAGCCATAGAGCTAGATCAAACCCCATTTCCAGCACATTCTTGGATTAATTTATCATCCACCAGCACAGCCCAATAACACAGACAGTAATATATACAACCAAATTGCCGAAATATGTAGCAGCCATAATACTGTAATTTTTGGTGATGTTAATTTACTGGTTGCCAAGTTGGGAGAGACTCTACTGTCACACACAGAGTTGGATCTGTACACTACTGGCAAGAAAGCTCATTGCATCAGTCCGTAGACTGCCCAACATAAGGAGTTAGCACATCATAATTATCTGGTTTGGGCCACATCAGAAAACTTGGTAAACAGTGTTATGCTTGGGGAAGAGTTTCAAACTACTGACCATCGTCTGGTCACATTCAACATCATTTTCAGTAATGACAGTGTCAGGGCTCGTTACGAGAAAGTGCCTGCCTACAAGAGAGTGATTTTTTTTAAATTTAAGGAAATAATTGGTTGTAGTGACTGGAATCCCAATGTTCAAACAGTAGATGTCAATGAAGCATGTATTCACATATATTCTCAGTAAAGCAGTAACATTATGTATTCCAATGCGAAACTGACAGCCTGCCAAAAATAATAAACCCAAATGGTGGAATACGGAAATTAAGCATTGCCTATCGGCTTAGAAACTTTCACAAAAAAATTATATTATCACAAAAAATCAAAGTGATAAAAATAAACATGAAGTTCTTTGTCAAAAGGCAAAATAAATAAATAAATATAAATAAAGCAAAGTATGAAAAACTTTGAAACTCTCATTTCGTGCATCAGTAAATCCAAACCAAAAGAATTTTTTGGTTATATCAGCAACAAGAAGGTAATATCACCAACAACTGGCTCACTAGTCACAGTTGATGGAGAGTATATCGACTGTGAAACAGAGATGGCTAAAATTCCCAGCCCTTTCTTTGCATCCGTATTTACAGTTGATAATATGGATTCTATTCCCACAGCTTAGGAGAGGGCAACATAATGAGCGGTATTACTGGTACTGTGAATGATGTACGACTTGCCATTCGTAAGTTTAATGTGAATAAAACACCAGGGTCAGATAGAATATTTCAGTGCATTCCAAAAGAAGTGAATGAAACATCTAAGCCACTGGCTGAGCTGTTCAGTAAATCACTAAGAAACAGTAAGGTGCCTCATGAATGGAAACTAGCAAATGTAATCCCAGTATTCACAGAAGGCAACAAATCACAACCAGAAAATTATCGACCTGTAAGTTTAACTTCAGGTGTGTGTAAGTTGTTGGAAACTATTCCTAAAGATAAGTTTGTTAAGCACTTTGAATAATCTCATGAAAGATTCAGAACGCAGTTTTTGAAATAATCGCTCTTGCCTCACTAATCTCTTGGATTTTTTTCTACGATATATTCAGTATATGTGATGAGACCAGAACTGTTGACATTGTATATCTCAATTTTCAAAAAGCATTTGATAAAGTTCTCCATATAAGACTACATCAGAGACTGAATGTGTATGGGTTCAGATGCAATACTCTCGGGTGGATCGATAATTGGCCAACAGAATGTAAACAAAGGGTTGTAATAAAGGGTAAGGAATCAGACTGGAAAGATATTGCTAGTGTTGTTTGTACAGGGCTCAGTATTGAATCCTATTCTGTTTCAATATACATATGTGATACAGAAGACAGTTTAATTTGTAAAATAACCAAATTTGCTGATGATACTAAAATTGGTAACAGAGCAGATGCATCTTTACAGGGGTAGGCATTACAGAGTGGCCTTGATCATCTGTTTAATTGGGCCCAAACATGGCTGATGGTCTTTATTATTAGTAAACGCAAAGTGATAAACATTGAAAATAGAAGTGAAAAAGTCTGTTACACATTGAACAATATTCAACTGGATAATGTCAGTCATTATTAAGACTTAAGAATTATAATAACAAATGATCTTTAACCACACTAGTAGTGTACGGAGGCTGTTAATAAAGCTAGCAAATTAATCAGAGTCATTGGTACAGCATTTGAATATAAATCAGATATCATCCTCACCTTATATAACTCTCTAGTTAGACCACACTCAGAGCATTGTGCCCAGATCTGGTAGCCTTATTACAAACAAGATGTAGAGAAACTTTACAGAGTACAGCAGAGGGTGACCAAAATGATACTTAGACTGAGAAATAAACCGTACAAGGAGCATTTCGTACCCCAAAATCTCTTTACCCCAACTAAATGCAGATTATGAGGAGATTTAAATCAAGTATTTAATGTATTCAAAGGACACGATAACATGGCCGTCAATAAATACTTCACAGTTGATCACTCCAATTATACTAGAGGCAATGGGCATGAAATAATTGGCAAACGATTCCAGTCACCAGCTAAGCATTGCTTCATTAATGGAATTGTAAATAAATATGTAACAAAATACCCTACTGTGCAGTAAAGTGTGATACAGTACTAACTGAAATGCCTGGGACGAGGCCACCTACCACAGTTCCCGTCCCAGTTACTACCACAGAAAACCCTCACCAAACAGACGAGAAGCAGCTCTGCCCCATCGCCAGGATACCGACCATACAAGCTCCCAAACAAAAATGGCACAGAGAATGTGACCACACCACACATAGCTGCTCCTCTCACTTGGAGCCACAGCCCATCTGCCGTCACAGCCCGAGTCCCAAGTACTGCAAACGGCCAGAACTCTTCAGTCTAGTACTGGCTCGACACGGTACAGAAGAGAAGGCTCCATGCTTCTCTGACTCCAGTTTGGCTCGACGCAAACCACTGGAGTTGGCTTAACGCGATGCCCCTACTGAACTGGCTCGATGCAGTTCAGCGCCGGAGAAGCCCTGACGTCCCTCCTTGACAACTGAGCTGGCCTGATGCGGTTCAACTTCGGAAAAGCCACGTCTCCCTAGCCATGACTGGCAGCTGCGAGACACTACTCTCCCCGGAGTGATCACTCTCCCTGTGCTTCCCCTCCTACACCTCCTCAGCCCCCTCCCCCCTACAATCGGAAAAGAGATCCCGGAGGCACAACTTTGTAACCTTGCTGTCCCGACTTTTCTGGGTCGCTTCTAAACTCCCTGTATGCCCACTTTGGGAACATCTACAAAGGGAGTTTTTTTCTGAAGTCAAGTGAGAGCGCTTCGAACACCGTGCCAAACAATAAGAGGCTCAAAACTGATCCCTGATGCACGCCAGCATTAACGGAAAACTCATTCCTGAAATCTCCACCCACTCTCACCTGGGTGCGAGCACCCAAATACATAGCCATAACAACTCTAACCAGCCGTCCCTCTCTCAAGCTTTCTCATTGCCCTCATAACCATCTCCCTAGGGATTCTGTCAAAGGTCTTCACCATTAAAAAAATAAAGTACAGCCCCTTTTCTTTCCTGTATATATTCCTTAAGTTGTTGGAAAATTAATATGGCACGAGCAGCCCCTTTGCCTGGCATACACTCAAACTGCTTCCCCTCAGTATTCACTCTTTCCCTAATTTTACCCTCCAGGACACATTCCATTACCTTCATAAATCATATCTGGTCCAAAAGCTTTATTCCTCAGTAATTTCCTCTTTCCAGGGCATCACCCTTCCCCTTGCACAAATTTTTAATCGCGCTCTCCAACCAGACAGAAGGAACAACATACTCATATATTATCGTATTTATAAAATCAGTAACTAAAGCCAGTCAACTATCTTCTGAGGCCTTTCAAGTAATGTGAAACATGATATGTAATAACTTGGACAAGCACTTTAAAAAAGAGTTGCCACCTACCGTAAGTTATTTATCATCCCCTTGAAGTGGAAACATTTAAAAAATATCACCACACTCCTATAAATGTATATCTTTTGTACGCCCTTCGGTCCATAATATGATACCGTAGTCTAAGGATCAATACAACATACTATCCCGTTGGATGGGCGAACCTGAAAGGGAAAGTGAGACTGCATAGCGTTTATACGAAATTTAGAGAGAGAGAGAGAGAGAGAGAGAGAATCAATATTAGTGTGGCAGTGGGAAAGATAGGCTGAGCCGCTTCATGAACCCTATACCAGAAGACTTATGTGTGCGAATAAAGACTCACACGGTGAAAATACTACCTGGCGTCAGTTTCTTGCTTGAAATTCCATAGTTGGAGGTACTGTATAGGTTAAGTCAACATATTCATCTGTTAAATCCATGTAATTCCTCACATTCTTGTTTACTGTGAGTGAAACGACTAGTGTAGAAAAAGTTAATTTGACGCAATAAACTGCTGTCTGTGACGACATAACTGTCTAGCCAGAGGCGGACTGACATATGAGTATAAGGCAGAAGTTACACATCATTACAGATCTTCTGTGAATATTTCTGTAAATAACTGTTCATGGACTACAATCAGTTGTATCACACTTAAAACAAATATTTATACTTAGATCTTTGTGACATGATACCAATCATATCAAGAAGAGCAGTTTAACAGTCCATGGTAACAGTCAGACCTAATCACACAGTACGATGAACAAATAACCGAATGTAAACTTGTGTTGAAGTAATAATGTGTCAAGACTGACAAGATGGTGACGTGATCAACACGACAGATGATCCAGCCACACCTGACGCCTCGCCAGCACCCAGGCAACATAAACACCTGTTTAAGAAGTTACATTGGTACCTGCAGTTCAGTTACATGTTTTAAAACCCTTCACTACGACGTGGCTACCTAATGCTCAGTACATAAGTATGCCGGTAGCAGAGGCATAAAAACTAGCATATTCTTACTGAAGGGGTTAATGGGGTTGGTTTAAGAGGAGACTGTGTCTAATTCCTTTAGTAGAAAAGGCTTTTTCAGGTCGGGCTTAAACTGACAATCGGTTGTAATTGCAATAATATGATAAAAATTCTTCACTGAGCACAAAGAGATATAATGTATTTATTCCAGTTTCTGGATGATTGTTACAGCCAGTTAAATGTTCAGATAACCTGACACAGGGAAGAGGTTGAAAATCCTTTTCAATTCAAGAACTTTTCTTTATGTATACCTTTCCGGAGTAGTGGTGGTACTTTTTATCATACTTCATAATGTCGCCAAAATTTACCTCATTCGTACTCTCCAATACAAATTTCACCAACTATCAACACCAAACTACATGCACAGTACACATCACACTTCCTTTTCAAAATTATGAAAAATGGCGTCGAATAACGTAGCCTTGGAGTCCCCCGGGGGGGGGGGCAATAAATGCTCCCACCTTCTGCCCCTCTCCCGATGACGACTCAAGATGCCTGGAACCACTGTCTAACTCTCTTCTTCTTCATTTCTGCAACATTCGTGGCCTTTCCTCTAACTTTCGCTCTGTTGATCACCACCTCTCCTTCTCTAAACCTCACCTTCTTTTTCTAACTGAGACTCAGCTGTGTGAGGCAACTGACAGCAGACCCTTTTCTGTATCTTCCTACTTTCTCTATACTCATTTCAAAGCCAGAGGTGGCTGTTGTGTATATATACGCAACAACTTATCTTGCTCTCGTGTTCCTGAACTCGATTCATCTGAATTCTCTACACTCTGGCTTCGGCTTTCCTGTCATTCTCTGACTAAATATATCTCTGCCGTTTACTTATTTCCTAATTCTACTGACTATCAAAAATTCTTTGACTATCTTACTTCTACGATGGAACACATTCTATCCATTTCTCCTATCTCTGAAATCTCCATTCTTGGAGATTTCAATGTTCACCACCACCTTTGGCTCTCCTCTCCTTTCACTGAGCCACCTGGTGAACAAGCCTACACCTTTCCTATCCTTAATGACCTAGAGCAGCTTGTACACCACCCTACCCGTATCCCTGACAGCCTTGGAGAGAGCTCCAACATACTTGACCTCTTCCTTACAACTAATCCTTCTGCTTACACTATTAATCTTTTCTCTCCGTTGGGCTCCTCCGATCACAACTTTATCACCTTAACCTGTCCTATCGCTCTGGTACGGCCTGCGGACCCTCCAAAGAAACGTCGTCTGTGGCACTTTGGAGCTACAGATTAGGAGGCCCTCAGGCAATACTTCTTTGATTATCCCTGGAATGATTATTGCTTCCATGGCCGGGAGCCATCTAGGTGTGCCTTGCACATTACGGAGGTTATTCTCGCGGGCATGGAAGCGTACATTTCTTTCTCATATCCTTTTACTAATGCAAGAAAGCCTTGGTTTAATCACGCTTGTTCTAATGCTGCCCGCAACAAGGAGAGGGCTTGTAAAAGGTACCAGAGCAAACCCACCCCTGAATCACATCTTTTATACGTTTCTGCCCGGAATCATGCAAAGTCTGTTCTTCGCTCTGTGAAAAATAATTTCATCCGTACAAAATGCTCTCAACTCTCTAACTTGAATTCTTCCCACTCCTTCTGGCACCTTGCCAAAAACCTTTCTAACAACTTTACCTCATCATCCTTCCCACCTCTTTTCTATTCTGATGGCTTTGTAGCTATTTCTTCTACTGATAAAGCAGATCTCTTTGCTCAGACTCTCTCCTCCAATTCCACCTTAGACGATTCCAGTGCTGTTCCTCCATCACTTCCCCCCTCTGACTTCCTTATGGCTAACATTAAAATTTCTTCAGCCTATGTATTTTCTGCCATCACAGGCCTCAATACTAATAATGCATATGAGCCTGATGGAGTCCCTCCTGTTGTTCTCAAGAACTGTGCTTCTGTGCTTACGCCCTGCCTAAGCAAACTCTTTCGCCTTTGTCTATCAACTTGTACCTTTCCTTCTTGCTGGAAGTTTGCTCTCATTCAGCCGGTCCCAAAGAAAGGTGACCATTCCCAACCCTCTAACTATCGTCCAATTGCTTTAACATCCTGTATCTCAAAAGTTTTCAAGTCTATTCTTAATAGAAAAATTTTAAAGCCTCTTTCCTATCACAATCTTCTTTCTGATCGTCAGTATGGGTTCCGTCAGGGACGCTCCACAGGCGATCTTCTCACCTTTCTTTCAGACTCCTGGTCATCCTCCTTTCGGGACTTTGGCGAAAGCCTTGCCATTGCACTTGATATCTCAAAGGCTTTCGATCGAGTCTGGCATAAATCTTTCATTTCCAAACTGCCCTTTTACGGTTTCTATCCTTCTATCTGTGCCTTCATCTCTAGCTTCCTTTCTGGTCGTTCTATAGCCGCTGTTGTAGATGGCCATCGTTCTTCTCCTAGATCTATTAACAGTGATGTTCCACAGGGCTCTGTCCTATCACCAACTCTCTTCCTTTCTTCATCAGTGACCTTCTAACCCTATCCACTCATACGCTGATGACTCCACCCTTCACCTTTCCATTCGATTCCCGCAACGTCCATCTCAGCAGTTACTTCAACAAACAAGGGATGAGGCTATGGCACACCTAATGTCTGACTTGGCTTGTATCTCTGACTGGGGTAAATTATAATCTGGTTGTTTTTAATAAATCAAAGACTCAGTTTTTGCACCTACCAACCCGACAAAATCTTCAACAGGTATACCCACTAATGTTTAATAATATTTAGCTTAATCCTGCATCATCGTTGAACATGCTTGGGGTTTCATTTACTCGGGACTTATCTTGGAAAGATCATATTACATCTCTTGTAAAATCTGCTTCCAAGAGATTAGGTGTGCTAAGCCGAATCCGTTCCTTCTTTACACCTGGACAATTATTGACTCTATACAGAAGTTTTATCCGCCCCTGCGTGGAGTACAACTCTCATGTGTGGGGTGGCTCCCCACATACAGCTCTTCTCAATTGGGTGGAGTCAAAGGCTTTTCGTCTCATTAACTCTCCACCTCCTATTGACTCCCTTCAACCTCTGTCTCTTCGCCGCACTGTTGCATCTTTATCTCTTTTCTATCACTACTTCAATGGTCATTGTTCCTCTGAACTGTCTGCATGCATTCCTCCACCTCTACGACGGGCACGTCTAGCAGTAAACTCTCACCCTTTTTCTGTCCAACTCTCTAATGCAAGAGTTAACCGTTACTCCCAGTCCTTCATTTATGCAACAGGTCAACTCTGAAACTGTCTCCCTCTGTCTGTATTTCCTGCTTCCTATGATCTCCAGTCTTTCAAACGCAGTGTGTCCAGGCATCTCGAAATGAATGGATCTTGAATTTGGCTCACTCTTGTATTTTGTTTATCTCTTGGATGGAACAATTTTGCGGGCTCGTTGCCTTTGGTTCCAATCTTCCTAACAAAAAAAAAAACTCCAAAAGAAAGTTTTTAAGTAAGGAAATACATACTGTGCTGAAGATTATTTAAAAATAAAGGCTTCATCTAATTACTGCACATCATATTGTCTTTGTAAAATGAACAGAATTGTCCGGAGGTAGCAAGAATAATATGTTAAGGCATCTTTGTACTGAAAGGGTTAAGAACTCTCTTAAAAGCAAAATATTAACTATAATTAATGTGAGCCTATCTATTTATCTATCTGTTTATTTATTGATCTATGTATATCTGTATATCGATAGATGAATGCTTGTTGAAAGATTGATAATTCTATTACTTTGCCCTAAATCCGCACGACTAAATTAATATATCAACGGAAGAAATAAAAAGGTAAATAAATAAATATAAACAAGACATACTAACATTGCCTTGTAAAATCACCGAAGCCAAATGTTTAATACCAGTTCCTTGATGTCAAACTGTCGTCCAAATAACGAAGACTTGTATGGTTCTTGCCGCGTGCAGCGTATATTCTCTGTTATGCCCTGATCCCAGGTTTTGCAAGCACTCGGTAAGACGGTGTGAGTCTTTCACTAGAGGATATTAAGGTGCAGGTTAATAATTTACCTTAGAATGGACTAAAATGTGCCTTCCCTTGTCGATTCACTCTACCTCCCGACCTGTTGTACCTTTCACCTACCACCCTGCTTACCTCTTTTGTCTGCCCACCTTCCTACCTACCTGCCGACCTACCTATTTGTTCACTTCCCTGCCTGCCTTCCTATCTACAGCCCTGCATGCCTACCTCCCTACCTAGCTCCTAGTTTGCCTCTCTGCCTGCCTAACTACCTATCTACCTCCCTACCTACAACCTGGTTTATCTACTGTACATCCTCGATTACCAACCTCTACATCTCCCTCCCTCCCTTCTAGCTTCCCTCCTACGTCCCTACCTGCTTCCAAGCTACCTCCTTTCCTAGCAAGCGCCCTGTTCTTGATTTTTTTTCTTTTTCTTTTGTAACCGTGACATTGGGTTTGACCAGAGCATGTCAGTTAGGAAGACTAGGGCTCACCGTCATCCGCAGAGGATTTATCTGACTCCTCTGTCATCAAAACTGGTCCATAATTCTGATCTGTAGAGCCCAAACAGAGAGGCAAACGGATGGAAGGAAATTCTGTTCCATTATTGTTATCAGTATTATCATAATCATCATCATCGTCGTCGTCGCCGTCAAAATCTTGATGGTATCTTATTGTCAGCACCAATTTTGTTCACTTCAGACTGATAAAATCTTTCACATGATAACACTGGTAATTAGAATAGAATTTTTTCATTACTGGATTAGACTTTCTTCAGCTCTTCAGGTTAAATATTCAGCTATGACCGAAGCCTCAGACACTCGATACGACGAGGAAAATATTAATAAAATCCACAATACAGTCAGAAGCTCGGTCGGGAATATACTTTTTTCATAATGCGTGTGCTTCACGTCTTCTGATATATCAACACGGTATTGGAAGTGTGTGTGTGTGTGTGTGTGTGTGTGTGTGTGTGTGTGTGTGTGTGTGTGTGTCGCTGCCGATAACAGAAACATATCATTAAGGAAAATTCTGAATTGTGCTGGGGAAAAATGAAGATGAACCAGAAGTACAAGAGAGAGAGAGAGAGAGAGAGAGAGAGAGAGAGAGAGAGGCGGGGGGGGGAAGCATATGCATTATCTGGATCTAGTGAAGGTTGATAGTGACTGTGTCAGAATGATGGTGAACCTGGAGCAGTGACTGCACGAGACGCCTTCGTATACAGTATGTGAGGATGTGAGGAAGTACTGAGTGAATACAATGTCATATTTTTACAGTTTCAGTAGAAACAAAATACAAAAACTGTATTGCAGTAATAAATTTCTCTGTCTCTGTCTCTTTCTGTCTGTCTGTCTCTGTCTCTGTCTGTCTGTCTGTCTGTCTCTGTCTCTGTCTCTCTCTCTCTCTCTCTCTCTCTCTCTCTCTCTCTCTCTCTCTCTCTCTCTCTCTCCCAAGTGTGTGTGTATATTTATATATAGAAAGATAGATAGATAGATAGATTTAAAATGAAGGAAAGAAGAAACCAAAGGCAAGGAGGCCGCAAGATTGTTCCTTTCAAGGAAAAACAAAAACAAGAAAACAGAAATACAGTCAAGATCCGTTCGTTTCAATTCGAGATGCCTGGATACATTGCATTTGAAAGACTGGAAATCATAGGCAGTAGGAAATACAGACAGAGGGAGAATTCCAGAGTTGACCTGTTGCATAAATGAAGGACTGGGAGTAACGGTTAAATCTTGCATTAGAGAGCTGGGCAGAAAAAGGATGAGAGTTTGTTGCTAGACAGGTGCTACGTTCCCGTCACAGTGGTGAAGGGATGCAAGAAAACAGTTCGGAGGAACTATGACCATTGAAGTAGCGATAAATAAGAGATAAGATGCAACAATGTGGCGAAGAGACAGAGGTTGAAAAGAGCCAGCAACAGGAGGAGAGCTAATAAGACGAAAAGTCTTTAACTCCACCTTGTTGAGAAGAGCTGTATGTGGAAAACCTTCCCACACGTGAGTTGTACTCTACACAGGGGCAAATAAAATCCGTGTATAGAGTCAACAACTGGGCAGGTGTAAAGAAAGCACGGAGTCAGCTTAGCACATTCAATCTCTTGGAAGCAGATTTTGCAAGAGAGGTAATATGATCTTTCCAAAAAAAATCCCGCGAAAATGAAACGCCAAGTATGTCTGAAGATGATGCAGAATTGAGATGGATAGTTATATACTAAAGGATAATGCCCAGCCATCTACTTGTCTTCATATTTGTGTGTGTGTGTGTGTGTGTGTGTGTGTGTGTGTGTGTGTGTGTGTGATGGTGAGACAGAGGCTGTGAGTGTGTAAGAAACAGTTCGATGTGAGCGGAAAATGTCAGAGAACCCTCCCCCCCCAAAAAAAAAAAAAAAAAAATGCACTTTGCTGGTACTGAAATCAAAGACAAATTATGACTAATTATAACTGAAATATAATAATACGAGATATCCTATAGCAGTAGAAATGCACTCGTGGTTTTTGGCTATACTTGTGTTTGATGACTGGTATTTCTGCTCTTATCATCGAATAAGAATTTACTGTATAAGAGCATCTGATTTTACATGATCAACAAGGCCAGGTAAAGGGAAGGAAGGGGAGGGTTTGGGACTGGGGGTAGGAGTATCAGGAGACTGGGGGACTGGGAATGACGGCCACAATATGAAGAGGATGGAAGGTGCTAGATGATAAATATAGAGGAAAGAACAGAGCAGAGGCTGGGGGATGAGGACAAACAGAAATCGAGGAGGAGATATGAAGGATGTTGAGTATGTGACAGCAAGGCTTGGAAGGAAGACGGCAGTTGTAGGATGATGGGAAGGGAGGGCTTGACATGACAATCCCGCTCTCCCCACACCATTCAGGAATTACCAGCATCATACTTCATCAGCCGCGCACTGGTCTCAGTGGCAATTGTAATGTTTACATGGTGAATTGTTTTTTTTTGTTAATATTGTTTTAATCTGACATTTAAGTAACATTCTAACTGCTTGGCTACAACGCAATTGTCAGATTAATGAGCGATATTATCACAGTAACCCCCTAACCTTCCCCCCAAGGTTAGTTATGCTTCGTTATTGGCGTATATGTCATATTTATTCTGCGTTTTAATTTCCGTATCTTCTCTCATTTTTGTGTGTTTTCAATCATTTGCTGAAGAATGATTTTTACTCAGCGCACACTTACGTTAAAAAATAATTTTTCCATCCGGCGTCCAGAAAACCTAAAAATTCTAACACGTTTTTATTTTCGTATTTCTTTTTTTTTTTCCCTTCGGTCTCGCATCAGGCCTGACATGAAAGGGTTTTGCTTGTCTTTCTCACTCCTACCCGTTACATTCATATCAGTTTAATCTGTTTACTCGTTCTCGACCATGTACAGAGAAGCTCACCCTAATGCCTTTTTAGTATTAATCTCGTGAAGCAATCTCTTCACGTTTTCCCGATACACATGAATCTTGGTCATTTGTTGTTGGCACACCTGTGGGAGGTGAGAGAGTGTCCTGTTGGCGAAAGGGACAGTTATCTTACTGCTCAATATCCTACCTAGCAGTGCAGCTATTCGTAGATTGCTTGAAGCTATTGGCACACTGGACCTGCTAGCTGGTAAGGTATTTTCTTGTCTTGTGAGACGCTGTTTTGTTGAACCTCCATTACATATTACCTCCTATTTCAGACCAAATAATTTCTGATGGATGTCTACTTGTCACCTTTGGAAAGCACATGTTCTGATGGTAATCATTCTATAACAGGTGATGCAGAGGAGTTTTGTTATTGTTGTTGTTGTTGTTCTTGTTGGTGTTGGTGATGCATCTGAATTTCCCTTGTATCTCCACCAACACTTGTATTTTTTTATATTTAGCCAAAAGGGACCCGTAGCCAACCAAGGACTCGGCACCCGACTTAGAGAAGTTAGTGCTGGCAAATGAAGCTCGTAAAACTCGTTGAAGATGTGTGTGGGGGCCACAGTTTTATCTTTGACTTCACTTTCGGAAGGTTATTCCAATCACTTGAGGCGATATCTCTTGCCATAGAGAGCCAGATTACTTATTCCCAGAGCAAAAGTTCTCTTGTTATTGTGTTCTTTGTGCTGCAAATAAAATGATGTGTGATAGGATGCTATAGTGATCTCCTCCAACCCCAGTCTCTCTCTCTCTCTCTCTCTCTTAGTCTCCTAAACTCGTCTTAAGAATAAAATTTGCTCATATTATCATCTGTGAGGCGACTGGGACACAAAGATTTCAAGCCGTGTAATGCAAGCCGGTATTATTTACGAGGAAAGCACCCAGGCTTCATAAACGCATGAGTAGCAGTTATCACCGTCTGCCTTCCAGCCCTTGTCTTCACCACTTCATCTTCTCACACATCGCCTTTCATGGACGAACATTTTTCCTGATTAATATTGTAATTTATAAGTGATGATGCAAATAAAGAAGCCTGGGAAGATGTGAACCATTTTCTGCCCATTTCTGTCAAACTGTAATGTTTATAGCAGTGCCTCCCTAATGTATCTTTTATGCAGAACTGAACGTATATGGGGTTAAATATTGATTTACCCAATACAGAATAACCCCCCCCCCGTGTGTGTGTGTGTGTGTGTGTGTGTGTGTGTGTGTGTGTGTGTGTGTGTGTGTGTGTGTGTGTGTGTGTGTGTGTGTGTGTGTGTGTGTGTGTGTGTGTGAGCGCGTGCGTGCGTGTGTGTGTGTGTGTGTGTGTGTGTGTGTGTGTGTGTGTGTGTGTGTGTGTGTGTGTGTGTGTGTTCGTCTGTCTCTGTTTCTGTCTGTCTGTCTGTCTCTCTGTCTCCTCTCTCCCTCTCTCCCTCCCTCTCTCTCTCTCTCACACACACACACACACACACACACACACACACACACACACACACGCAGTGAGTATAATGGTTTATTTCAGGTCCACAGCACAACTGAACCCTGTCAAAGGGTAACTCGAATAAGCTATTCCTCTCACTAGCGAAGTAGGCGAGAGGACAGTGGAGTCTGCAGCGACAGCAATGGATGTGACAGTATTTTAATCACTATTTTTGTGTGTCATAGTTTGTATGTCACCAATGTGAACAAACACCCTGCAAAAACTTGCAGACACATGAAAGGACATAGAAACAAATCGCCCCCACGTCGCCCTGATCTCTAACATTATGTTGCCCTCCGTCCAACTCTTACACCCTCTCTTATATACCACTCCACTTCATCCCTTCATCTCATCCTTGGCCTCCTTCCCCCCCCCTCCGCTCCATCTCCCTCTCACTCACATACAATTCCCTAGCCAGTCTCTCGTACTCCATCCCTCCCCACAGGACCAAACCATCCCAGCGTATTTCTCTTAACACAGTCATTAATATCAACATCATAATCACAACACTTCTTTAATTCCTCATTTGTTTGTCTCTCTCTATATGTAACTCCACATACCCCTCTCAAGTAACTCATTTCTACTGCTTTCACTCTTGATGTGTCCTTCCAACATGGTTCAAGTTTCACTTCCGTATGTAAAACTGAAGATCACAATAGTGTCATGAAGCCGCTTTTTTAACTTTCATGCCCACTTCTCTGTTCCTTATCACCGCTTTCAGTGAATACCATTCTTCCCTGCTGTTCCATTTCAAGCAGTTCATCCCTTAAACTTTCATCCTCCCTCATCACACTACCTAACAACCTGAGTACATTCACATTCTCAATTTTCTCATCATTCAGCCTCTCTGTGCATCCGTGACTTTATTTCCATCAGTGACCATAATTTTGCGTTTATCTACATTCACTTTTATATTCCGTTGCATATAAACACTCTCAGATTAATTCACCACGCCTTGCAGCCCGCATGTCTTCACTTTAAAATACAGTATCGTCATCAACTGATCTACCAGAAGACCCGCCGACAAGTCGTAAAAATACCCCCGCTAATACCAATCCACCAGTCCTGTATGAGACAGCCCTAGCATGTATTCAATATGGACGGTGGGTGTTGGCGCCGAAGTGGTGACATGTAGAGGTGTACGATATGTAGGAGGACTACTGAGCCTTAGAAGCAGGCTGTGAAAGCCTATGCCCACAGTCGGACACATAAAAAGAAAAAAAATAGTACAGAAAGTTTAGATATCCTATCCCTTCACATTTGAAACACTGCAAAATCCACTGCCCTACCTAGTACGTCTTTTGCAACTCCATCCATATACAAACTGAACAACCATGGAATGTCACACCCCTGCTTCAATCCAACACTCAGATCAAGGAACTCACTAAATTCACTGTCCACGCGCATTGCAGCTCGAGTGCCCTTGTACACACTCTTCACAGTAATCAGAAACCTCTCCTCTGCTCCATTTAATTATAATACCTTCCACATTCCCTGCCTATCCACTCGGTCATACTCTTTTCCAGTTCCACAGAGACTGCATACATTTTATTTTCCTCCTTTAGATACATTTCACTAAACTGATCTACGCAGGCTCCTCCCTTGCTAAAACCCTGCTTATTTTCCCCATCTTATTTCATGGTTACTGCTCAAACTCTGTCGGTAAATATTCTGCCAAATACTTTTCCAGTTAAACTAAGAAGACAGCTACTATGTTGGTAAATATTCTACCAAATACTTTTCCAGTTAAACTAAGAAGACAGCTACCCCTGTGAATGACCAACATTTCTGTTCCTCTTACTTTGTAAAAGTGGAACAACTATACATGACTTTCATTCTTTCAGGACCTACCCTTCTTACTGGGCAACTTGTTCATCTTATCTATCCATTCAGTCTTTAGCTCCCCGTAATTCAGCATTTCACCACACACTCCGTCAGTCCCTGTGGCTTTCCCCATTTTGACTGTTTTCATTATATCTAATACATCCAGTCTACTGATCTCTTCTTCCTCCCTCCTCGCATCTCCTCTCCTAGCCATTCCTCACCCACTTATTGTTATAATTGAAAGTGTTGTCTGTCTGCTATTTTGCTCCACTTTTCCTCGAACATTCTGCCATTTTTATCATTCACTTCAGGACTTCTTGCCCTTTTCACCCTGTCTTACCTTCTTGACTTCCCAGCACAGTGGTCCCTTACGTTCCGTATACTTTACACTGAGATATCTTCCGAACTTCATTCCATACTTTTCTTACACGCTGTGATTAAACTTTCCACCACTATATGCTTTCTTCTCTGCCACAGCCCGTAGTTCCCCCCTACAGTTTCTTGTATCCCCTCACGTCTCCTTTTCACCCAGCGTACTATCTAACATGCTGCACAGATTTCTGCTGTGATATTTTACACATATATGGCACCTGCTCTATTTGCCGCAGATCATATAATTATACCCAGTGCGACAATTGCACCTTTAAATGATGCCACATAGTTTCTGGCATCTCCCTGAAACTACTCAGTCATCCAGTTTTATTATTATTATTTTTTTTTTAGTATTGTTTTCATTTTCTTTTTCCATAACTCTTCTGTTTTTATTTCCCGCCACTCACCTTCACACTTTCTTGCAAAATCTGCACATTCTCTCTCTCTCTCTCTCTCTCATGGAAATTTCATTATTCCTTTCTCCGAGAGTGACCTCCAAAATGTTTAAAAGCGTTTCGTGAATATAACATTATGCAAACTTATTAAAATTCACCCAAGGTTATTGAGTATGTGGAGTTAGTGAGTAAATTGCGACAGTAATTCAGAAAGGATATCAAGGTAGCACTTACACACAGATCTGACACACTGCAACATTTATGCAATAATACCTACAGTATCTGTTCTTAAGAAATATGGTATGTGTTAAACCACTGCATTGCTAAATAACACCTACGGTTACCTTCTAAATCAAGGCTGAAGTTGAAGTATGTTTTGGTTATCAGCAATACTTTGTACGATAAAACGCTTCTTTATAATGTTAAATTCTCCCTGGATTATTACATGAAAAGCTTATATGAAACAGCAGTTTCACGCCGTCTAGCGTAGGACGATGTTATTCACCAGAGGAAAGTACTTATCCCTTAAAGACGCAGTATGAGCAGCAGTCCTGCCGTCTTTCCAGACCTTGAAAATCATAATTTCAACTTTTCACCTGTTTACTGATCGCCTTCTCGACGCCCCAGGAGTGACAATGCAAAAAAAGAATCCTTTGAAGAAGTCAGAGAAATATTCCTAACCAATTTTACTCACACTTTAACGTTTGTAACAGTGCCTCTCAAATGAATGTTTTAAGTAGGATTGGACGTATATAGGATTAAATATTGCTTCAGCCAATACATAATGCCATAATTCTCTCTCTCTCTCTCTCTCTCTCTCTCTCTTTCTCCAAAGACGTCCACAGAAAAATCGAACTATGTCCCACAGGGAGTGAGAGGGGAAAACTGAATAAAATGTTCCTCATGTTGATAAAGTAGGAAAGAAGAAAGAGATGTCTGCAGTGACAACAGTCGATGTGAGTGTTTTAATCAATATTCTATGTATGTTACAGTCTGTATGGCACCAGTCAGAACAAAAATGTTTCAAACACTTACAAGCATATGAAAGGACGCAGTCCTTCCCTAAACCTCACCTTCTCTTCCTGACAGAGACTCAGCTGTCTGAGGCAACTGACACCAAACCCTTCTCTGTTTCCTCCTACTTTCTGTATACTCATTTCAAAGCCAAAAGTAGATGTTGTGTATATGCACGCAACGACTTATCTTGCTCTCGTGTTCCTGAACTTGATTCTTCTGAATTCTCCACTCTCGGCTTCGGCTTTCCCGTCATTCCCTGACTAAATATATCTGCGCTGTTTACATATCCCCTAATTCTACCGACTATCAAAAATTCTTCGACTATCTCACTTCTACGATAGATCACGTTCTATCCATTTCTCTTTTCTCTGAAATCTCCATTCTAGGAAATTTCAATGTTCACCACCATCTTCGGCTCTCCTCTCCATTCACTGATCCACCTGGTGAACAAGCCTGCATCTTTTCTATCCATAATGACCTAGAGCAGCTTGTACAGCACCCTACCCATATCCCTGACTGCCTTGGAGAGTGCTCCACCATACTTGACCTCTTCCTTACAACTAATTATTCTGCTTACACTTAATCATTCCTCTCCGTTGGGCTCCTCCGATCACATCCTTATTACTTTGACCTGTCCTATCGCTCCGGTATGGCCTGTGGACCCTCCAAAGAAACGTCGACTGTGGCACTTTGGAGCTGCAGACTGGGAGGCCCTTAGGCAGTACTTCTTTGATTTTCTATGGAACGATTATTGCTTCCACGGCAGGGAGCCATCTGAATATGCCTTGCGCATTACGCAGGTTATGCCTTCGGGCATGGAAGCATACATTCCCTTCTCATATCATTTGACTAATGCAAGAAATCCTTGGTTTAATCACGCTTGTTTTAATGCTGTCCGCAACAAGGAGAAGGCCTATAAAAAGTACCAGAACCAACCCACCCTTGAATCACATCTTGTTTATGTTTCCACCCGGAATCGTGCTAAGTGTGTTCCTCGCACTGCTAAAAAATAATTTCATCCCTACTAAACGCTCTTAACTCTCTAACTCAAATTCTTCCTGCTCCTTCTGGCACCTTGCCAAAAACCTTTCTAACAACTTTACTTCATCGTCCTTCCCTCCTCTTTTCTGCTCTGATCGCTCTGTAGCTATCTCTACTACTGATAAAGCAGATCTATTCGCTCAGACTTTCTCCTCCAATTCCACCTTAGACAACTCCAGTGCTGTTCCTCCATCACTTCCCCCCTCTGACATCCTCATGGCTGACATTAAAATTTCTTCAGCTGATGTATTTTATCCCATCACTGGCTTTAATACTAACAAGGAATATAAGCCTGATGGAGTCCCTCCTGTTGTCCTCAAGAACTGTGCTTCTGAGCTTACACCCTGCCTAGGTAAATTCTTCCGCCTTTGTCTTTCAACTTGTACCTTTTCTTTTTGCTCGAAGTTTGCTCTCATTCAGCCAGTCCCAAAAAAAGGGTGACCATTCCCAACCCTATAACTATCGTCCAATTGCTTTAACATCCTGTGTCTCAAAAGTTTTCGAGTCAATTCTTAACAGAAAAATTTTAAAGCATCTTTCCTATCACAACTTTCTTTCTGATCGTCAGTATGGGTTCCGTCAGGGACGCTCCACTGGCGATCTTCTCACCTACCTTTCAATCTCCTGGTCAACCTCCTTTTGGGATTTTGGCGAAAGCTTTGTCATTGCACTTGACATCTGTAAGGCTTTCGATCGAGTCTGGCATATATCTTTAATTTCCAAACTGCCCATTTACGGTTTCTATCCTTCTATCTGCACCTTCATCTCTAGCTTCCTTTCTGGTCGTTCTATAGCCGCTATTGTAGACGGTCATCCTTCTTCTCCTAGATCTATCAACAGTGGTGTTCCTCAGGGCTCTGTCCTATCACCAACTCTCTTCCTTTTATTTATCAATGACCTTCTAAGCTGTACATCGAATTCTATCCACTCGTACGCTGATAATTCCACCCTTCACCTTTCCATTCGGTTCCCGCAACGTCCCTCTCAGCAGTTACGTCAACAAACAAGGGATGAGGCTATGGCACACCTAATGACTGATTTGGCTCGTATCTCTGATTGGGGTAAAAATAATCCTATTTTTAATGTATCAAAGACTCAGTTTTTACACCTATCAACCCGACACAATCTTCCACAGGAGTACCCACTAAAGTTTAATAATATCCAGCTCAATTCTTCATCATCCTTGAACATGCTTGGGGTTTCGTTCACTCGAGACTTATCTTGGAAAGATCATATTACATCTCTTGTAAAATCTGCTTCCAAGAGATAAGGTGTGTTAAGCCGACTCCGTACCTTTTTTACTCCTGCACAGTTGTTGACTTTATAGACAGGTTTTATTCGCCCCTGTGTAAAGTAAAAACTCTCATGTGTGGGGAGGCTTCCAACATACAGCTCTTCTCCATAGGTGAAGTCAGAGGCTTTTCGTCTCATTAATTCTTCTCCTCTTAATGGCTTCCTTCAACCTCTGTCTCTTCGCCGCGCTGTTGCATCTTTATCTCTTGTCTGCCACAACTTCAATGGTCACTGCTTCTCTGAACTGTCTGCTTGCATCGCTCCACCTCTATGACGAGCGCGTAGCACCCGTCTAGCAACAACCTCTCATCCCTTTTCTGTCCAAGTCTCTAATGCAAGGGTTAACCGTTACACCCAGTCCTTCATTTATGCAACTGGTCAACTCTGGAACTGTCACCCTCTGTCTGTATTTCCTACTGTACTTCCTATGATCTCCAAACGCACTGTGTTCAGGCATCACGAAATGAACGGATCTTGATTTTGGCTCTCTTTTGATTTTTTTTTTTTCTTGCAGGGAACTGTATTGGGGGCTCCTGGCGTTTGGTTCCTTCTTTCTTGCATTAAAAAAAAGTACCACCAGCCACATCCAGTATGTCATCGGTATGGACAACAAAAGTGCAAACATTCGCAGCTTTATGAAAGGACGTAATACCAGCACATACAATAAGTATGGCAGAAGTATGAACAACAATGTGCAAATATTTCAAGCATATGAAAGGGCCTGCAACCAAGATATACATAAAGTTTGTAGCTAGTATGAACAAACAGGATACAATTAATTGCTAGCATATTAAAGGACATATCACCAGCACCTACAATACGTACAACGATGGTATAAACAAACAAGGCACATATAACTGCAAAAATTTTAAGGACATACTACCAGCACCCACTTTAAGTACGCCATCGTTATAAACAAATAAGGTGTAAGCTCTTGGAAACATATAGAGACATCCACTACAGCAATAATGTCGCTGGTCTCAACAATATGCGAAAACTGGTAGGCATATGAAATGGCATACTACCAGCACCTGCATTAAGTATCCGTCACGTCTTATGTCCTGAATCATATACCTCGGGCCAAAAAGACTGAAAACATAAACGACCTACCGCCGACCCACGCTGCCTCCCTCCCCCTCCCCACAAACACAAACACATGTTTTCTTGGCTTATGATACAGAACTGTTGCTCGCAAAAACTAGGACACTGAGCTTTCGCAGAGTTTGTCAGAGCCTGGATTACGGAGACCGACAGACAGATAACGAGTGAGAGAGAGAGAGAGAGAGAGAGAGAGAGAGAGAGAGAGAGAGAGAGAGAGAGAGAGAGAGAGAGAGAGAGAGAGAGAGAGAGAGAGACAGAGACAGACAGACAGACAGACAGACAGACAGACAGAGAGCACGTTGAAGAATTAAGACTGACGGAGGGGATGAGGTGGATGACGAAGAAGAGAAGACATAAAAGTACAGGAAGAGATGAAGATGGAGGTAAATGCTGAGGTGAATGGCAAATTTATGTGTGGATGCGTGAGAAGGAAGGGTATGGACGATGAGCAAGGGGGGGAAAAAAAAACTAATGAAATCTAAATGTGAATATACCCTACATTCCAGCAAAGTGCTTTTTTGAGCGCGTGACGAACGAGCGAGTGCCTTGTTGTCACAATTTCCCCGTTATATTATTTCGTCATGATGGTAGCTGAACAATGAAAATATACTGGAACAAAAGACATTTACACACACACACACACACACACACACACACACACACACACACACACACACACACACACACACACACACACACACACACACACACCAATTAGAGTCAAACACTCCCTTGGAAACCTCTAGATTTCCAGGGGTTCCTATGCCTTTATGGGTGAGTTTTTAATTGATAACAGAATTAACTGAATGAAGGGATCACATGCAGAAAGAATTTCAGCTTTACTTCGCGTAGTAGCAATGTTATTAGCTTCTGCTTTGCGTGATGCTCGGGTCGGGCCGCTCATTTCCAACCTTAACTGAGAGTAAACATCGCTCCCTCGCTGAAAGTTATACACCAACCGCTACGAGACACCTTTTCTAAGCTGTATAAAATCGTCTTGAAGTGGCAAAGAGCTATTTCAGAGAAAGTCAAAAAACTGAATGGGAAAATGTGAGAAGCATATGACACTGGAAAGATCTTTTCATCATAGCAGTCAGCTGAAGAGAATATCTTTGTTTTACAAGTATTGCAAGAGTGACTTTCTTAGTTGACTCCTGTTCGGGTTAGTGGTTTTGCCTGTGTGGGAAAGAAGAAGACTTTTGAAGGCATGAAATATTCTTAAATTAAGGTGTGGTGTTGTTGTTTTCTGCTGATTACGTTCATAATATTTACACCAATCTTTTTCCTGTTAAGAATAAAATCCACCATATGTGAGAACAGGTTTATAGCGATGATAATAAAAGGGCGGGATGAAAAACAAACGAGCAGTTTAACTTTAGCATCATTAATCTTGGTGACACGATGCCGATATTAATAAAATTTCTGAGCTTTGGAAGGCAAGAGGATCATTTTTCTCAAGTGAAGGACACCCCAGCAAACCTTATTAATATGTGTCCCTTAGTTCAGTGAATCTAGGGGGAATATTCTTTCCAGAATGAACTAATTGCCTGTCATTAATAACTATCATATAAAACACTGCACTTCGTTGCACTTGAGCTTTTCGTGTAAATATTTTCTGATGGATTATTTTGCTGCGCCGACCATTTTTATGCTGACGTTAATAAGTGGTCAGTCCACAGGGCTAGTCAAGCGGGAGATGGATGGTTTTGAAATAAAACTGTGATGATCGCCCATCTGAAGTACTTGTATACCTGTTCCATTTTCGTACTTCATTTTGTGAAACATAGCAATGTGCATTTTATTGCCTTGAAATATAGCATGGAGAGTGAACTGAATTATCATTCGAGATATGAACCATTAAAAAAAAAGTCAAGTTGCGTACCGTATGTGGTTGTATGTCTCTGCATTCATTCGTTTCTTGCACGAGAACAGTAATATATATCGACACAATTCCTTTTGCATTAGGTCGGAGTAAGTCCAGGGAGTGTCAGAAAAATACCAAACAAAAATTTCGGCGATCGCGCGTGACGTTATGGCACAAAATTTCGGAAATCGCGACACGTAAATGTGTCTATTTATGCATTTGTTCGTTTCTTCCACGAGAACGGTAATAGATATCGACCTAATTCTTTTTGGCTTAGGTCGGGGTAAGTCCAAGGAGTGGCAGAAAAAAATGGCGATCGCGCGCAACGCGACGGCGCGAACTGGTCGGAAATAAGGAAAAGCGAGAATATGCGAATATTCATTTTCTAGACTTTTGAGCCGGAATTGGCCACTGTGGGATCAATAACCATGCGGGGAGAAAGACAATGGCATTGCAAATATTTTGTGATGGAATGGCTATTAGTTAATCCCGCAAATTTTCGGGGTAAATACTAGTTAAATAATGAAATAAAATCGGGCTATAAAAATTTACCATTGATACTCAAGCAAATCCACAGGAGTCTAAAGCGGTCGAAGTATCAGCTTTACAAATTACTTTCTTCCAGTAAGGTAGCATCATTATATTAACTACTGAAGAACAGAATTACTAGAGATTACTAAGATGTGGTTCAAGCACACCACTGCATTGCTTTGTTTCTCTCTCTCTCTCTCTCTCTCTCTCTCTCTCTCTCTCTTAATGAGGTCCTGTCCTTGAGAAACATGATACTCGGCAGTTCGGTTGGATTGGCTGCCGATAAATTTAAATATCAGACGAATAAAATGATGGACAAGCTAGTGTTCATGACGTGGGAAATAAATCACAGGTCGGATTCACAGACACATATAGGACGAGTTCCTTTTTGTAACTGTGATTTGTTTGTCTAGGAAGGACAAGGAATGTAAGAGTGTAAATTCTTCCCATGTTTCTTGTTCTTCCTACAAAAATAAATCCTAGTTACCAGAGGAGACTGTTTCAGCAGGAAAATCGCGGAAGAAAGAATATACAATTTCCCATACTACTACTTCTTCCTGCAAAACTAAATCTAACACCCGTATTGCAAGTTCCATACCCCTATTGGCACATACTCCTCAGCAACTTACTCTGGACATTACACCTTACCGTTGTCTTATATGCAGTTTATATCGTTTTAATGTCGAATCAGATTGCATCACAAACGTGCAAGAGAATACTGAGATGCAATGGGTAGAATGAATCGATAAGGAAGAGTAGTTACGACAGGGAGTCCTCGTGGATATGCTTCCCACTTCGTGTACAAAATAAGTGATCAGTATCAACACACACACACGCACCAACCTACAGTATATACACACTAATAGCCATTGTTTTCTACATATACTATATTCAAATAAAAACAGAAACCTAAATTTACGATGTCTTCAACTTTATACTGTACGTGTCAGTCAAAAGTTGCCGATATTCTTCAGTGAGGAGGTGTAGGCCGTCACAGGAGAGCCGTAAGTTACCATGCTGGCAAATGACAAAGATAGATAGATAGACAGATATATATAGTTAGGTAGATATAGATAGATAGATACAGATATACAGTATATGCTTAGGTGTGGACATAAAAAACAAACAAAAAAAAGTAGCATTATCAAAAGCAGCCTTGGGTATGAAAATGTCGTTGCGAAGCAGTTACAGAGAGAGAGAGAGAGAAATGGAGAAATGAATTCCCCGAGCTAGGCAACTAAGGCCATATAGCCCCGCTGGGTTACAGGAGGGCGCTACCCCTCCCGGCAACGGTAGCCCGGGCGAGGCTTGAACTTGCGACCTCCTGATCACAAGCTCAGCGCGCTACCACTGCACCCCCAGAGAGAGAGAGAGACCTTAGCAAAAGAGACACCCTCCCGATCAACAGCGTGAGCGTCATATTTCTGTCTTATTTTATGTACAAGATATAACCAAGCGGGAAGGTAAACAATTCCTTATTATCTCTCACTCATGTTGTTTCTCTTCCATAAAATTTTGGCCCATGTCAACGACATCCCAACCAGTCAAGTCAGACGTGAGTTTACCGTCCCAAATAAGAGTGAGAGGAACAATGGGAGAAAATTTTAGCCTCAGTTCTGCAGCCAAAGCTGTAAGATGTGCATTCTGTTCCCTTTTGATAGTACTTGGGATGATATCCAGCTTATTCACATCGTGGCCAAGACAGGATGCAATATGTATAAGACTCGCTCTCCGATCACTGACTTGAGTTCCGTCGAGAGCCGAAGCCACCCGGTCACTGACAGCGGCAATACGTCGGGGCCATTAGGTCTGTGGAGAGGTGATGGCACCAGTGAATCTTCCTTGTCTCACTCGGGACCGCTACAGCTAGACGATGGTCCAAGCTCCACCTGGTTGGCGCTGAGCAATGAGAAGATCCCGATCCTCTTTAATCTTCATCAAGCAGAAGGCGTCATCACGGTGGGAGATAACAAAGATCTCATGTAGATTTTTTGGAACCGTTTCCTGTTTTCTATTGCTTTTCCAGAACTTTTGGTTTTGCTTTTCTTCAGCTTCGTGTGCCCAGCGTGTAACTTCCTAACCGTTACTAGAAGAAGGCAGTAATCAGTCACTGGAATCTTGGTTTATTCCAGATTTTTGCCACTTGTTTGCCTGTGAAAGTCACACAAACCTCCAAGGATGCTTCTTCTTGATGATGATGGTACTGGAATCGTAAGACCTCAACAGTTCACTAAAAGATCGAACTCTCCAAAATGGTTTGATGGCAACTGTGCCAGAGCAACGGCCCAAAAGTCATTAGCCAGAATACTTAAAATCAAAAACATCAGAATCACTCTCCCAATTTAAAATTCCTAGAAATCATGCAAAAGCTGTATTAAATCTATCTAAATCAAACTTTCTTCAAAAGCAAGCATCAAAACTACTTAACAGCCCTAATGATAAGAGAATATTCTGGTCAACTCTTAATTCTTTCAATAATAACTTTAACAAGTCATCCTCCATTCCCCCACTAAAATCTTCAGATGGCAACATTACAAATGACCCGCGTGGGAAAGCAGATATTTTTGCCAGTACCTTTGCCAGAAACTCTACCATAGACGATACCAGCCAGAATGTCCCAGTGCTGGAACTTGATTCTCCCGAAATTGCCCCACTTAAAATACAGACAAGATACGTAAAATCCATCCTAGACAATTTATCTACCAACAAAGCTCCAGGCCCAGATGGAATTCCGCCAATTGTTTTGAAAAAATGTTCCCCTGAACTTGCCTCTGTCCTAGCTAAATTATTCAGACTATGCATGTACTTCTTTAATCCCAAATTCATGGAAAAAAGCCAATATCCACCCAATTCCGAAGAAAGGAAGTTCGTCTGACCCCTGTGATTACAGACCAATAGCTGTCACATCTCTTGGTAAGGTATTTGAAACTTTAATTAGTAAGCACATTGTTAAACATCTTGAATCCAACAACTTAATTAGTGATAGACAATATGGTTTTCGCCACGAAAGATCCACCATTGACATACTCAATCTCTTAACTCATACCATCCATCAATCAATTGATCTTTTTGGAGAAACTTATGCAGTAGCTCTTGATATCTCTAAAGCTTTCGACAGAGTATGGCACCGTTCCCTGCTGTCCAAACTCCCTTGCTATGGACTAACGTCTTTTGTTCCTTTGATTTCTTCATATCTTAGTGACAGGAAAATAAGAGTAAAAGTAGATGATGTATATTCCAATTTCCACTCAATTAACGTCGGCGTGCCGCAGGGATCAGTTCTGGCGCCAACCCTATTTCTGGTTCATATTAATGATCTCTTATCTGTCACCCACAATCCCATTCACTCATATGCAGATGACTCAACACTACATAGTTCATTCACACTCTGACACCCATTTACAAAGTCTAATATCTCTACCTCTCAACTCAGTATAGCCATCTCCATAAATCAAGCTCTATCTATACGATCAGTGAATGGGGACAAAACAACCTTGTCTCTTTTAATGCTAGTAAAACTAAATATATACAGTTTACTAATAGACCTGTCTCTTTTTAGGAACTAAAAAACAGAGGAGGGGGTCCCTAGTCCCCTCACCCCGCCCCTTTTAGTCGCCTTTTACGACACGCAGGGAATACGGTGGCAGTATTCTTCCTAACACAACCCGGCCGCAGAGTAGTAGCACCACCCCATAGTGCGGCCAGGTTGTGTCCCCCCCGCCACGGGGGATGAATGTGTTTGAATGGATGAGTAAATGGAGAGTGAGTCGTCCTGTCTCGGCTACCTCCCTTTCCTTGGGGGAAGCAGCCTAGGTATATAGATAGATAGACTAATAGACAGATATTGCCAGATTCGTACATTACCTTCAGTGCTACTAATATTCCCATCTCCATAAGTATTGAAATTCTTGGCGTCTCACTTAACAGTGCCCTCAGCTGGACCTCTCATGTCAGACCACATGCTAAAACTGCCTCAAAGAAACTTGGATTATTGTACAGAGTCCGTAACTTCTTCGCCGATGAGCAGTTAGCTATAATTTATAAGAGTCATGTGCGCTCTCAGCTTGAATATTGCTCACCCTTGTGGAATGGTTGCAGAGAGGTGCATTAAGACAACTAGACAAAATTCAGAACAAAGCTGTTAGAATCATTAACAACCCTGTCATTGCATATAAACTATCTCCCCCGCATGTAAGAAGGGATATTGCCTCCCTTGCATTATTTTACAGATATTTTTTTGGCAAATGCTCAGACGAAGTTGCGTCCATGGTGCCACCACTCCATGCCTTCCCTCGTGCTACACGGGCATCTGGTAGCACTCATGACTGGAATGTCACTCAGCCATATTGCAGAACTTCTGCCTATCAGATTTCTTTCATTCCCCGAACTGCATCTCTCTGGAATTCGCTTCCTCAGAGTTGTTTCCCTCCAAATTTCAACCCACAGCTGTTCAAGTCTGTTACAGATATTTTATGAACGGAGGACGCCAGTAATCTGGTGTATGGATTGTTTTTTTGTTACTCATTTGTTTTTCCTTCCTCCGTTCTGTTATTTAAACACACACACACACACACACACACACACACGCAACCAGGCAGCTTCACTCCTGAAAACTCACCGAACAGCTGACCAACCAGCTATATTCCTGGATTAGATCTAGTTATTGCCATACAGATCAAACTATATCTTAAAAAAAAGTGTGAATTATGTATGCAAATGTACCAACTATATAGTAAAATTAAATAATCAAAAGCACTACCCAGGGTGTTCTAGGAATAAATCTTTAAAAATGGGTTTTGGCTGTAAAGTTATGGAAACTTTTAATTGCGGGCATGTAGACATTACTAAATGGACGTGAAATGTACAAACTAGTGTTTTACCAACAAGTGGGTGTAAGTGACAGGTTGCTAGAAGATATGTACATAAGGATTTTTTTTTTTTTTTTTTTAATGGCTCACCCCTCTCCTCACGCTCATTTGGTTACCCCCTTTTTGACAGTTCCAGTGCACGACGCAGGTCCTACAGTTGACGAAAGCGCTTATTGATATCTTTATTACACTATATATTCCCCTCTTGTTACAATACTTCAAGCCATCTGTCTAATGGTCCATATATCTACGAGTGTATCTATCAAACTGTCAAACTATCTACCTATCTTTTTTATCTATCTATCTACTAGTATCTATTCTATACTCTACCCTTGAATATATATATATATATATATATATATATATATATATATATATATATATATATATATATATATATATATATATATATATATATATATATATATATGTGTGTGTGTGTGTGTGTGTGTGTGTGTGTGTGTGAAGAGGGAGGGGACAGGAGGAGGGGGAGGCCGGGAAGAAGGAGGATTGAAGAATAGGTACAGTATTGGAATAACAGTGCTATGAGCTGGACGGGAGGCTCCCTGTTTGAAGCGAACTGGGTGACATGGAGGCGAATTTCTGCTCGTCACATATTCCAGGTATATGGTGTTTACCTTTACAGATGGATAGTTTGTATACTGATAGGTGAATGTACTTGCACCAACAGATCAACAATATAGTAATTGTGTTGATATATAGCAGGTCAACAAGTGCGTATGTTGAGATAGACAATAATGTTGTGAATGTCTTGACATAACAGGTCAGCAAAACTAGGTATATTGAGATAATTAGTAATGCTGTGAATGTGTTGACATGACAGGTCAGTGATGCTGAGAATATTGATATAACAAGTCATTATTGTAAATGTAGTGATAACAGATCAGTAATGCTGTGAATGTTAATTTTCAATAATACTAAAAATGTGTTGATCTTAATTTCGATATTAATATGTGTTGGCATAACAAGTCAATAATAACTATTCTGAAATGGCTGACATAGCAGGCCATTTTTTTTTTTTTTTTTTTTTTTTTGCCTATCGACCGTTTGGGCCGAAGTCCCTGGTCATTAAGGCAAATATATATATATATATATATATATATATATATATATATATATATATATATATATATATATATATATATATATATATATATATAGGGAGATTTGCCAGTTAGGTAGTCTTGTACCTTCGAGACGTTTCTGGTACCGTACCGGTAAGTTTCGGTACGAGTCGTCAGAGTTGCCAGTTTGCCTGGTGTTTGTGAGCGTAGTTATTTCGTAAGTTAAACATTCATTTATTTTTGTGCTCTTTCTTATAATGTTTTATTTAAGTAATTGCTTGTTAAATCATGCAGTTTAAGTTCGTATGGTTAATGATTTAGAGTGTTATGTAATGTAAGACAACTCTAGAATGTTTTGATGTCTCGTAGTTGGTAACTGTTGTTGCTAGGGGCTGATGCAAGACAGTATATCCTAGAATGGTGGAGAAGTAGACGTTTCTAGAACAATGCAAGCTTATATAAGGATGGGGAAGAGCCTACTTAGTCAGTCAGTTTGGAGTTTAGTCGGGTTTCAGGTCAGTTTGTGTGAAGTGCAGTCGGTTTTGGTGCAGTGTCAGTGTCTGTGAAGGTTGTACATTTTTGGTACTTGTGAAAACAGTGGCAAACAGTGACGGGTTATTGAAGTTTGTATATCATTGGAACTTGAGAAGACAGTGAAGTGTATTAAGTGTAATTACTGTCAGTGAAGATTATTTTCAGTACTTGTGTAATAAGTGAAGTGTTAGCAAGCATTAAGTGTACTAACTGTGATGTTTTGTTAAACATTAAGTGTAACTGCAATCAGTAAAGTGTGTACAGCTCCAGTGCTTGTGAGAACAGTGAAGTTGGAAAGAATTAAGTGGAAGTACTTGGAAAATAAAGACAATGAACTTTAAGGAGCCAGTGTTTATTTTCGCCTCAGCTGATCTTGTGTACTGCACACCTAAAGGCTGACCATAAGAAGAACAACTCACGGGGCAACGTCCTTCCTGTACTGTACTACTGCTGTTGGAGCCTGTGGCAGTGTGGGGACAGGGACGTAACACTGGTGTCAGGAGTGGGATTATTATTTTAGGGCTGCAGTGAGTGTAACCTTCGACATGGACGCGGAAGGTGTGAAAACAAGGTCTAGAGCTGGACAGGAGGAGGAAATTTCCCTGGTGACAATCGTGAAGCTATTACAGACACAGACGAAAGAAATCAAAGAACAATTACAGGCACAGAATGAAGAAGAGAAAGAACGATATGAACGTCTTCGAGAGGCATTACAGGAGCAACAGGGGGAATTACAACTGACCATGCAAGGACAGCCAGATGCATTCATTGGGGAAATCAAGGAAGAACAGCAACAGCTTAAGAAGGAAGTTGATGCCAAGCTAAAGCAGCAGAAGTATGAGGTAAGCAATAATGTGACAGAGTGTAAACAGCATTTAGATGAACAATTGAAGACAGTTAATGAGGAAATAGTGACAGAGTGCAGACAGCATGTGGACGACCAGTTGAAGTCAATTAGTGAGGAAATAGTGATGGAGTGCAGACAGCATGTAGATAACCGGTTGAAGCATGTAGTCAATCATAAGAAGATAATTAGTGAGAAATTTAAGGCTGTAGAGAAATATTGCACTGCTGAGCCTCAGGTTAGTGTACAGGGAGCGTATGAAGGGAATGGACAGTGTATGGTGAATCTTGACGGATCCCGGGCATCTGAAGATGGCATTACAGGGCTGAATAATCAGAATGCAGAAATTGTAAGTCCTGGACTTAGTTATGATGCCTCAGTTATAGGCCCCAAACCAGTGAAGTGCATGGATATAATGGGGATTCAGTTAAGAAGAAACCTCAAGAAAGTGATGGTAGTGTATCTTGGGAACCTTACCGTGCACAGTTTGAGTTACTTGCGGATCAGAATGGTTGGGATGATAAGAAGAAGGCTGCAGAAGACCCACCACTGAAGAAATGCAAGAGAACTTTGATGAATAGTGTGCGAGAAGACAGGACAGATGACATGCAGTGTAGTAGGAATGGGAATCATAGGAAGAAATGCAGCTGTACTGTAGTGACGGGGCCAGCGTCGAACGGAGAAGACCTGGAAAGGATGCAGATGGAGGGTGCAGATTTGCAACCGGTGCTGGAGTGGCTGCAGCGGAGTGCAGTGCAACCATCATGGGGAGGAGTTTCCAGGTTGGGTCCTGCGACCGGGAGCTGCTGGAGTCAGTGGGACCTTCGTTGCAACGGACTACTGGAGCGTCAGTGGGAGATGCCCAGTGGCCTCAGTGAGTGTTGGCAACTGGTGGTTCCGAAGAAGATGAGGTCTAAGATCTTGGATCAGTCTCATAACCAGATTACTGGTGGGCACATGGGAGTGAAGACAACTCTAGGCAGGCTGCGACACAAGTTCTACTGGATTGGCATGCTTCAGGATGTTGAAGAGTGGTGTCGGACCTGTGATGTGTGCTGTCAAGAAGACGACCAAGACCGTCGTGGAGGAGTGGACTGTGTGGAGGAGCAAGGACATCATCGGAAGTGGGATAGAAGAAGACCGATGAGTTGAAAGATTGTATTGTGTATAGTTAGTTGTTTTATTAAGATTAAGGCTTATGTTTGTATATACTTTGGGTTAGATTTTGAGGCAATGGTGTGTGTGGCGAGGTTCTATGGGACGGGTGTGTGGGATGAGGGCTTAAGTTAAGGGATGGCTATGTGGGATGGGGTTTAAAGACAGAGGTGTGTGGGGTCAGGCTTTTAGGCAAGTGTATGTTGAGTGAGGTTTTAAGGCAAGGGTATGGTGGTAGAAGTTTTAGTGGAAGGGTATGGTTGGTGAGGTTTTGAGGCAAGGTTTTGAAGGATGAGGCTTCATTGCAAGGATTTGTGGGGCTAGGTTTTAAGGGAAGGGTGTGTGGGGTGAAATTTTAAGGTAAGGATATTTGGGATGAGGGTTTAAGGCACGACTGTGTGGGGTGAGGTCTTTATGTAATGTGTGAAATTTTAAGCCAAGGGTGTGTGGGGTGAGGTTTTAAGGTAAGGGTGTTTGAGTAGATAATTAAAGGGGAAGCTATTAAAAAAAAAAAAAAAAAAAGAGTGGCTTGCGGGGAGTAGTTTGCTGGTGTTCCCCTCGCTGGTGTTGCGATACCCTGTGGCTCATTTCGATATCCAGACATGACAAACTTTTATAATAGTACTGGTAATGTGCTCCCCTTCGTTACCATATGTTATAAAAAACGAATAGTGAGACACGTGTGTTGCATATACCATAGTCCATCAATACAAATATCCCTTTCTAACTAGTGTTTTGCTAACATACGGATGAATTGGCCCCAGATATCACTCTCCCTCTGTAGAGAAGGCCAGGTCCTGAGTATAGACTGACAGGACAAAGGCATGGGGAGATAGTGGTTAATCCGTACCGTATCATTAGGTAGTTTTCCTTGCGGTACATCGTAGTTGTCGACAAAGGATGTTATTTAGCTTAGGGAAAAGTTTTCTTAATGAATGGATTAAGAAATCCATAATGCGTTGCGAGAGCTTTAGAGAAAATTGCTTTGAAGGGAGATGTTTTTATCTTCATTCCTAAGTAGCGTCTTATCCGTTACTTTACTCTGGCTAACGAAAGACAGCCACGTCGAGGATATAGAATCCTTTGTTCTTAAAAGTATTACAAATTCTCGAATAATCCAGTCAGATGTGATTACACTTCAGTATTATTTGCTTGAATAACCACAGACGACTATGCCAAGATTTTACTTTTTTATCAGCTCCTGAATTCAGTACTGTAAACTGTGTAATAAAATTCCATATCACGGAGCCTTTCAGCAGCCAGGTGTGTTTAGAAACCGGCTATATGAGAGAGAGAGAGAGAGAGAGAGAGAGAGAGAGAGAGAGAGAGAGAGAGAGAGAGAGAGAGAGACTACTGACTTTATTATCCTTAAGTGTCGATCCGGCATTCACCATCAAAGAAGAAATCTATGAAGAAAAGAATAGAACAGAGGCTGCACATTATACGTAATGAATGAGATAACTATAAATAAGTTGCAATTTCCTTAATATTCAGAATTATATTAATATCTCGGGAACTCTGACATGTTGTGATATTTTTTTTAGTCGTGTTAGCCTATTTTGTCTGTGAAATGCTCTTATATGATAGTAAATCTTTTTCCAAACATCATATTAATTATGACAAACTGTTCTATTGGTATGTTTCTTAATGTCATTAAGGAAGGGAACTTGGTTGTGAGGTAGAAGAAGATTAAAAAAAAAAATAGTTCTTGACTAACGATTGATTAATATTCTATAACGATGTTGGCTTGCTATGTTTCAATAAATTAATTCCAGCTGTATAGGAAGAGGTTGATGATAAACAGACAGGCACAGAAGGCACAACAGAGATGACGAAACTCTCACAACAAGTAGCATATGAGTGTCAATTTGGCACAAAGGGACCCCCCAAAATCAGATTCCTACTTCGGTGGAGTGCGGGACGCGCAGACGGCACAACAATTATAGTTCAGTTACTCTCCCACCACGATACAGTATAGTGGTGTCAAGACGACCCCTCAGATTTTATTAATCTCTCGCCACGGAAATGTAAGAGCGCCGGCAGGACACAAGAGAGAGTGAAAGAGCCCGACAGGACAGAAGCAGTCAGGGTAGGAGTTGACAGAGCCAGACAGTAATGAAGCAGTCAGGGTGAGAGTATAAAGGAGTCAGGTAAGGCCAAAGACAACGAGGTAGAACGATCTGGGAAGATTTCTGAGAAAAGCAAGACCTTTAAACAGAAAAGGAAAGAATAAAAATCGCCAGATATGTACCAAACGATCATGAACCTGGAAGAGATGATAAACTTTGCCGTAGGCCGTAAAACACACACACACACACACACACACACACACACACACACACACACACAGTCACATAGACCACTCTTCTGACCCAGCCTTTCACAAATACTAGCTTAGTTTTCGGCTGGGTGAAGTCATAGATGACACGTATCCTTCTTGTAGAAAAGGCCCACAAAACATAATCCGCCTACTGAAGCAGTACACGACACAGGCCACAATAAGACGGCGATACATCCTCAACGGTGCAGTGAACCTATGGGATGACCCCACAGGGACAGTTGCTTACCTGCGGTCAACGGGTGTGCTGGAAAGTGCTTGACCATGGTTCAGCAACAACAACAAGAACAACAACGTTAGTTTTGTGTGTGTGTGTGTGTGTGTGTGTGTGTGTGTGTGTGTGTGTGTGTGTGTGTGTGTGTGTGTGTGTGTGTGTGTTTTACAGACTTCACTGATATAACTCTCATATCAATTATTTTCGAACTCCAGCTATTACATGCAAATTATACTAAATATGCAATAGAATGTATCGCGACTACCAATTAGATATTTACTTGAAAGTTCCCCATTCTTTGGAATACTAAAGCACATCATATGACTGAATTCATTTACTCTGTGTCCTTGGGTTTAAATGTCCCTTTAACCAAATTAGTTACTCTCTTCTCATGCATAATGTTCACATGCCAGCTGAGTTGAAGGATCAACACACACACACACACACACACACACACACACACACACGCCAAGTTTGGCCACAAAATACATCGCATCACTCACACACGCTCAAACTCATAAACAGAATGTCACAGGCAAACAAGGTGTTAACTGGCCCTGAATTAGGGTGTATGAGAAAGAGAGCAAGGAAGTGAAAAAGTTACTACATGACAGTATTGTGATACCAACTCTAACGTATGGAAGAGAAGCTTGGACGTTGCTGGAAGGACACAAGTCAAGAGTGAGAGCAGTGGAAATGAGTTATTTAAGAGGAGCCTGTCGAGTCACATGGAGAGACAGGCTGACAAATGAGGATATAAAGGAGCATTGTGGTGTGGATATGAATGCGATAGGAAGCGTTAGGAGGAATAAACTGAGGTGGTTTGGCCATGTGGAGAGGATGGAGGTTGAAAGACTGACGAAGAGAGTGTATGTGAGTGAGGTGGAGGGGGGAAGAGGGAGGGGGAGGCCGAGGATGAGATGGAGGGATGGGGTGGAGAGGTATATGAGAGAGGTTGGTGTGAGTTGGGAGCGGGGAAGTGAAATGGCGGGGGATAGGACGACGTGGAGGCGATTTGTTTGTGGCCACCCCGAACGGGATTGAGGCGTCTGGCAAGAGAGAGAGAGAGAGAGAGAGAGAGAGAAAGAGACGCATTTTTTCGTTTCCTATTATTTGTGATGATTTCTTCCTGATCTTTATTCCGAAACATAACGCAAAGAATTCTGCACATTACTTTGCTCTTAACTGACCCGTCATGGACACAGCTATTCTTAACTCTTGAACCTGAATTACTCGTATGGTTGGTTCTTCATGATGTGGTGGTCTGGTGTTTGGTATAAGGAACTGTCTATGGTGTGTGGATCCTTATGGTGTGGTGATGTGTTTATGCTGTGATGGTGTGTTTAGGATATGGTAGTGTGTTCAGGGTATGGTAGTGTGTTTATGGTGTCGTGGTGTTGATTGTGTGGTGTTTATAGTCTTGAGGTGTTTATGGTGTTGTGTTTACGGTGTGGTGTTTATGGTGTTGTGGTGTTTATGGTGTTGTGGTGTTTATGGTGTTGTGGTGTTTATGGTGTTTTTGTTTATGGTGTTGAGGCATTTAGAGTGTTGTGGTATTTATGATATTGTGTTTATGGTGTTGTGCTTAAGGTGGTGTGATGTCTATGGTGTCGTGGTGTTTTCGGTGTTGTGGTGATTATGGTGTTGTGGCGTTTATGGTGCTGTGGTGTTATGGCATGGTGGTGTGCTTATAATGTGGTTGTCTGTGTATGGTGTGGCGGTGTGTTTATGGTGTGGTCGTCTTTTTATAGTGTACTGGACTGTTTACAGTGTAGTGGTGTGTCCGTGGTAAGGTCGTGTTTTATGGTTTTGAGTGTCAGTCTATGGTGCAGTTGGATATACTAGGATATGGTGTGGTGGCCTGAATATAGGGTGGTTTGTCTCTTTCTGGCGTGGTGGTCTCTTTATTGCGTAGGGTGTTAATTTACAGATGGGTGTGATGATCTGTTAATGTTATAGGACGTGTCATGTTCGTTTATTTACGTTGCCATGTACTCGACTTTTTATGACGTGGTTACTCGCGATAAAAAAAAAAAAATGATATAGACTTTTAATATAGTAAGTATGAGAATCGTAATGAAAGTGCCTGAACCTGCTGAAAAGTACAATTCTAGACTGATGACTTAAGCGTTGCAGAACAGAGTGCAACCATGACCGGTGTAGTGGTTTGAGGTACAGATGGATGTGACAGATAACAGATGCATGACCGAGGACATGTAAGTGTGAGCATGGTGCGGAAACAGTGATGACGTACTGTACGTCAAGGTAAAGAAGATAGAGAGATGACTGGTATAATTTGGAGTAGAGCTGGGAAAGACGAGTAAAGCATCTGAACGTAAATGAAAGTAAATAGACGTGGGCGATATGATTAAAGTCAGAAAGCAAGACTTATGTCAAGGTGCGTGAAGGACGGTGCAGATATGCAAGTGAAGATTAAAAAAAAAAAAAAGAGGTCAGTAACATGCCGGTGGTGGCGCTCGTATAATAAAAGGTAAAGGAAAGTGCTGGCGGGTGGCGCTGGTGCTATAAAAATATAATAAAGGTTAGTAACTGTGCTGGGGGTGGCGCTGGTGTAATCAGAAACACACTCGGTCTGCAAAGAGAAGTCTCGGTTTTGATTCCAGGCCGGCCATAAGATCCTTGGGCAAAGCTTTTTTTTTTTTTTTTTTTTTTTTAACCCAGTCTGTTCGTAACTACAGTACAACCCAAACAGTGGCCTTGATGTTTGAATTCGACTTTTGCGAATCATGATCCAGAAGATTCAGACAAACAAAAAACTGATGTCGGTCCTAAATTATCCGACTGTACTCCATAGGCACTGGCAAGCCTTCTAACAGCGAGTTGCGGGAGGTATTTAAGAGCAACTTGGTGATGTAAAAAGTATAAATAACGGTACCTTAAAGAAACAAATACTTGGGCATTGGTAGAAAGTAGACAGAGGCTAATGGTCTTTGCGACTGCGTTGGTGTGAACAGATATTAATTCTTTGGCACAGGTGAAATAAAGAAGATCGTAAAACGATGACGACTGGCGCAAGGTGGGACGTGTACACATAATGTAGGTTTACAAACTGGCAAATCCTGATAATCCTGCCCATAACATCTGTCTCTTGAGTCTACTCATGACCAAAAATCCAAATCAATACAGGATAGAAGTACTGTCACCATTTGGATCCTCTGACCACAATCTCATCAAAGTCTCATAAGTAAGCCCCCCCAAACCTCCCCTTTCTGAACCTGTCAGGTGTCCAGATGGCACTTTGATAGGGCAGACCGGAAATAATTCAGAAATTATCTGGCTGATATTCCATAGCAGTCGTTCTTCCCCAGTGACACAAATTCTAACCAATTCCATACCAACTTGTATTAATGACTTCATACAAGTTGGTGTGGAATTGTTCACACCAAGTCAACTATTCACTAAAAGATCAAACTTCCCAAAATGGTTTGATAGCAACTGTGCCAGAGCTACAATCCAAAAGTCATTTGCATATAACGCTTACTGAAAAAAAAAAAAAAATCTGAATCGCTTAGTCAATTTAAAATTGCTTGAAACCATGCCAAAGCAGTAATGAATGTCACTAACCCAACTATCAAGCATCTAAATTATTAAACAGTCCTAATGACAATAGAATGTTCTGGTCAACTCCCATTTTTTTTCAATAACAACTTTAACAAGCTATCACCCATTGCCCAACTAAAATCTTTAGATGGTAAACATTACAATTGACCCACGTGGTAAGCCGAACATCCTTGCCAATACATTTGCCTATAATTTTACTTTATAGGAAGTCAGACAAAATGTCCCTGTACTAGAACTTGACCCTCCAAGAAATTGCTTCTTTTAAGATACGCGCTAGATGTGTTAAAGCCATCATAGACAATTTACCAACAAACAAATCTCCAGGTCCAGATGGAATTCTTCCAGTTGTTTTGAAAGTGTTCCCCAGAACTTACTCTTATTCTACCCAAATTAATCAGACAACGAATACTCACTTTTTCGTTCCCTGAATCTTAGAAAGGCGCCAATATCCATTCAGTTCCGAGGAAAGTTCCTCTGATCCCTCTAATCACAGATCAATAGCTATCACGTCTTCTCTTGGTAAATTATTTGAGACTGTTATTAATAAGCATATAGTTAAACATTGAATCCAACAGCTTAATTAGTCATAGACTGACGAGAGATCCACTGTTGATATACTCAATCTCCTGACTCACACCATCTATCAGTCAGTTGGCCAACATGGAGAAACTGATACAGTAGCTCTGGATATTTTCAAAGTTTTTAACACAGTGTGGCACCGTACCCTGCTGTTCACACACCCTTGCTATGGACTAACGTCTTTTGTTACTCTGATCTTTTCATATCTCAGCGACTGAAAGATAAGAGATAAAGTAGATGATATATATTCCAATTTCCACTACATTAATGCCGGCGTGCTACAAGGATCAGTTCTGGCGCCAACTCTAGTCCTAATTCATATTAATGATCTCTTATCTGTCACCCATAATCCCATCCATTCATATGCAGATGACTCAGCACTTCACAGTTCACTCACATTTAAACAGCCATTCACAAAGTTCAGTATCACTACCTCAAAACTCACTAAAGCAATCTCAGTAAATCAAGACTGATCCAAGGTCACTGAATGGGGACAAATTAACCTAGTGCCATTTAATGCTAGTAAAACCAAATCTATACATTTTGTTAATAGACAGATATTGCCTGATTCCTATATTACATTCAGTGCTACTAATATTCCTGTCCCTAAAAGTATTGAAATTCTCGATGTTTCACTTAACAATACCTCAGCTGGACCTCTCATGTTAGATCACTTGCTAAAACTGCATCAAAATAACTGACGAGCAGCTAGCTATAATTTCTAAGAGTCAAATGCACTCTCAGCTGGAATATTGTTCACTCTTGTGGAATGAATGTGGAGAGGTAGCTATCATGTTTATATACTTGGTCAGTGTATCATGGAATTCAGACCTCTCTCTCTCTCTCTCTCTCTCTCTCTCTCTCTCTCTCTCTCTCTCTCTCTCTCTCTCTCTCTCTCTCTCTCTCTCTCTCTCTCTCTCTCTCTCTCTCTCTCTCTCTCTCTCTCTCTTCTTTGATAATATACTGTCAATGACTCTCCCATCGTGGCACATGGTCATTATCCTCTCTCTGTCTCTCTCTATATTATCATTTCCCCCATTCCTTTTCCTATTTACATTCTGTCAGTCTCCGTGTCTCTTCGTCTTTTCATCTGCACCTCTCTTTCTGTTTCACCCTCTTCCCTTTACCATCCCTCGTTCTCATTTTTTCCATTTCTTTTCTCCTCTCTTTCACTTGCACTACCCTTCCCGCCTCCGCTTCCCCTCTCATTCCTTAAACCTCTCTTCCTTATTCATCATTCCACTTGTCTTTCCCTGTATCCTCCCTGTTCTTGCTATTTTTTCTCCATGTTTTCCGTGAATGCTCGAGTGCGTCAGGGGTCAGTTATAAGCACATAATTGTATATCATGGTGCTTGGAACTCATTCACGTGACTTCAGGACTGGACTCCCATGGAAGCTCCTATTTACTGATGACTTGGTTTTGATTGCGGAGAATGAGAGGATAATAGAGGAGTGATTTAGGAAGTGGAGAGATGCAGTGGGATACAAGGATTTGAGTGTAAACGCAGATGAAACAAAAGTGACGATATGTAGGGCCGGTGGCAGTACTATCAACGCAGGAGTGTGGCCATGTGTAGATTGCGACCAGGTTGATGGAATTTATTCCATTTCCTGCAGCGTTTGTGATATAGGGGTGAATTAGGGGCGTAGTTGCACTAGAGGTGGGTTGAATAAAAGTGCTGATTTTATGTACCCAACGTGCAGGAAGAGCAGGCAGAGACATAGAGGAGGGAAAGGATTTTCCTCGCTGGAGAATCTCATTAGTAAGTCGAGGAGTATTGTTATTTGGTGGATATAATATGTGATGAGGTGGGACTGAAGCTACTTTGAGGCTAGGGTAAGTATAGGTTGTAAGAAGTTAAGGGAGCTGTTGCACCTCCCGACACTGGGAGAGTTCCCCTCCTGTGCTATGAGATCCTTGTATGAATCATGTGTCAGGAGTGTAATAGTGCACGGTAGTGAGAACTGGGCAGTTAACGAATAGGATGTTTATTAACTCAAACGTACAGAGATGGTGATTACGTGGATTTGTAGTGTGTTCTTCAATGACAGGCCTGGGGAGGTTAGGATTGCATATGAAAAGTTGAGAAGAATAATGAGACTTGAATGTGTTAGTGCTACGTTAAATTGGGTAGAATGGGATGGTTTGAGTTTGTGGAGATAATGGTATATGAGAATTGGATGCAAAGGGTGGGGAGTGTGACAGGTGAGGTTAGGGTTTCAGGGGACAGACTGAAAAAGACTTGGCACGATGTCATAAAGTGTGACCTCATGAATACAGGACTGAACAGAGAAATTGCTAGAAATCGAGCAAAGTGGAGAGCCGTCATTAGGTGACCAAGGCCGACGTATGCAATCAATGAAAACACGTTGGAGCCTTTTATACTAAACGAACGAAACGGATACATCATAATCGTTATCATCATTACCTTTATCATTAAGCTTCGCCATATAAATGGCGAAGCGTACTGTTTTGGTATTAACATTTTTCTTTGCAGGTTATTGTTTTGGTACTGTATTAAAATTTTTCTTTGCAACTTATTGTTGTGGTATTATCACTTTTCTTTGCAGCTTATTGTTTTGGTATTATCACTTTTCTTTGCAGCTTATTGTTTTGGTATTACCATTTTTCTCTGCACCTTTTGTTCTTAGATCTTAATGGTATTACATAAGAAGGAGCCCTTGGGTAACCCATGTGCTTGTGCAAAATATAAATGACCTTGACCTATTGCTGAAGGTAAGATGCACATTTTTGGTGGAAACATTGGATAGTTGAAATTGAAGTCTCAGAAACTAATTGAGATACAGCTATTTGGTTGAAATCCTATGATATATACGTTTGCTGAGAATCGTGGCTGAATATTTCGCCATTTAGCCTAGTGGAAAGTACCGAATTCAAATCTGCTCAGTGTTTTCTTTCTAACATGTTTTAGGGAAAACCACAAGAGCTGTAAAACTAACTTTGCAGAAATATAGTTGTGGTCCCTCTCATTATCTAAAAGGTACAGTATATGGTTACTGTTAAGCATACAGTTAGCCAGTTATTGTGACAAATGTAAAACGTACCCATGCTTTATTTATTTCTTACACACTTTTGTCTTCAGATCTTGTTATTACACAAGAAGGTACCTTAAGTTAATCTAAGTGCATGTTCCAAATATGAAGGACCTTGAACTATTTTTAAACGTCATAGTTTATGATGCCAAAATTTAGACAATATGTCTGATAAACACCTAAGCATAAAAGTACCTTTCATATGTTTTGTTATTTTGCACCGCTGAATTATATTTAACAACAACCCCCCAAACAAGTTCAAATATCTATATTGTGTTCATATAAATTTTTTTGGCATCGAACACAAAAGCAGCATTTGCATGTTATTGATATTACTTCGATTTCGTTTACCTGTTTTTATTGCTGTCATGGTTTCCAATCTCTATGGCTGCTGTTCTGCCGTTCTGTGTTGTTTTGCACCTAATGCTTGCCTGCCTCCTCGATTATCCTTTTGTTTTACTATCCTAGCCAAGCAGCTAATTAACTAACTAATAAGATAGCTAGCTAACTGACCGACAAACCAATAACCAAACTATCACTTACAGTAAAACATTTTTAAATTTCTCTGTAATTACCATTCTAAACCTTCAGCAAAAGATGGTCGCCGTTTGGTAAAATCTTTTTGTCTCCTGCCGTTTTTATAACGGAATATATCGTACAACCAAAGAGCAACACCGTTTTTGCAGTCATGTAACATTCCTTTATACTTATTAGCCTGATATACATTTGTCTATTTAGGCATGATTCTTAGTCCATTATGTCCTTGGACTTATTTTTCATTTCTTCGTTGCTAATTAAGAGGGTTATGAAAGGTAACAACGATCTCTAATTCCGAAGGGGGTAGTAGAGCTGTATCTTAACCCTCATGTTCGAAAACTCTCCATTAACCTAAATAAATGACTGTGAAAATAGTCAGAGTAAAATAAGAACTTCGTCACCAGGTTTTGTGAGTTTCATCACGTTTGCATTCTCTCGATTACTCCCTTGCCCCTAAGCGGATTAAACTAAAAGTTTGTTACGCAGAGGGGCTAATCCTGCTTTGTTATACTTATTTTATACTCACAGATTCTGTATCAGTAATCCTTCTTTTAACCCAAAGTCTCAAAACAATAATTATGGTTGTTAGTGTTTGCTGTCTTCCGAAAATTTTTGTAATGTACGTGTCAATCACTGTCTTCTTGTCACACTGCCAAACGGTCTTGCTCTCTTACTGCATCGCTGTTGATGTGCCTTTTTTCACACCCTCATAATCCTCATTTGCACTCTTGATTTTCCATTTGTCCCCCTGCTAAGCCAATTTCCTGTCGCCACTCCCTTTCTCTCAGTTCTCTATTGCCCTCTAGTTACTCTACCTTCCCCTCCTTCCTGTTTCTCCGCCACCCTCTTTCCTCTGCATCGCTCTCCTATTTCTCAACCACGTTCCTGCCTCTCTACCACGCTCCTAACTCTGTGCCACCCTAATGTTTCTTTACCACCCTCGTCCTTGTCTATTATTCTCCTGTATCTCTACCAGTCTTTTGTTTTTATCTCACTCTCACGATTCTCTGCCACCCTCCTGCTTCTTTATTACCTGTCTATTTCTCTACTGCCATCTTGCTTATTTATCACTCTCCTTTTTCTCTGCCACCCTCTTAATTCACTATCACTCCTGCCTCACTATCACAACACAGATCCTCTGCTTTCCCCCTGATTTCTACTGCCTTCTAATATTATTAGGTTTTCTCTCTTTACCCTGCTGCTTCTTTCCTTAACATCTTGTTCTTTTTACACGGCCAAACGTCTTTTTTCGTTGCATGCCCTCCTATCCTTCCGATTTACTTCTTCCCCCCTTCCCTCTTGAGTCTCGAGAGGTTTCTTGTGTTTTTTATATAATTCGTTTCTCTGCTTACCTTTCTGTTCACTGTTTCCCTGTCGGCTTCTTGTTCTCTTACTATCCTGCTGCCTGCTTGTTTCACCGACTACCTTCAGTCTTCGTTATTCAGTGTTCCTGACTAAATATGTAACTTCATGTTGCTCTGTTTCTCTGCCTGAAACTTTGTGAAGTTGTCTGTATGCATGTTTTTCTGCTTTCGTGCGTGTCTAGCAAACAAGGAGTTAGAACTATAAGTGCTAGTTTGATCCTCAATCTTTTGCCATCTAACAAAGGGCAGTCCTCAGTACAAATGTCTCTACAGTAGTTTTATGTTTATATGCCCCCAACCTGAATAAAAATTATCTAGTTCTCCCACCCCCACCTCTCTCTCTCTCTCTCTCTCTCTCTCTCTAACACACACACATTAATACCAACACTCACAAGAACATCCCTTTCTCTCATATACTGTACCTGTTTTGTGTAGTCAGGCAGTTAAATGCTGGTATTTACAATGTGTGTGTGTGTGTGTGTGTGTGTGTGTGTGTGTGTGTGTGTGTGTGTGTGTGTGTGTGTGTGTTGGAAAAAACTTGGCAATGTCGCAGTGATTAATTACAATGTAGCACTCCGAAAGGAACTCGATTCCAGGAATGAATTTTTTTTTTTTTTTTTTTTTTTTTGTCATCGCAGGACACTATTTTTTTTTTTTTTTCCCAGACTGTACCTCCGTTATTTCAGTCTATATATATTGAGATATGGTATGTGTGTGTTGGTATGTCTGTTTGATGTTGAGTGTGTGTGTGTGTGTGTGTGTGTGTGTGTGTGTGTGTGTGTGTGTGTGTGTGTGTGTGTGTTTGTTTGTTTGTATGTGTGTGTGTGTGTGTGTGTGTGTGTGTGTGTGTGTGTGTGTGTGTGTGTGTCAGTGCGCGCGTTGGTGTATGTTGGTGTGTCTGTGTGCTGGTATGTCTTTTGGTGCGTTGATGTGTTGATATGTGTGTGTGTGTGTGTGTGTGTGTGTGTGTGTGTGTGTGTGTGTGTGTGTGTGTGTGTCCGTTGGGATGTTAACTGATATGTCTATTCATGTGTTTGTGTGTTGGTGTATTTGCCTTTTGTGGGCCTGCCTGTTGAATATTCTGTTGGCATGTAACTCTGACGGTATATCTGACGATCTATCTCCTGGTGGTGTCAGTCTATTGTTGTTCTTGTGGCGTGTATTTCCATTCCTGGTTTTGTTGGCATGTCTGGTGTTACCTTTTTGGTGCTTCCGTCACCTTTGTATTCTCCATGATGTTATTTTTACTGGAGTGTTTGTCTACGTTTCCTTTCTTGTTATTGTGTCAATCCAATCTCTGTTCTTGTTTTGGTGTTTGTGTCTGCTGTTTTTCTCTGGCTGTTTCGGTGTGGTGGTGAGTCTCGTGTTTTTGTTGTTGTCTGTGTTGTTGCTCTTGATCATAGTTATCTGTTTTTTATACTGGTGTGTCAAGCTGTTGGTCCCTCTGTCCATTGCATGTATTGGGCTGTCTATAGGAGCTGGTTCTGTCTTTATGTTGATATATTAACTGTTCTTTTTAATCGAGTGGATGTCTAAGCTGAGACAGATGGTGTGGCTTTCTTGCCGTTATAAGAAGCTCATGTAACCCATTACATGATGAAAACCTCCAACAGACTCGGATTTAAATAAAGATGAGATGAAGAAAGGAAACGCCATCACTGATAAACGGAAGACAAAATTATATTAAATTGCACCAGGGGGTGATTGCCGGTTGAACGATCTGCGTTATTATGAAGAAGGGAGAGAGAGAGAGAGAAAAAAAAACTATTTCTTGTACTGTATAGTGTCAAAACTCTTACTTCAGACACATACTAGGGGTTATTTACATTATAGTGTCAACGGAATGAAGTCTGTGAATGGGAACTCATCTCCTTATCTCTCTCCAACCACACACAATAACGGAACCTAATTTACTCCTTGTCCTCCTTGACATTATGTTGTTGCGCACCCTATACTGGAGGTAAATTAACTTCTGTGCAGACTACGGCTTTCATGCATGGGCGTGTGAGAGGGGGCTTGGGACATACTGTAGAATACTATGATAAAGTGTGGAGTCAAAGACGTTCTAATACATTACCTGCCCCTCCCCTCTCTGTCTGTCTGTCTGTCTGTCTGTCTGTCTCTCTCTCTCTCTCTCTCTCTCTCTCATTATACTGGAAAAGATATTCAGAGATGACGAAAAACTAGTGTGAAGTTTGGGAAAGCAGAAAAAATACTTAGATAGCATCTTATTTTATCGTGGACGCATAGTAGTGTGTGTGTGTGTGTGTGTGTGTGTGTGTGTGTGTGTGTGTGTGTGTTATAAGAAGATGATTCTGTAAAAAGTTTCCCAATGATAACAGATCACATTAAGTCTCGTGTTGTCAATAATACTGTATATCTAGTTATCAAGGAAGATTTGGTTTCTTGTTATATATCACGGGTAAACAGTATTTGTTAATTACTGTCTTTCAGCATTGTGTTTTCATGCTTCGTATTAGCTGTGCAATGTTTCCTTTATTCGTCTTGCCGCGAACTCTCATCAGTAAGTTAGGCAAACTTTACTTCATTAATCCTGAGTAACTCCGTAACACGGCTTTATGAAAAGTCGAAAAGTTTAAGATGAAGTGCGCCTCCAAACTTTGCTTAAACTTTCCGTGTAGCAGTTGGCGCAACGGGTCTCCTGAGTTATTTAATTACCTCCGCCAACGAAACTTGGAGAAGGTTGTGTATTCACCCTTGTCTGTCTGTCTGTGTTTTTGTCCAGAAGATATCTAAAACACTTAGTGATGGATTTCAATGAAATTTTCAGGATATATGTGTCATGGGCCAAGAAGGAGTTCACTGAATTTTGTTGGTGATATGTGTTGTCGGCTATAAGCACTGGCATAGGTATGGCTCTTTGGGGGCTGTCTAGTTTCACTCTAGTTCCGTCCTGCTCTTGAGTGTACACTATCACCCTGAGTCGGAGGTGACATTAGATAATGTTTCTGGAAATGATTAAACGTACAATCTAAGACACGACTATCTTCACAAAGTTTAACGAATATATGGCGGAAAAATCGAATAATATGAAACACGCGCTAGTTGAGATAGGCTTTTTATTGTATTTTGCCGTGTGTAAATCTTCTTTAGACGGAACTGGGAAGATAGTTTTGTTTTAAATAGTACGTTAAAACTAGATCCAATTTTTTTGACAACTGAGGCGTGTTTCCTAAGGTGCTACCCCCTACATAGTGACAATTATCTACGTAGCAGCATGAAACAAAAACTGTCTATCTATTTATTTATTGCCAGACGCCTTCTTCCCGTACAGCGTGGCCACAAACAAATCGCCTCCATGTCGCTTTGTCCCCCGCCATTTCACTGCCCTCCCTCCAGCTCACACCCCTTTCTCAGATATACCTCTCCACTGCATCCCTCACTCTCATCCTCGGCCTCTCTCTCCCTCTCCTCCCCTCCCCGTCACTCACACACACTCTGCTAGTTAGTCTCACGCTTTCCATCCTCCCTGCATGGCCAAACCACCTCAGTGCATTTCTCCTAACGTTTTCTATCACATCCACAACCACACCACAACCTTCCTTCACTTCCCCATTTCCCACTCTGTCTCTCCATGCAACTCCACATGCTACTCTCAAACAGCTCATTTAAACTGCTCTCGCTCTTGACTTGTGTCCTTCCAACAAGGTCCAACTTCACTTTCATACGTTGGAGTTTATATCATAAAAATATCATGCTAGCGACTTTTTTTTTTTTTTTTTTTTTCATGCTCACTTCCCTGTTTCTGATCACTGCTTTCAAAGAACCAGCAACCTCTCTTTCTTGGTATACCTTTTGAAGCACTTTATCCAACAAATTTCCATCATTAATTATCACACTACCCAATAACTTAAATGCACTCACATTATCCATTTCCTCATCATCGAACCTCACTGTACATTCAGTGACTTTATGTTTCTCGAAGACCATAACTTTACTCTTTCCTGCATTCAACTTTATATTCCGTTTCTTACACACTCTCCCAAACTCATCCACCAAGCCTTGCAGCTCCTCTTCGTCTTCACTTAACAACGCAGTTTCATTTGCACACAACAGTACAGAGAGTTTCCAAACACTGCCCTCTCTCATTAGGGCCGCTCCAACATCCACTGCCCTACCTTGTGTCTCTTATAACTCCATCCATATTCAGATTGAACAACCATGGAGACATGACACATCCCTGTCTCAATCCAACATTCAGACTGAAAAATTCACTCAGGTCACTATCCACATGCACTGCAGCCTTAGCACCCTGAAAAATACTCTTCACGGAATTCAACAACTTCCCATTATTTTTCTCCATACATCCGTAATATTTTCCACATTCATATCCTATGGAGTCTGTCATATGCTTTCTCCAGATCCATGAAGGGTGAATATAATTTCTTTCCATTCTCTAGAAACTTTTCCACTACAGCCCTATGGATGAATATTTGATCTACACAAGCGCTTACCTACCTAAAACCTCCCTGTTCTTCTCAAATCTATTGCTCTGTTATTTCCCTATCTCTATCAAAAGTGTCCTACCATATATTTTTCCTACTACACTAACGAGACAGATGCCCTATGGTTACCACACACTTCCTTATCCCCTTTTCCTTTGTACAGGGGAATAATTATACCTGACTTCCAATCCTCCGGGACTCTGCCTTCTTCCCAGGCCAATCTGCAGATCTTCCATATCCATTCTACTACTATCTCTCCCCCATGCTTCATCATTTCACCACACACTCCTTCAGTTCCTGAGGCTTTCCCCATTCTGGCTTTCTTCATTGCTTCCTTCACTTCCATCCCACTAATCTTTCCCTCTCTTCTCATTTTCCTCCTTCTCCCAGCCATTCCCCAGCCACTAATACTCACATTACTTTTATTCTCTGTGTTTATCGTTCCTCAAAGTGTTCGCTCCATCTGCTCCATTTTCCTTCCTTCTCAACTATCAATGTATCATTTTGATCTTTCACTCCCCTACTAACTATTTTAACATCCTGTCTGACATTCTTTACCTCCATCCTGAACATTTTCTTACATTCCCTCCAATTTACACTCAAATTCCTTCCAAATTCCTCATCCATTCTCTTCATACTTTCTCTTACTAATCTGTTCATCTCTGCCTTCCTCTCTACATATAATCTCTCTTCCGTCTCTCAGCTTCCTCCATGCCTCTGCTTCCCATCCACTCACTATATGCTGTCTTCTTTTGCACCACAGCTTGTTTCACCTCTTCATTCCATCATGCTGTTCCTTGCACCCTAGGGTGTTTCATATTTGGAAATATTCTAAATTTGTTCATATCGCTTGTGGCTGTGATCCATTGTTGCCAAAAATTATTCCTGCTAAATCTCTCAGAAATTGGAGAGTATTTTGAGGTCGCCTTCATTTGCCACATCTGGGTTGGTGATATGGTTTTTGGTTATCTTTGTCAATTGTAACTCAGGTTTTGCTTAGCCATTCCTCCTCCTGAAGTTGGGCAGTGGACAAGTGCTGTTCCAGTGCCTCAGGCGACGTTCAGGGTCTCAGTGTGAGCTGCTGGTGAGGTGGTGTCATGGAAAGTGCTTAACATGTGGGTTTTTGCTTGGTGTGTGCAGTCTTATTAGAGTTGTTTGAAATTTTGCCAGTCTGCTTGCACATAACTCTACTTAATCTGGATATTTAGCTAATTTGGTTATCAGATATTTACTGTTGGCTGATCGCATTTTTCAGTTGCCTGATAACACCAATTTTGACCTTATCTACAGGTCAGTTGAGGTCATGTCTCTTGGTGTATGGCTAATCAAGATGGCCCAGTTTACAGATTTTATTTGGCCACCTTCCTTCCAAACAAGACGTTTTGTTTGTTAATATATAGCATCACAAGGACCACAAGGCACCGATTTCGAATGCGGTAAACATGGATTCGGGGTAACTGAAGCAATGTTAGAGGCGGGCCAACCTCCTTGTGAAAACGGTGGCCAACCTGAAGAAGCAGATTAAACAACTCCATGAATAGTACATGGTGCTGAGGAAGGATGTGACGAAGAAAACACCAGCTGCTATTATACCAAGCAGGGCCCAAAAGAACAATCAGGACTTTCGCAATGGCCTCCCCAACAACGCGGCCCAGGAGGTGGCATCGTTGGCAGAGAAAGACCTTCGACGTCACCTCTGATATCTCAGCAAGGAGGCCACCTCCCTGGGCTTCTTTGACGAGCGACTTGAACCGGAGACCAGGCAGCAGATACTAGAAAACCTTCGCCAGCCAGCCAGAAAGTGTATAGAGAAGCTGGACGGAAAATATCTCAGCATTTCTCCCACTGACATCCTGGACAGATTTGTGACCAGCCAAAGACAAGAAATGCTAGGGTGGCTGGCTGCTTAGGCTGGAGTTCAACAGGAGGTCCCTGAAGCCATCCCTGACCTCAATGACTTAGTAAAAAATTTGAAAGTTTATAGATGATGCTCCAGATTGAGGAATTGTAATAATCCAGAGGCTGAACACACAATGCAAGGACGAAGAGCAAAAGCAATTCCTTCTAAAAATCATGCACAGTGAAAGAAAAATGGTTCAGAGAACAAATGTAGGAGTGGCTCAAGAATTTACCTAACTCTTTTGGAGTCCATGGTGAGATTGTCACTTTTGCATAAACTTCGCTAGTAAAGTTCCACTTTTTGTCACTGTTTCTCTGTTTCTGTAAACATGTGCCAACAAACGCGACCCCCCAACCACCAGGGAACGTGATATGCTGTCGTTTTTAGATGGCCAGAGGTCACTGGGTGATGGCATATGCCGCAAGTGCATTCCAGCCATTGTTTGAACTGGCTCATGTTTGATCTCACCACCAAAGGGTAGGGAGAGCTCCCGACAGTGCACACAAGCATGCTTCAGTCTGTCCCTTGACTTTGCCACATGTACAATGATGTCTTCAGGTTCCTCCTCACCCGATTCCATTCCCACATCATGCAGACCCCTTGCCTCATCCACCCCTGCCAAGCCAATGCCCAGAGATACTGGGAAAACACTCAGTGATAGTGCATAGTGCCATAGGGCATGCCTTGGAAGCCACTTTGTCTAGTTTATCTAGTAGTGGAGAAGTTATCTCGCTGAGAGTGAAGACAAAGTCAGGGCTGGGCACACACACGATGACATCCCGCTTCAGTCGTCGAAAGTTACTTTTCTACTTCACGTCCTTACTCATCGATACGGCCACCTGCTGACCTGGGAATTGTCAAGAAAAAGAGTTGATGAGTAATATGGTCGAAAATTTGTTTCCCTGACTCCTAAACTTTCAGAGATATGAAGATTTGAAAATAAGCAATTTTGATAAAATTGCCTGTACTGAGAGGACGACGGCGGTATAAATATCCTGGCGTCTAGAGATTCAATAAATTATAATGGTTAAAAATATTGGTAGGACTCTTTTTCAACCGAAATGGGATAAGGAACCGATCAATATGAATTCCTACCACAATTTCCATGTCTCTATTATATACTGATGAAACACCATATTGCATCCCATTTTGTCCTCTCATAACCCCACACACCACCACACATGCTGCAAAGATTTCTTCTGCGAATATCTTGTACGGACACCTTCCACGTCCCCAGTAAGCTCCAAATCATATTTACCCAATCTTCTCAACCTGTCTCTTACATACTGCCATTTCTTCATCCTCTTGTAACCTTTATATCCTCCTTGCATGGCATACTTCCTCCTGTCCATCCCTGCTTCTATTCCCCCATTGTGCTTGAACTTTGACTTGCACCACCACCAGGTGGTGGTCAGAAAGTCCACTCCCCAAACCTCTGTATGCTCTTGAATCCATTACATACCTTCCCTTTCTCTCATCTACACACATATGATCGATCATGGCTTTCTTTTCATTCGGTTCGCCACCCACTCTACTTGCCACGTATACCTGTGAACCATTTTCTGCCTAAAGAAGGTATTTGCTATTACCAACCCCCTCCCAGCACGAATGTCCACTAGAACACTGCCATTTTCATCCACTACTACGGGCGCACCTCGCTCACCAGCTACTCCATCCACCTTCACATTTCCTACTTTTCCATTCATATCTCCAATCAAAAACTCTCTCTCATTCCTCTCAGTTTTTTCTATGCTTGCTTCCATATTTGCCCAGAACTCTTCTTTCACTATGCTTGCATCATCTTGCAGTGGGGCATTCACACACACAATTGCCCACATTTGTATTCTTACTTTCAATCTTATCCAAAAGATCCTTGAACCGACTGATCCATACTCTCTTATGTTTTTCTTCCATCTCTTGCATATAACAATAAATAGACCCTCTTTTGCTCTTTCATTCTCACCTACTGCCTTCCATATACCCCATCCATACTCCCACTCTCTCACACTCTCACCTCCCATTCAGTCTCAGCTAATCCACTTAAGTCCACTTTTGCATCCTGAAGCACCTGGACAATCTCTCTTTCACCTCATCATTCTCACCCCTTACATTCTATGTTGCAATCTGTATCATGTCCTTTGTGTGGCCCGTGATCATCGCCTGTTTGTCTGCCCTGGTCCGAAGCTTCTTGTTTGTATTATTAGTTAGTTGTTTTCCGGGAAGGGGTACTAACCCTCCTGTCAACCCATTTGTTGACACGTAAGGAGCACGTGTTGGTTGGTTATAATGTTACCAACCAGTGTATTAAATGATTACCTGCTTTACAGGATATCATTTGACTTATCACTCAACGCAGAGTTACCCTGAGATACAGCACCACTACACTGAGTGAGGGGATGATGGGCGTCCCCGCCGACCACACCTTTGTACAAATACAACAACAGTATATACAGAGTATTTTGCATAATCTATACAACACTCACTATCACATGGCAAGCAGTAACACTTCTTAATATCATACGACATAAAGCACACTCACTTTATGATATTCAGCATTACACATCATACAATCAGACAGAAACACGTAATATTATACATAACACTGTAGTGTACAGCAACCCACAACGACACAAAAAACTGTTCAGGGGCCAACAGATAATCACTTTTTAACATCGTGATTATGGAAAAAAAAAAATTACTGATAACACTGTGATACACAGTATGAAACAACCGCCTTGCAAATGCAGGCACTAAGCATGACAGAACCACTGTTCATTACCCAGCACAAAACACAGCCACGAAGTCACATTATATTTCCATATACGCTGCACAGCAGGGTACTAAAGGAATTATACCTACATGCATTAAAAAAAAAAAAAAAAAAAAAAACAGATATTGCCAAGCTGTGTACAAAGACAACTCAGCCACATCACAATATCCTGGACTGAACACAATCCAGAGCCACGACCTCACAACATCCACTGTTGTATGACCACAATAGACCACAAAAATAAAAGTTATTTTCTTATCTAAAAAAAATAAAGTCCAGCAAAAATGTAAATTGCCTCACCGTTACGGCCATCTGTCACGGCTGACCGCCTGGCAGTTTTCTTGTGTATTTTCATAACATAAACTGCTGCAAAAGGAACTGCCACCAATTGGAATTTACGTGATAAAAATCAGTCTAAACTGTGGTCTGGATTAGAAGATTGTTAACTGATGCAAGTCGTTCTATTCATTATTATTGCTCTCAGTGTATCCTGCAACGTTCGAAAACGTATTCACACATTCAAGCCCGAATCCTCAATATAGGACGCAGCTGGGCATTTTCAAAATTTAATAAAGAAGGGAGCCCCGGGGTAGGGACCCATGAGCTTCGCGACTGTGACGATAGGCGGAGGGCGGGACACTTACTGTAGTACCCTTCCAGCAAAATCCCTTGCACAGGAACGCTGGGAGCTAATGGGTTAAAATTGAAATATGTGTTCATGCCCCTATTTGATGAGTTGGGTTTAGAGAGTCATCTGTAATCGAACGCTTAAAAATATGTGTATCTAACCCGTCCAGGCTGAAAGTATTATCTCGGGTAAATAAGGTGGTGAAATTAAAAAAAAAAAAAAGGGAAAGGTTAGCGAAGTTTACAGTGACAGCATCTTACTGTACTAGAAACCGATTCTAGTAACTTTTGGTGGAGGAACTCTTGTCTTCTTTATCGACATCCTCCTTGATGATCAAACCGGATTCTGTGGAAGGCAAGCTTCTTAATAATAATATAATTATTCAAAACGTCCGGGTTACACCAAGGAAACTTTTGTGGCGATTAGTGTTATTCAGGTTTCGAAATATGTGGTGATTTAACCACTACGATGCAATAACGCCGTATTTCAGTTTGTTCTTGCAGTCTCCTGTCCATTGTATTTAAGTCAGGAAATACCTCTCAATAGAAGGAGTTAGTGAATGTTAATATACCTGTAACCCCTCCATCTACCAAAAATAAATAAATAGATAATAACTTCCTATCTGAAGCAAAAAGAACATATAACAATACATCATTAAGTCAAAAGGATTGGTGACATGCGGATGGAATAGGACTTACCAGCTTATAGCACTGGAGAGACCTCCCATCGGTTCCAGACCAAGGAATGATCATAAGGCCTGTTATGAAACTGTAAGGGCAGTATGAATCATTCCACCGTCAAAGAGGGTGAAGGAAAAGAAAATGGAATGGCCAAGAGGATCAGGTAAACAGAGGGAGTAACCGCGAAGATGCAATTGGAGGCGGGGAGAAAGGGGCCAGAAGGAAGGGCATGATAATATATTGTTGGCTGAGTGGAATATTTTGGGATTTTATTGGCAGTGCGAAGCTGCTGGCATCGCTTTGCCGCCTTGGAAGTCAATGGATTTGCAGAGGAAGGCGCAATGGGCTACCAGTAGTGCAAAGAAATAAAATAAAAATAGCCAAAGATGGGGAGAAGAGAAATGATGAGATGCTTGGGGCACACAATATGTAAGGAATATGACCATAGAAGACACCAGCAAATGTGAAGAAGTGGAGAAGAAACGAGTGGCAGAAGAAAATCCTGTCATCTGCCTGTGTATAAGGAAGGAAAGGAATATTAGCCAATGGAAAGAGCAGCAGATAAAACTTGTAAGAAATCTGCAGAAGGTTAGAGGAAAGGAAGATTAGCTAATGAAAAGAGAGCAGCTTATTGGGTGGATGTCTGCATTAAAAAGAGGGAAGGAAGATTTGCCAGTGAAAGGAGTATAAGTTTAATTGGTAAAGTGTCTACAGATTACAGAAGGAAAGGAACATTAGCTAAGACAACAGAGAAGTGTTAAGATTAAAAGAAAAAGGATCAGCATGGGGTCACTGTCATTGGTTCAGGCAATTAGGATGGTGCACTAGAAGATATTTATAGAAATACGCTGCTTATATGGAGAAGGCATTTCCATTGGAAGCACCGAATCGTACTCCGAAATTCTTATCAAAATGGAAAAAAAAAAAACACTCATGGTAAGCGGTTGAAGAGACGTCAATTTACTTAATAAAACTGTACTTCTTTGCATTATTTTATAGAAACAGTTTCAATAAATTATTCCTGATCGGAGTAGAATGATTCCGGATGTAGGCTTGAAAAATTATTCTAAATTGCATGATTATCGGACTTGTCCACTTCCATCCTGCAAAAATTGGAAATGAAAAATTAGACTCAGTTGAAGAGTACATGTTCTTAGAGCAGACAGTTCATATGCTTCTGGTGCAAGACTACGAGATAAGGTGATGGATCGAAATGGACAGATGGCGTAGCCGAAGAAACTTCGTGGATAACCATCTCCTTTTATGTCGAAGGACACTATTATCACCGATATTTTCTGTTTCCTTATGGACTGGTAACTTGAAATTTAACAGAATTCTTGTTTAGAAGGAAATGGAAGCGATTGTGTTGCGAATCAGAAAAATAAAAAGAGAGCTACTTGGAAAAGAAAACAACTAGAAGTAGATAATAATGTGATTACAGTCACAAAACATTAATATATGTGTACGAGTCACGACCTTTATAGAGCGGATAAAAAAATCGACAACCGGAGTAAATAAATGGCATCCAATAGATGGAGTGAGAGGTGGGACGTGCATGTAGCTGACAGTCAATACATCTGAGTGAAAGAATATAGAAAAGACCTTCCTGCTGTGGACTGACTTGGGCTGTTGTTGTTGTTGATGGTGGTGGTGGTGGTGGTGGTGGTGATGGTGGTTTTGAAAGGGCTAGTTTTGCTATTCGAAAATAATAATAAATACAAATGTCTGAGTTCAGGACAGAAGAAAGCCTTTCCATTTCAGTGAAATATCTAGTTACAAATGTATATTGGTAACTGTGCCTTGAACTTACTTCTTCTACAGCGTTAAGCTTTACTGTTTCATCCTCCCTTCAGGTCAGTGTTAGTGCTGTATTTGGATTACCTTCATTTGCTCTCTCTTACTTGAGGTAACCGTTGAGCAGTACTTTGTATTTAATTATTCTCTTCAGTATTACATTTTATAACCTTGATGACCAAGAACTCTTCATAACTTTCTTCTGTGTGTGCTAACGTCAGTAAGTATATAACTGATCCTAAGGAATGATATAAATCTTTAACGTGTATTATTACAGTTATCAGTCAAGACAGTGTATCAGAATATGCATGCGTGTGTGTGTGTGTGTGTGTGTGTGTGTGTGTGTGTGTGTGTGTGTGTGTGTGTGTGTGTGTGTGTGTGTGTGTGTGTGTGTTGTTGTTGTTGGAATTGCAAATTACTTTAGTTCTGTTAAATATAAATTGCCTTTCTCCAGCACGATATCCATATGGTTTTAATCACAGCCCTTAATTTTATTGATAGCATCTTACTCAAAAATAAATTTTAATATACACACATAGTTATATATTTACATCCTTTCTTTTCATGCTCAGTTTACCAAGGTTATCTGAATGCTATTCCATTTGTTGTCTCATATTCACATATTGCTGATGCTAGTTACTGACAGCACAAGGTGAAGGACATCTCTCATCGTGGCACGCACCCCTACAGTACTGTAAGGGAAAAGAAATAACTATTTATAAGGGACAGAAGTGTCTTCCAAGTGGCAGTTTGCCACTGTACTAAATTCTGCTCTCCTAAGGAAAAAAAAAAAAATGTCCGTGAATATCGGCGTCTCCCCCACCACCCGTCGGGAAAGTCTCACTCTGCCTACCTGGTCCGAGTGGAGGTCTGTCAATATGCAAAATTTCTTTAGGCTCGATAAATCAGCACCTCCTCCCATCTCCCATAAATCGTTCATCATATCCTCTTATACGTACAGCAACTCAAGGAGTGTGGGACAACCTCAGCACTTGGACGCCCCTCTGGGTGCTGCAGAAAATATAATACACACACACACACACACACACACACACACACACACACACACACACACACACACACACACACACACACACACACACACAAGTAACATTAGGGAACGTGTTTTTTGCTACTTGAATACAAACATACTTGGGGAAAAAATAACGACATGGTTTACCTGTTAGCCTACCATTATTGCTAACTTTCTTCATTGGACAACTTTAACCAAGCCCATCAATTAAGCAAAAGTTGCATCCTCACAAAACTAGGTACAGCAACAACTACATCTCAACAAGACCGTGTACAGGTATGTTGAGTCCTCGCTGCACCTTATAATAGATACAACTATGTTAAGTAAAGTTTCTTATAATAAGTATTGCGAGATGATTTATATAGAGGAGAAAGTTCAGCCAAAATTTTGAGCCTCGACTGTTTATCAGTTCTGCAAAAGAAGATAGTATCATTTTCGGCATCACGCTCTGTACCGTAACGCTATACTCAGGCTGTGTGTGTGTGTGTGTGTGTGTGTGTGTGTGTGTGTGTGTGTGTGTGTGTGTGTGTGTGTGTGTGTGTGTGTGTGTGTGTGTGTGCTAACTCCTCGTAGATCATTTGATGGATTTGAGTGAAGCTTCCTAGGTTAGTTCGTTGGGATCCTGGAGAGGTCTTCCACTGTACACAATTTTCCAATCATGGTTATAAGGGGAGGGGGACTAGCTCCCTAGCCAAATAACAAAATCTCAGAAATAAAGAAAGAAGGGGAGATATGGCTTTGATATCGTAGTATATATATATATATATATATATATATATATATATATATATATATATATATATATATATATATATATATATATATATATATATATATATATATATTGTTAAATGAACTCTTACCCGTAATGCGATACTTGAGGATCGTGACCCCTTCCCTAATGATTCATGGGGGATCAGCCCCCCTCCCAAAAACAAAAATGATCAGAAATAAGGGAAAGTGAGCAGGTGGATTTCAAAGAAGTTTCTCAGTTCAGTTCGACTGGTTGATTGCTAATGAACGACACTCCATAATAGGGGGTCATCCCCGTGCCAAAACTCTTAAAGGATATAAAATAGGGGAAACAGGGCAGATATGGCTGTTATCTTAGTACATGTTGTACAATGGACTCTGATCAGTATTGCGATAGTTCCACAGCGTGTCTTCCCCCTCCACCTCCCCCGAGTGATTCTCGGAGGGGTCAGCCCTCTCCAAAAACAAAAACTATCCGAAACTGGTGAGATATCAGTATTAAACTCCCCATGTGAGTTCGTTCAGTTACTGGGAAGGTTTTCCACGTGTATACAATGTTACAAACTTGACTTTTTAGGGGGTCATCTTCCTCTCTCTTAACTTAAAAGTTCACAGAAAGAGTGTTGGAGGACAGATATGGCTTTAATATTTTAGTACATGTTCTTTAGTGGCCTTTTATCTGTAATGCAATATTTGGAGAGCATTGGCCCAAAATGAATCCTGGAGGGTTCAGCCCCTCTCAAAAATGAAAATGATCATAAATAAGGGAACGTGAGCACATGTTTTGTAATGAAATCAGTACACATAACACAGAATTAGCTATGCAGTTTCCATGTTTTCTCCGAATGCACAAGAAGGAATTGCACATCGATATTTGGAAAGAATGAATCCTTCCCCCCCCCCCCATGGTTGCTGTGGGTCCAGCCCCCTACAAAAAATAAAATCAGAAATAGGAGAAATATTTGAAAAAAAAAAAAAATCTTCCCATGTAAGTTCGTCTGAGTTTCTCTGGAGGTCTTTCACTATTTTACAATTTTCCAGCCCTTATTTTTTGGGTCTCAGCCCACTCACCAAAATAAAATTTATTTGAAATAGTGATGGGAGGGCAGATGTGGCTTTGGTATCATGGCACAGTACAATGGATTCTCATGTGTAAAGCGATAGAAAATAACTAAAAATTAGAAATAGGGGAAAGATTTGAATGACGTTTTCCAGGAGAATTCTTTTGGTTACCGGGAGGGTTTTCCTCGATACACTAATTTCCATCCGTGATTTTAAGGGGGGATCAACTCTCCTCAGGAATTTCAACACTCAAGAATTTGTAAAATGATTACAGACATGGCTTCACATCTTCATATATGTTGTAAGGTGGAATCTCGACTGTAATGCCATATTTTGGTACCATGACCGTCACAGTGATTCTTGGGGGGTCAGCACCCCTCCCCAAAATAAAATCGATAAGAATGGAATTCAAAGAAATTGTTGTACATATCGCAGGATTGGGTATGCAGTGTCCATGTTTTCACTCAGTGCATAGGAAGAAACTGCATATCTACTTTATTGAGATTCTCTGGTCTTTCACACATGTTCCTTATGGGTGGCCTCCTCATCACAGTCTCCCACTGTCTCCTGCCTGTGTGCGCTTTCTCCTCCCCCTTTCTTTTAATTTCTCTATTCTTCTCGTCCTCCTCGCCATTCCCATTCACTTTATGTTACAACAAGGCTCCGTGCCTCCAGTACCGTCTCATCTCTTCACTTCTCCTTCTTTTTCGTTGCTCTCTTAATTTCCCCTCAGTTCCGGGCAATCTGCCTCTTTCCACAGTTTGCCGAGTAGTTTCCATTTTTCGCTCCAGTTTCTCTTTTACCCCGTACAACGGCCGAAACACATTCTCTAGTAACGTTGCCCTGACTCTCTCTTGGAGATGTTTAGTAGCAGACAATAGGTCAGGTTTAGAAGCTCTATAGCCTGTAGTTGTTGCTTCATTTTATAGCTATTTTCTACTCTTTCCCCGACAAGCCTCGTTGCCCAGCTTTAATTTGTCCTTTTCCCGATTATACGTAATTGCCGCTCTGTTATTTATCTTTCCCTTCGCACACACACAAAATAATAATAATAATAATAATGATGATAACTTTTTGTGTAGCCACAATAAGGAAGCTTCGCCATAATTATTTATGATACAGTAATAAGGTATGAAGTTTTGGCATGATAAAGCAATGTGTGACACTTAAACGTAGTTCAAGGTCATTCATATTTGGAATATGTTCTTAGATTAACCTAAGGTAGTTTCTTGTGAATTATCAACAAGGTCTGAAGACAGTTGTAGAAGAAAGCATGGGTACATTTTACATTTGTCTCAAAAACTGGCTAATTGTATGCTAAACTGTAACCATATTCCTTCCAGGCAATAAGAGGGACCACAGCTACATTTTTGTATAGTTACAGCTTGACAACTTTGGTTTTCTCTAAAGTGTGTTATAGATAAAACACTGGGCAGATTTGAATTCGGTACTTTCCACCAGGCTAAATGGAAAAATATTTAGCTGAAATTCTCAGCAAACATTTTTATCATATGATTTTCAAGGAAATAGCTGTATCTCAGTTAGTTACTAAGATATTTCAATTTCAACTATGCAGTTTATGCACCAAAAATGTGTATCTGGCATTCAGTAATAGGTCAAGGTCATTTATATTTGGCACAAGTACTTGGGTTACCCTAGAGTACCTTCCTGTTCATTATTATCTACATCTAAGAAAAAAAAAGTGCAGAGAAATATATAAGTACTTACGAAAACAATAAGCTTCACTGTTTTTACGGGGAAGCTTCAAAATAACAACAATAATAATAATTAGTTATATACCACCTCTACGCCAACACAGGTCAGTGCAAAGTCCGATGTAAATACGGTTGTTTGTTCTGACTACGTGAACACGGATCCTGCCATTACTAGCCCTGCTTCAGAACTGATGCTCGAGCCGAGGAGAGGACGGGCCGCTCTTCTCCCTAGACCTAAATCAGCATACTTTGCAAGTGACGCCTGTTGAATAGTATTTTTTTAAATAATAGAACAGAGGAAGAAAAAACAAATGAATAAAGAAATAATCCATACACCAGATTACAGGTGTCCTTCATTGATAAAATATCTATAACAGTTCGTTATATAGCTACCGAATAGTATTACAATTATCCAGAGTTCATGGCAGAACTTCCACAGAGCTGGTCCATTATATAAGTCAACTCTGACAAGCAGACGGATGAAAACTGTTGACGAAGAGAAAACCTGAAATAAATTTTTCGGCATTCATCAATATGTAGATGGATGGATGTTCAGTAAAAGACTTGATTCTTCATCGTGGCTTAATATTCAACATGAAATTGGGAAGTATGGGACCTCTTGCCATATAACTCAATATTTTCATCCATTTTGTGTGTGTGGGGGGGTGGGGTGGAATGCAGCACCGATAAACCCCCAGAAAAGTGCTCAGTTAAGGATGAATATGTAAATGGTTTTTACAGCAGTAATACACCAAACAAGAACCAAAATTTACACACTATCTCCAGATAAGATACTTAAATTTATTCCCATAATCACTAACTGATCTTAACTGGAATATGATCTGCTTCAAGGACCCTAGAGAAATATCTTAATCCTTACCTGTGTGAAAGGAGGGTCCTTCCAGATGACTGTGGAAAAATTAGTATTTATCTGTCCTGATTATTCCTCTGTGTTCAATGAATGAGTCATTCCCCCTTCCCCCTTCCCTGAAACTTTTGCATCACTCAGGTCACTCCCTGGCCACAACGGAGTGAGGACGTTGTCCTGTTTCTCTCAATTATCCACCTTTACCCAGTGCTCAGCCAGGCAGGATGCGTGCCCAGTCACCCAAGAGGCTTCACCTACCACCTAATGGCACCTGCGTCAGCGACCCCAAATGGGAGGAGGTGGAAGTGAGGAGAATATTGGCCAAAACTGGAGAGCGTGTCCATGTGTATTGAGTGCAAGGTCGGCCTTTGGATATAAGAGAGTGCTTCCGTGCCTAGCACTCCTCCAGACGCTTCACAGTGCCATGAACTTTGTATATATACTGTATTTCTAAATATCCTGGGTTGGTATGCAAAAAAATATAAAATTAATGTAATAGCGTGTGCGGACAAAATAAGGAGCAATATTGTAGTGTGGTATACGGTAAGGAAAGTGAAAATTACGCTGGATACAAAGTTGTTATGGATCGTTATAACTTTATGAGACAAAAGATAAGTACTTTCAGATACAGAAAAGGACCATATAAGTGCATAACTAGTAAGAAATGGTAGGAAAATAAGTAAATTAATGACTGTTTCAGGTGATGTCACTTGCTACAATTTCCTTCACGTGTTAATTCAGTAATTATGTTACTATATTAACTTGAGTTTTTGTAGTATGTGATATTAAGTGATATATTTAGTAAGATAATGCAAAAAGTATTTAAGGAAAACGTTGTGTTGTGGCCTCAGTTGTTACGCACATAATTATTATATGTAATTGTATTGATAAATTCTACTGCCTATGAGTGTGTTGTCTCTGATTACTCGTACTGGCTAAGAGTCTAACTGTAAATGTGTACAAGGGGAAGGGTGATGCCCTGGAAAGAGGAAATTATAGGCATAAAACTTTTGGATCAGATAATGAAGGTAATGGAAAGTGTCCTAACAGGTAAGATTAGGAAATGGGGGAATATTGATGAGATGCAGTTTAGGTTTATGCCAGGTAAAAGGAACACTGATGTCATATTCATTGTCCGATAGCTTGAGGAAAAATACTGAGGAAAATAGAGTGATCTGTACTTTGTTTTTGTTGATGTGGAGAAGACCTCTGACAAAGGTCCTTAGGAGGTAGTGAAGTGGGCAATGAGAAAGGTTGTGATCGAGGAGTGGATAGTGGTTAAAGCTTTGTATGTGGGTGCTCGCGCCCATGTGAAAATGAATTGAAATCTGAGTGACCTGGGACGAGGTCATCGATTGTGACCTCAGGGATAATGGACTGAATAGGGAGGCTTCCAGAGATCAACCAGCGTGGAGAGCTGCCATTAGGTGACCAAGGCTGGTGCATGCAATCATGGTGAAGGCTTTATAAACGATGCATGCAATATGTAGCATTTTCAGCACTAAGTGTAGTGACTGTGATTTTGCTGGTGTAAGGTACGTTTACACCATAGTATATCGCAGCAAATGACCTTATAATTAAAAACCAGTGAACTACTTGTTTCTTAGTGTTATAAAACCCCACAGTTACTTCCCATACTTCGTTTCGCAAGTAGCGTAGCGTCACTTGCAATGATGATTTGCACCTGCCTGGGAGACCTGCACTCACCAACTGCACAAATTTTCTTTCACTTTTTTCCTTCTGGCCTTGTACCCTCTACGATCCTGCAGTTTGTTGCAAAGCTTAGTACAACGATTGAAGCCTGCGTTACTAAATTTTTTATGTTTGGTTAAGTATAATTGGGTCAAAACAGCTCGTTAAAGCACCCTATTTATTCCCATATTTGTCCCACCACTGACGTGGGTTAAAATGCACACCATCGCATCCAAAGAGTTTAAAACAAGGAGTATCACAAGGTTTCAGCATGACCCTCAGCATCCAGCCTTACAATCTGTCTAAAGCCAGTCACTTCTGTCATGCATGGTTTCATTCAGATGTTGTGCAAAACCTTGTTATGTAAATGCCCTTATCAGAATATCCCCTACCCCAGCTTAGTAATCTTTCATTTACCAACCACCCCTACCAGGGGACCTTCAGTTCCCTGGAATTTGAGAATAGGATTCTAATAGACTAAATTTGAAGTGAGCAGAGTCTCCGGCAAGGGGAATTCTCTCGAGGTTGGGAACCCATATTGCATGCACACAACTTCCCTTATTATATTTAATTTTCATTGAGAAAACACACACATTTTAATATTTGCTTGACTGCAAATATACATACCAGTATACTCAAAGTGCATTATATGTTAAAGAGTGTGAATATCAGTCATTATATTCAGTAAAGATTACGCGTACCAATAAAAAGGTAGAGCCACATAAATAAACCTATGTTCAAAGATGGTAAAGAGAAGTGATGCATTGAGAAAACTACGCTCATATATTCAATGTACAATAACGTCGTTGAATTTTAGAGTTACAATCTGATATTATGGAGCATTTGCCGTTGGCAGTTTGTAGTTTCTTTTATTTATTTATTTATTATTATTATTATTTTTTTTTTTTTTGGTGGTGGTGGTGGTGGTAGTGGTAGTCGGGTGTTGTGGCTTGTGTATGTTGTGGGCAATTAATGATGAGTTACTGTATGGTACTCCGGTGTCATGATATGGTTCTGAGGATATTTATGGTGGTCTGTTATTATGAGTGTGTTGTTAGCAGTTTATGGTGGGTTTTATGATGATGTTATGGTGGATGTGTCGGGTGCAGTTTGTAGTGTGATTTTTGGTGGTCTGTTGTTATGGTATGTGTGCCATGCATAGTTAATCGTGGTCTGGCGGTATAGCGCATGTGCTGCGGGCAATTCATGGTGATCATATGTTAAGGGGTATGCGCTGTAGAAATTTGCGTGGTGGGTGTTAGATTGTTCCCCCTTGCTCTGTATGCACTGATAGCACAATCACTTTTCTCTCTTAAAGTCCTTGACAAAATATCCTCGTCTTCCTCTCACCTTACTGACAGCACACACGCTCTCTCGATCTACAGTATATTCATTACTCACCACATACTCTTCCATTAATCTAATCGCTGCACTCCTTTACCCACTGTATTCCCTTTCAGTACTCACCACACTTCTTCCTGCTCAGTTTTCATTAATGCTCTCGTCTCCTATTTCCTCTCATTTGTCACCAAATTCTCCATTCCTTCTCATAAGTCACAATTCTCCTTCCTTCTCATTCCTCACACACTTCATTTCCTCTCGTTAGTCGCCATAAACAGTTCAGAAATAGTGGTAGAGTGCGTTGTTCTGAGCTGAATAATATCGTCTGATATTAGCCGAAATAATACGTAAATCAATATATTGTGTTTCACAGTGGAATGGTGAGTAGAGATATATGGAGTAACTTAAACTACTCTAGCTTCATCATCGTCAATCACTGCCACCAACAATCATACTGTATGTCGTTTATGCACCGGTGTTATGTGTTATAGTGACTAGGTAAGTGATGGTATTCTGTGTTTTCTTTAAATGACTATGGTAAGGGTGCATTGCAATCTTTCCGAGAGCAAGCTGCATTATTCTGTTGTTTTCCATTGTTACCCGTCCCCGCTTCGGAGGGGTTCGGGGACGGGTATTGTTTTTACTCGGTTTGTCTGTTTGTCTGTCTGTCTGTCTGTTAACAACTTTTCACAAAAACTGCTGGCGAGATATTGACTAAAATTACAGGGACGACGGACAATGGCCTTCTGATCACCCGATTGAAAATTAAATTTAGCCAAGAGCCAGGCTGTAGGGCCAAAAAGTGTAAAAAAAAAAATAATAATAATAATATTAAAGAAATAAGGCGTTTTCGCCATAACTCCGTAAAGTTCGTCATATCGACATGAAATCAAAACCTGAAGGTGCATCTTTCAACTCTGCTTCTTATAGCATGCTTCACTACATCAGGGAGGTCACCCCCAGTTGACACTAGGAGGGTCAATGTCAGGTGGGTTGGGTCTAAAATTTCAAATGGGCATAAAATTGTCAATTTTCACCCGATTTACTTCATCTCTGAAATGTGACATACTTGACTAGATATCCAGTTGTGCTTATATGTCAGCACTAAAATGACTGCCGGGGACGGGTTTCCTGTGCCTTGGCACCGCTTCTTGTTGCTGTTGTAATTACCGCTCTGTTGACGTGTTCCTTTTGTGTTTTGGTGCATCTCATTAAATTTATGTGGTGCATATTGTTGTTATCTGTGTGTTGCTGCATGTGCTTGGTTGTTTTTTGGTACATGTGGTCTGTCAGTGAGCTTACGAGTTGTGTTATGCTGCTTTCGGCAGTAACCTTTGTGTTATCTACTCTTGGTAACATGTATGTCGTGCTTTGTTAATAACTTCTGTGTTGGGCTGTCCCAGTAATTTGTGTGTTCTGCTGATACTGCCTGAACTCGTGTGTTTTGCTCTGGTTGTTAGTAACTTTGTGCAGTGCTGTGTTGTGTTGACTCTGTGGCTTGTGTGTCTGAATGTGTTGGGGATATTCACTGATTTGTGTGTGTGTGTGTGTGTGTGTGTGTGTGTGTGTGTGTGTGTGTGTGTGTGTGTGTGTGTGTGTGTGTGTGTGTTTTCATGAGGTGTTGCATGTTGTGTCTGCTTGTAGCTTCTGAGTTGTATTGTTTATGTAACGTGTTTGTTTGATAGAAACTTAAGTAGTGTTTTCTCTATAGCTTGTGTGTTTTCTTGTTATCATTAACTTTTGTAGTACCTCTGTAAATAATATGTTGTGTTATGTTGAGTCTATCAGCGAATTTGTGTGCTGTGTTATACTGAGTCTGTCAGTGAACATGTGCACTGTGTTATATTTGTTAGTTATTTAGGTGCTGGGTTGACTCTGTAGCTTGTGTATTTGGATTTGTTTTGTCTTTTTATTTCTTTGTTGTATTGTTGGAACTGAGAGAGAACTTGTGTGCTGTTTAGTATTTAGTAGTGTTGTACATTTTGTCTTGCTTGCTGTCTGTACCTTGTGTACTGTGTTCTCTTTAATTTGTGTGGTGTATTCTCTCTGTAACCTGTGTCGTGTTTTCTGTGACTTGTGTGTTATTCATTCTGTGTAACATGCGTATTGTGTTCCCTCTGTGACTTGTGTGTTACTTTTTCTCTGTAAATCGTGTGTTGTGTTTCCTGTAACTTGTGTGTTGAGTTGTCTCCGTAACGTGTGTTGTGTTCTGTGTTAAATTTCTGTGGTGTGCGCTCTCTCTAACTCAGGTGTTGCGTTATGGTGCTTTTACTGGCCAGTTTCTGTTGTGATGTATTGTGGTATTACAGAACATGTATGTGTTGTATTATGTCTAGTGAATTTGTATGTTATGTTTTGCTTATTATTGAAACTGCATTTTGCTGTTTTGTGTTTACCACTGAAGTTGTGCGTTTTCCTGTATTTGTCAGTGGACTTGTGTACTGTGGTGTATCTGTCCATTAGCTTGCTTGTTTTCCTGTGGTGTGTGTTTTTTGTGCTTTGTTCTGTTGTTTTATATTATATATATAATCAATGTTGAGGTGTGTATCTGTGGAAATTTTCCTCCCATGGAGAGGTCCTGGTTGTGAGCTGAAAATCCATTCCTCTTGGATATAATTGTCGTAAGTAAATGGGATATGATTTAACCGCAGATCGGTGGTTCTTGAAGGTTTTGAACGAACACGTTTGTTGGTTTGTGTTGCCTCATTAATACGTTAAGTAAAATTACACTGCATCTGACGTCATTGACATGTGCTGGTTGTGAAACTTATATATATATATTTTTTTAATGGGATAAAATAATAATATAATTTGTGGAGGCTTAATTCGCGTGCATTGAATTATACGAGCTACCGTCTGTTAACGTGAAACTTTCCAGTAAGGAAACGGGAATAGGTCCAATAATGTTAGTATTGAAATTACAAGTAGTTTTTATATAAAACTAAGTAAGCCCATGAAATTACGTTTCTGTTAACTTCATGAAGTAATAAATTGTACATCTGATTCAGTAAATTATTCAAACAGTATGTGGGAACTCCAAACGAATCGGGAAGCCACCACCATTTTTCCATGTCCACAACCGTGTGTGTGTGTGGAAAGCAAGCGACGACACCTTTGGATGCAGTTTTGCTATACTCTGTATGTTCCCACAAAACGCACCCACCGTCCATCATCGTCTGAGCCTAAGCGTTACTCTGTTCTACAACTGAATCATTTCTATAGGCTATTTGTCATTTGTGGAGTAGACTGTAGCACCAGTCGAACAGGGCAGTACTCCCGAGGTTGATGGCAAGCTGGTGACAGGGAGAGCTGGAGCTCCCGTTTCACCAGCCCTCAGGACTTGATCCTGACCATCTCCCTTTGTTGAACATTTTCAGTACATTCATTTACAGAGAGTGGGCCAGCATGCTCTCATAATACCTCTACCTTCAACTGTCTACACCACACTACATGCGCATAACATATCACACCTTCTGTTCACGTCTTTAGATAATGGCCGCTGCAGTGTTACTATCAAATGAGGTGGTACCTCGGATTGCCACCACCAGCAAGGTAGGGCTGGCGGCACAGGGTCCTCCCGGTCGCCATCAAGCGACTGTGCCAGCAGCGACTGTTGCTATTTCCGGGAATGCTCGTCAGTGAAGAAGTGACAGTGCGGGCTTATTCTTTACCAACATCTGTGTCCTTACCACAAATTTAAACTCAGTTCATTTTTTCCTTCAGTCCATATCCCCTTTGGCCCTTTTCCTCACAGAACCACAAATCTCACCCTCTACCGATATATCTCCATTTTGTTTTCCCGGTTACCATCTCCTTACAAACTTCCGTAACAAGGGCGGCACCTGTTCTTATATCAAATCCCAATATGCAGTTGACCCTATTTTAAACTTCATTTCATCCAGTTTTGATTACTCATTATGTAAACTAAATTGTCAAAACATTACCAAATATATTTGTGTAGTTTATCATTTCCCCAATGCTTCTTTGGAACCCAGTGTATTTGATTCCATATCCACTCAGTTGAATAACCTTAACCTTGCCCTTGGCACCGAAATTACCATTTTGGGTGATTTTAACACACATAATGTTGAATGGTTATTGCATTCTGCCCTGACTGACGACGCTGGTCTAGAGTGCGAGCTGTTTGCGGAATCGTTTAATCTCACCCAGTTGGTAAAGGAACCAACCAGAATACCTGATAATCCTGACCAAAATGCCCATCTCTTGGATTTATTCTTGACAAATATTCCAGATTAATACAGGATAGAGGTACTGTCACCACTTGGATCCTCTGACCACAATCTCATCAAAGCCTCATTAGTTAACCCTCCCACACCTCCCCGTTCTGAACCTGTCAGGGTGACCCGATGGCACTTTGATAGGGCAAACTGGGATGGATTTAGAAATTATCTTGCTGACATTCCATGGCAATCTTTCTTCTCTAGTGATCCCAGTTCTACCCAGTCCCACATTTGTGACTTACTACTAGCTGGTATGGATTTATTCATACCAAGTCAACAGTTCACTAAAAGATCGAACTCTCCAAAATGGTTTGATGGCAATTGTGCCAGAGCAACAGTCCAAAAGTCATTAGCATATAACTCTTACTTAAAATCAAAAACATCTGAATCACTCCCCCAATTTAAAATTCCTAGAAATCATGCAAAAGCTGTATTAAATCTATCTAAATCAAACTTTCTTCAAAAGCAAGCATCAAAACTACTTAACAACCCTAATGACAATAGAATATTCTGGTCAACTCTTAATTCTTTCAATAATAACTTTAACAAGTCATCTGCCATTCCCCCACTAAAATCTTCAGATGGCAACATTACAAATGACCCGCGTGGGAAAGCAGATATCTTTGCCAGTACCTTTGCCAGAAACTCTACCATAGACGATACCAGCCAGAATGTCTCAATACTGGAACTTGATTCTTCCGAAACTGCCGCACTTAAAATGCAGACAAGATACGTAAATTCCATCCTAGACAATTTACCTACCAACAAAGCTCCAGGCCCAGATGGAATTCCACCAATTGTTTTGAAAAAGTGTTCCCCTGAGCTTGCCTCTGTCCTAGCTAAATTATTCAGAATATGCCTACGTACTTCTTTATTCCCAAATTCATGGAAAGAAGCCAATAACCACCCAATTCCGAAGAAAGGAAGTTCGTCTGACCCCTCTGATTACAGACTAATAGCTGTCACATCTCTTGGTAAGGTATTTGAAACTTTAATTAATAAGCACATTGTTAAACATGTTGAATCCAACAACTTAATTAGTGATAGACAATATGGTTTTCGCCACGAAAGATCCACCATTGACATACTCAATCTCTTAACTCATACCATCCATCAATCAACTGATCTTTTTGGAGAAACTCATGCAGTAGCTCTTGATATCTCTAAAGCTTTCAACAGAGTATGGCACCGTTCCCTGCTGTCCAAACTCTCTTGCTATGGACTAACGTCTTTTGTTCCTTTGATTTCTTCATATCTTAGTGACAGGAAAATAAGAGTAAAAGTAGATGATGTATATTGCAATTTCCACTCAATTAACGCCGGCGTGCCGCAGGGATCAGTTCTGGCGCCAACCCTGTTTCTGGTTCAGATTAATAATCTCTTATCTGTCACCCACAATCCCATTCACTCATATGCAAGTGACTCAACACTGCAAAGTTCATTCACACTCAGACACCCATTTACAAAGTCTAATATCTTTACCTCTCAACTCAGTACAGCCATCTCCATAAATCAAGATCTACCTATAATCAGTGAATGAGGACAAAACAACCTTGTCTCTTTTAATGCTAGTAAAACTAAATATATACAGTTTACTAATAGACAGATATTGCCAGATTCGTACATTACCTTCAGTGCTACTAATATTCCCATCTCCAAAAGTATTGAAAATCTTGGCATCTCACTTAACAGTGCCCTCAGCTGGACCTCTCCTGTCAGATCACTTGCTAAAACCGCCTCAAAGAAACTTGGATTATTGTACAGAGTCCGTAACTTCTTCGCCGATGAGCAGTTAGCTATAAAATATAAGAGTCATGTGTGCTCTCAGCTTGAATATTGCTCACTCTTGTGGAATGGTTGTGGAGAGGTTGCATTAAGACAACTAGACAAAATTCAGAACAAAGGTGTTAGAATCATTAACAACCCTGTCATTACATATAAACTACCTCCCCTGCAAGTAAGAAGGAATGTTGCCTCCCTTGCATTATTATACGGATTTTTTTTGGCAAATGCTCAGACGAAGTTGCGTCCATGGTGCCACCTCTCCATGCCTTCCCTCGTGCTACACGGGCATCTGGTAGCGCTCATGACTGGAATGTCACTCAGCCATATTGCAGAACTTCTGCCTATCAAAATTCTTTCATTCCCCGAACTGCATCTCTCTGGAATTCGCTTCCCCTGAGTTGTTTCCCTCCAAATTTCAACCCACAGCTGTTCAAGTCTAACTGTTACAGATACTTTATGAACGGAGGACGCCAGTAATCTGGTGTATGGATTGTTTTTTTTTTCTTTTACTCATTTGTTTTTCCTTCCCCCGTTCTGTTATTTATAAAAAAAAAAAAAATTAAATCAGATTGATTAATGAGAATCAGGAGTGGTTTAAAGAGGTAGGCTGGCCGGTTAGGTTCAGCTTCCCCCGGTTGGATTCAGTTCCGTTACAACACTATTTATTAATCCTGTGTGTTATCTGATAATTAGTGTGTGTTGTTGTGTTGTGTTGTTGGGTTGTGCAGTCTCTCAGTGAACTTTCGTGATGTGTTGTGTTGCGTTTTATGTAATTGTAAACTTGGAACGTGGTGTCCCTGAGTGCCAGACCGACCCAATGATTATTGGTTATCGCTTGGTATTGGGTTTGTGGAGGTTGCAACATCCTGTGGCTGCATCTCAGTCCCGTTCACCTTAGGAGAATCATTTTTTCCAGGCTCTGTCATTGCCTGCTGTATTTTTCTCCCCAAAATAATACGCCTGTCTGCCTCACGTTACTGAGTGGTGTACTCGTATACACACCGTAATTGGTATTAAAGATATCTGTGAACATACACTTATATTAAACCTACTTCGTCCAGCAACGAAGCTGGGAGAGCTATATTAAATACACTTTGTCTCAAAGTCGCACTTCACGAGGAAGCTATTATTGTACAGATTACAGTACATATCTCACCATGTGACATCACCACAGTGAAGGAGTATGGGCTGCTTGAACCCTCTGTTGGCAAATTCATCATCTATACACTTTTATTCGGCCTATGAAAGTCCTCTCATATAATAAAGGATGGTAAAGGCTTCGGGTAATCCATGCAGTTAAATAATATGCTGTAGAGACAACATGACCGTTCTACAGAAGAAATTGTCGCAGTGAAGGTGTTATTAACGGCTGTTTATTCGCCACACTGCTCATCACACTGCTCATCACTAATTGGTTTATTCGATTGGTGAAAAAGATAACTAGATCTGATGTGAGAGGTGTAAGGCTGAGAGGAAGACCACGAATAGGATGGATGGACAGTGTGAAGAGAGCGCTGGATGCGAGAGGGATGTCTGTTGAGCAAGGAAGATTGGCTGTGCGTGACAGAAATAAATGGAGAGAAATTGTGAATAAATAAGTGATGACGCAGCCCTGAGGGGATATTCTCCCGCATTTGGTCTGATCAGCTAGTCAGGTCAGGTGTGGGTAAGGGGATGGGTATGTTATGATGTGGCAGGGGTAAACCAGTTCTGCTGTCGGGCCCTGCTGCGGATGTCACTGATTGCATTGCGCAGTTGACCCTTGTGCGGTGTGGTGCGGTGAGGATCTGTCCGTTCTCCCCTTTGGGGCTAAGATGTGAATGAATGTGTTTAAATGGATGAGTAAATGGAGAGTGTGTCGTCCTGTCTCGGCTACCTCCCTTTCCTTGGGGGAAGCAGCCTAGGTATATAGATAGATAGATAGATAGTTTATTCGCTTTGTCGAGTTCGCCATACTGCATAGAAACCTCTGATCTTGATAGGTCGACACAAGGTCAGTGGTTAGCAGATCGTCTGGACCCAGGGCCAGGGGTGAGGGGGGCAAGTTTTCGCTCGCTCTGTGGCCTTGACATCAAGGTGCATTTCTCCTAGCTCCCCAGCAATCTACCCAGTATTTGACATTAAAAATAAAATTAAGGAGAGCGTGTTTTGTCGTGAATGGGAAAAGAAAGCTTGGAAGGAAAGGAATGTATTAAGTAACGAGAGGGATTGTATTTAGAGAGAGAATGGAAGTTTGGCAATCAACGAGAAGGAATATATCTGCAGGTTAGAGGAAGAGGAAATGTAGTTATTAATGAGAGGGCGTATATCTCTAGAGGGAGAGGAAGTTCAGTGAATAAAGAGAGGAAATGTAGCGCATAAAGATAGGGAATGAAAGACAGGAAGCGTACTGAGTAAAGAGAGGGACAGGGGAAAGAGAGAAAGTGTGCCGAGTAATGAAAGGGAATGCAGATGAAGACCTAGCGTGGTAAGTAATGTTGAAATATACAAGGGCAGGAAGCTTGGTGAGTAATGAGAAGGATTATAAGATGAAAATAAATGAGGTAAGCATTTGCTGTACGTAAAGAAGAATGTGGTGAGTACTGAGAGTATGTGTGGGTAAGAAGAGGGAAATAGAGGAAGAAAGTGTCGAGTCATAAAAGTAATGGATGAGAGGAGGTGTGGTGAGTAACGAGAAGGAACACAGAGGCGTGGCGAGTAACGAGAGGAAATGGAGAAGTGTCATGAGGGATGAGAAGGAAGGAGACGTGTGACTAATGAGAAGGAGTGGAGAAGTTTGGTGACAAATGAGAGGGAATGAAGGAGACGAGAGCAATAATGAACACTGAGAAGGAATGAGTGTGGTTAGTACTGAAAGGGAATACAGTGGGTGAAAGAGTGCAGCGAGTAGCCTAATGAAAGGGTAGTGAGTAATGAATATAGTGAAGGAAGGCGCGTGTGCCATCAGTGAGGTGAGGGGAAAACATGGATATTTTGTCAAGAACTTTAAGACGGAAAAGTGACTGTGCTATCAGTACATACAGAGGAGGGGGGAACAATCTAACACCCACCACACATATTTCCACAACGCATACCCCTTAATATAAGAACACCATGAACTGCCCACAGCACATGCGCCATACCGCCAGACCACGATTGAGTGTTCGTAACACACATACCATAACAACAGACCACCAAAGACCGCACTGTAAAGTGCACCCAATACATCCACCATAACGTCATAAAACCCACCATAAATTGCTCACAACACATTCATAACACCAGACTACCATAAATTGCCCAAGAAACATATCATGACACCAGATTACCATAACATATAATAACTGCCCATAACACACACAAGCCATAACACTCGACCTCTACCACCACCACCACCACCACCACCACCACCAAAAAAAAAAAAAAAAAAAGAAGGAAAAATCTATCTATAAACTGCCTATGGCAAATGGTTCATTACATCAAATTGTAACTCTAAAATTCAACGATGCTGTTGAACATTGAATATAACAGTGCAATTTTCTCATTGTATAACTTCTCCTTGCCGTCTTTGAACTTAGGTTTATTTATTTTTGTGGCTATACTTTTTTACTAGCATGAGTAATCTTTACTGAATATAATGACTGATTTTCACACCCTTTAACATATAATGTACTTTGAGTATGCGGTATGTACTGTATATTTGCAGTCAAGAATACTCCCCCAGTATCCCTGCTTGTCGTACGAGGCGACTAAAAGGGTTGGTGGTGGGTTAGTGCCCCACCCCGTAAAAAGAACTAACTAAAAAAGCGAATAAAGCGACTCGGACCCGGACGGACCATACGTAGACGACTAAGGAACGAACAAAGGAGATTCTGAGGGTAGGAACGTGGAATGTGAGAGGAGTGAATGATGAAGTGAAAGAGAGAGAGATTGTCCAGGTGCTTGAGGATGCAAAAGTGGATATATGTGGATTGACTGAAACTAAATGGAAAGGTGAAAGGATGAGAGAATGGGAATACGGTGTAGGTATATGTGCGGGAGTCAGTGAGAATGAGAGGGCAAGACAGGGAGTATGTCTGATGATAAGCAAGAAGTGGAAGGAGAATATAAGAGAGTATGGAACAGTGGGTGCAAGGATTGTATGGGTGAGGATGAAAGTAGGTATACAAGCGTGGGCGATTGTATGTGTGTGTGCCCCGACAGAGGATCGTGTGGCAAGAGTGAAAGATGAGTTTTGGGCGAGTGTAGAAGCGTGTATGGACAAGTTTGAGAGGAGCGAGAGAGTGCTGTTGATTGGTGACATGAATGGCAAAGTTGGGAATGTACGAGTGGATGGAGTGGTTGGTCAGTGGGGTGTGCCAGCTGACGTAGATGGGGATGGAAGTGCTTTGGTGGACATCTGTGCTTGTAAGGGGTTGGCAATAGCCAACACCAACTTTCGGCGTAAGATGATCCACTGGTATACATGGAGAGTAATGAGGATGGATGGTGAACTTATTGAACGAAAGGCAATGATAGACTACATGTGTGTGGATGAGCGAATGAGAAGACAAGTGTTGGATGCAAGAGTGTGGAGAGGGTGGGGGAATGGAGTCTTGGACCATCACTTAGTGATGGCCAAGGTAGAGCTGCAAAGAAAGTGGTTGAGGAGACGAAGGGGAAGACAGGAGGAAGCAACTCCTGTGAGAAGAGTGGAGAAATTGCAAGATAGTGAGAAAATGACAGAGTATAAGAGCATAGTGGAAGAAAGACTGGGAAGGTATGAGCTAGAGCAGATGGAAGGGGTGGAAGACGTATGTAAGATATTCACGGAAGAGATAGGCGCAGTGTGTGAGGCGGTTTGTGGAGTGAGGAGGAGATGCAAGGGTGTGCAAGGGACAGCATGGTGGAATGATGAGGTGAAACGAGCTGTGGAACAAAAGAAGAAGGCATATAGTGAATGGTTAGCGAGCAGAGGTAGGGGAGAAGATGAGAGAGAGAAGAGAGAGGTATATCTGAGCAGGAGAAGGGAGGTTAAGAGACTCGTGAAGGAGAGTAAAAAGAAAGTAGATGAGGAGTTTGGGAGGAATCTGAGTGTGAAATGGAGGAAGAGTAAGAAATTGTTTTGGAAGGAGGTAAAGAAAGTAAGGCAGTGTGAAAGGGGAAATAGTAGGGGAGTGAAAGATAGGAATAATAGATTGTTGGTGGAGAAAAGAGAGAAACTGAGGAGATGGAAGGAGCACTTTGAGGATTTGTTGAATGTGGAGAGTGAGAGCAGTGCGAGTATAAGTGGTTGGGGAATGGCTGGGAGAAGAAGAGATGAGAGGAGGGAGGAAGAGATAAGTAGGGTGGAAGTAGTGGAAGCGATGAAGAATATTAAGTTGGGAAAGGCCCCAGGATTTGATGGAGTGTGTGGTGAAATGCTTAGGTATGGGGGTGAGATTGTTGTGGAGTGGATATGGAAGTTGTGTAGATTGGCTTGGGAAGAGGGAAGGGTTCCAGAGGACTGGAAATCAGGTATAATTGTTCCTTTATACAAAGGAAAAGGAGAGAGAGAAGTATGTGGTAACCATAGGGGTATTTGCCTACTTAGTGTGACTGGTAAAATATATGGTAGAATACTCATTGATAGGGTTAGGCATATGACAGAGGAGCTAGTTGGAGAAGAACAAGGGGGATTTAGGAAGGGAAAAGGGTGTGTAGATCAGATATTTGTTCTAAGATGTTTAGTGGAGAAGTATCTAGAGAAGGGAAGGAAAGTGTATGCTGCCTTTATGGACTTGGAGAAAGCCTATGACAGAATAGATAGGCAAGGTATGTGGAAGGTATTAAGAATATATGGAGTGGAGGGGAAATTGTTGAGTGCTGTGAAGAGTATGTACGAGGGAGCTAGGGTTACGGTGCGAGTGGATGGTGAGCTGAGTGAGTTCTTTGATCTCAATGTGGGACTGAAACAGGGTTGTGTGATGTCTCCATGGCTGTTTAATATATACATGGATGGGGTTGTAAAGGAGGTGCAGGGTAAGGCAGTGGATGTGGGGGTGGCTTTAATGAATGAGGGTGAGATTTGGAAGCTTCCGGTGTTGCTGTTTGCTGATGATACAGTACAGTTGAGTGAAGATGAATAGGAGTTGCAAGGTTTGGTGAATGAATTTGGGACAGTGTGTAGGAGGAGGAATCTGAAAGTTAATGTAAACAAAAGTAAAGTTATGGTGTTTGAGAGGAATGAAGTCACAGAGTGTGCAGTGAGGTTGGATGGTGAGGATATGGAGAATGTGAGTGCCTTCAAGTACTTGGGTAGTGTGATGAGTAAGGATGGAACTTTGGGGGATGAAGTGCGTGAAAGGGTACAGCAGGGAAGGAAGGTTGTTGGTACACTGAAAGCAGTGATGAGAAATAGGGAGGTGAGTATGGAAGTTAAGAAGTCACTGCATGACAGTATTGTGATCCCTACCCTGACGTATGGAAGCGAGGCATGGACCTTGCAAGAGGGGAACAAGTCAAGAGTGAGAGCAGTGGAAATGAGTTACTTGAGAGGAGCATGTGGAGTGACGTGGAGGGACAGGTTGACGAATGAAGAAGTGAAGGAACGCTGTGGGGTGGATGTGGATGTGGTTGAGAAGATTAGGAGAAATACACTGAAGTGGTTTGGACATGTGAAGAGAATGGAGAATGAAAGACTGACTAAGAGGGTGTATGTAGGTGAGGTGGAGGGAGGGAGAGGGAGAGGTAGACCGAGGATGAGGTGGAGGGATGGAGTTGAGAGGTATATGAGGGAGGGGGGGTGAGTTGGGGGGAGGGTAGTCAAATGGTGGGTGACAGAGCGACTTGGAGGCGTTTTGTCTGCTGCCACCCTTTGCGGGATTAGGGCGTCGGGCTATAGATAGATAGATAGATAACCTACCATTCCCTTCATTCTAATCCCCTTATGCTACGGTTCAGCTTATACACACAACGGAGCACCATTATCTCGTTAGGGGCTAAAAATAGCATCTCTTGCCTCTCTTTAGACATTAAATTCACTACCTGGCCTACAGAACTAGCTCCAGACTTGGATAAACACAATAAACTGCATAAAATGTGAAATGTAATTGTAATAATGATAATCATTTTATAAAACCTCCTATGTTATTTACTGATTTTGCTCATATTACATATCTCTAGTCATTTCAAACCATTTCAGCAACACTGATTGGTGTGTGTGTGTGTGTGTGTGTGTGTGTGTGTGTGTGTGTGTGTGTGTGTAATTCACCGGGTCGGTCGGGATCACCTGATGGTCGTGATCGTCAGCTTTTACCCTCCCGGAAGGGAGCTGAGAGCTCATATAGTCCGATCTAAGGGCAAGGCTGTGACCTTCACACACGCACACACCCGTCCCCTTGCTCAAGGGGGACAGTAACCATCCACTTCGTCAGTGCAACTTTTCGCAACCTGAGCGAGGCGCGAACTCCCGTTTACCAGATGGCAAGCGAGAACGTTACCACTGCACCAGCGAGCGGTGTGTGTGTGTGTGTGTGTGTGTAAATATTTTGCTGTTTTTTAGTAATATAAACATTTTGGTGTGCATTTGCTAATTTTTCACTGGGTTGTACGCAGTCATTTTTTTTTTTCCCGTGATTCATTATGAGTCGAACACACACACACACACACACACACACACACACACACACACACACACACACACACACACACACACACACACACACACACACACACAAGATGGGGTGTGTGTGCTGGGCGGCCCCTCAGGACACCCCAGGCCCTGTCTTCACCCTGACTATGAAAAAGCTCACCCCCACCAACCGGGCTAATGTATGGCCCGGCCTTCACTATAGGTGGAGGAAACTTAAAACGAAAAGTACGAGTCACAGGAAGGGTTAAGGAAACTAAATTACATTATCAAATGCGGCAGATGATTCTTTACACACTGATGTAGGAAAAAAAAAATCGACTTTCGAGAAGAAAATGGTCTTTGTGCCAGCAAGGGAAGGCCCATCAGTTTCTAAAGGCACGGCCAAGATCAAGATAATCTTTTCTTTTTTTTTTTTAAATAACAGAACGGAGGAAGGAAAAACAAATGGGGGAAAAAAAAATAATCCATACACCAGATTACTGGTGTCCTCTGTTCATAAAATATCTGTAACAGTTAGACTTGAACAGTTGTAGGTTGAAATTTGGAGGAAAACAACTCTGGGGAAGCGAGTTCCAGAGAGATGCAGTTTGGGGTATGAAAGAATTCTGATAGGCAGAAGTTCTGCAATATGGTTGAGTGACATTCCAGTCATGAGCGCTACCAGATGCCCGTGTAGCACGAGGGATGGCATGGAGAGGTGGCACCATGGACGCAACTTCGTCTGAGCATTTGCCAAAAAAATATCTGTAAAATAATGCAAGGGAGGCAATATTCCTTCTTACTTGCAGGGGAGGTAGTTTATATGTAATGGCAAGGTTGTTAATGATTCTAACAGCTTTATTCTGAATTTTGTCTAGTTGTCTTAATGCAACCTCTCCACAACCATTCCACAAGGGTGAGCAATATTCAAGCTGAGAGCGAACATGACTCTTATAAATTATAGCTAACTGCTCATCGGCGAAGAAGTTACAGACTCTGTACAATAATCCAAGTTTCTTTGAGGCGGTTTTTTAGCAAGTGATCTGACATGAGAGGTCCAGTTGAGGGCACTGTTAAGTGAGATACCAAGAATTTCAATACTTTTGGAGATGGGAATATTAGTAGCACTGAAGGTAATGTACGAATCTGGTAATATCTGTCTATTAGTAAACTGTATATATTTAGTTTTACTAGCATTAAAAGAGACAAGGTTGTTTTGTCCCCATCCACTGATTGTAGATAGATCTTGATTTATGGAGATGGCTGTACTGAGTTGAAAGGTATAGATACTAGACTTTGTAATGTCTGAGTGTGAATGAACTATGTAGTGTTGAGTCATCTGCATATGAGTGAATGGGATTGTGAGTGACAGATAAGAGATCATTAATATGAACCAGAAATAGGGTTGGCGCCAGAACTGATCCCTGCGGCACGCTGGCGTTAATTGAGTGGAAATTCGAATATACATCATCTACTTTTACTCTTATTTTCCTGTCACTAAGATAAGAAGAAATCAAAGGAACAAAAGACGTTAGTCCATAGCAAGGGAGTTTGGACAGCAGGGAACGGTGCCATACTCTGTCGAAAGCTTTAGAGATATCAAGAGCTACTGCATGAGTTTCTCCAAAAAGATCAATTGATTGATGGATGGTATGAGTTAAGAGATTGAGTATGTCAATGGTGGATCTTTCGCGGCGAAAACCGTATTGTCTGGTGAGTATTGTCTGGTGAGTATTGTGTAAAAACGGTTTTAACTGTATTGCTAAACTAACAGAAACATATACGTGCGCCTCTAAATATATAACATTTGCACTTTCTCCCCAGAGGCAGGTGTAATACCCTTATTACCTCACACCTAAATGAGATACGGTTTCATACTTTACCTGCAGTGCAGTGTTTTCCCGTACTCAAGACCATTTCCAAGTGTGTATTATTTCAGTTGATAATACTGGCTGGGTCTCCCTTTCCTCATGTGTGCTTAAACGAAACTAGCATTCTCCATCCGAAACACACACACACATAGCGAGAGAGAGAGAGAGAGAGAGAGAGAGAGAGAGAGAGAGAGAGAGAGAGAGAGAGAGAGAGAGAGAAATTTTACATCACCTCCCCGCCACACACAAGCTCTCGTGCCGTCTCTCTCTCTCTCTCTCTCTCTCTCTCTCTCTCTCCCGTCCATAGGTTGCTGGGATGGCATTCATTACCACTATTTGGCAGGAACAGGCCATACCCCTTTACCTGCCTAAGGTTAGACGGGACGGGCAACAGGCAAATAATCTGACTGTAGGAAGATATCGAGTGCCAGGCGAAGCAGGAAAAAAACAGGACTAGGAAGGGGACTGTTCTGCAGGTGAATTCTCTGATGAGGTAAAGAAAATTCTCTGACCGTCCCTCATGTACTGTTCATTCCTAAATCTCCCACCATCTTCGTCTCGGTCGTACGATTTCCATTTCCAACCTCCCCACTCACACACTTCAACATATTATGTTCCCATCTTTTAAAAACTTTCGATGTTACCAGCAATTCCCAGTTTGTTCTTGATTGTTGTACTTCTCGATGGCCTCCTCCTTCTGATTATAAACTTCACCTTTAACAGCTGGTGAGATATTACCATCTCAAGGTGCTCTAACACCTCATCATTTGTTTAATCATTGGTTCAACCATCTTCCTGTCTTTCACTGCATCTATTCTTTACTTTCTTATCCAACTCCTCATAGCTCTCCTGAGCTCCTTTTTCCAACGTCTTCTCTCCTCAGTCAGATTCAGAATTTCTTCTGTCCTTTACCTCTGCTTCACTCTCCTTTGTTTTTCTGGCACCACTTACACCATTGCTTCCTCCAACGTTCACTGCAAACTTTTCCAGGCTCTCTCAAGCAACTCGTTCAGCTTCACCCTCCAGAAGTTCAGCTTTTTCTGTCACTCCGGTTACAAAGTGAATCTGACTCCTCGTAAAGTCTTTTCTTGATTTTCTCTGGTTTCCTCTCCTCTTCTTAACTTCTTCGGCACTGCAACCACCGGAACATGATCACATACTTTCTCACAGTCAGTACCTGGGTACATTCTATATTGTGTCACCTCATTCCTGAGCCTTTTATTGATTTTTACATGATTTTTTTTTTTTTACTCGCCCAATAGCATATCTACATGTCCACAAACTTTTAAGATGATGCTGAAAGTAAGAGTTCATTATTATTTGTCCTACTGTATAGCACCACTCCAGCCACTTATCACCTCTCTCAGCCTGCTTCGCGGATGAGAATGAACCCACCACTTCACCCTGTCATGCTGCTTCTACTTTTTTGTTCAAGTCACCTATGACTACAATCTTATGTGATTTACCTCGTCTCATACCTGTGTCTTACAATCTCATAAAATTCATCATTCTCATCCTCCAGATGATCTTCTGTAGGTGCATATGCCTGAATATTATGTTCATGTTGAGTGGTTTCCCCCTCAGCTCTTCTCTTTGATACCGCCCAGTATCCTATCATATTTCTTGTCGTCCTGGGAGGTATCATCACTGTCACTCCTCACTGGTGTGGAGAAGCTGCGTACCGTGTCTCAGTGAATTTACATTTGGTGCCCTCTTCGACTTTTACATGTCTGTGATTCTGTTACCAGTTAAGACACTGCAGAGGCATGTTGATTTCGACACTTGTCCTTCTCCTTAAATATCCTTTCCCATCATCCTAGCCTTGTTCATTCCCGATTATTCCCTCCAGTTTTATGTCAGACCTTACAATAATTTTGGTGCTCAGATTCTCTGTTAAACCATTCTTATATTAATTTTGTTCACTGCAATAAATACACCTGTTAGTTCCAACTGATCAACCCCAGTCAGTCTGGCAGAGGAAACCCATCAATTGTAGGAAAGCAACTGCCCCTGCAGAGTTGTCCAGTGCAGTGAACCGTTGTTCTCTTGCGATTGACAGTACCTCACCACAACAAGGCACAGGGATTAGTGTGGAGGTTTCGTTCTTGGATGAACTTTGCACTTGTGTCCCTCCACCCACTTAAGAGGGGCACCATGGCAGGCTCCACGTCACCCCGTAATTTGGTTACTGGATTACCATCCAGCAATACAAATGGTTTCCTAGGGTGCAGGAAACCATTAGACTTATCATTCAGTGTGGAGCCACCTGAAGTGGTAGGAAGAGTAAAAGTGACGGGAAGGAAGGTGACCAATAAACAGTACGAAAGGCAGACACTGAGATAGAATATGAAAGGGGAAAGAAGTAAACAGCACTATATGAAGTGAGTGGATGATAATTGCTGACAACTACCATCTGTTAGTAAAGTTTAGATATGGTAACGGCATTTCTTCTTCAATTGTATCTTCTTCATCTTCCATTAAATCTTCTTCTTTCACATCATCTTTGCTTTTTTCTTCATTTTCCTTTCTTCTACTATATCTTCTACTACTACCACTTCTATATCCCGAGGTGTCCCAACGATGTATGGATACGTTGCCACGTTTTGTCACAGTGACACCCAACAACATATCCATACATTTTGTAATTGCGAGGTCTGTCATTTGTACATTTTTTTAAGTTTCACAGGTGATTTCTGGTAGGCATATGTGGGAGACCTTCCTCTACCCAGTGCCTGGTTGGGATAATGCCTGGCCCCACCTAACCCCCTCTCCCCCGGTATGCCATTTTCTCAGCAACTCATTTGTTAGCAGTGACCTGGCCAGTAAAGACATGTTGCACCACGGTCTCCAATGACGAAATTCAAGGAGAAAGTGATTCCTGAGGTTGAGGACAAAGGAAGAAACAAGCCAGAGGAAGAAAGAAGCAGAAGTGATGAGGCGGTAACGTTGTAAAAGAAAGTGCCATATGTTGTGGTTGGTGAGTAAACAACGCTTTTATCGCCTGTATTATTGTCTGAAAACCAATATACTCTTGTACTGCATATAAATTCGTACCAAATAATTAAATATCTAACCAACTATGAATGGTCTGGAATAGTTACCCCTCCCAGAGAAAACGTTTTCTCCGGATCCTGGCCTGAGAGGACACGGTACCAAGGTGCAGGTATTGTTACCTGTACCGTATTTCTAAACTCAACTGAGCACTTTCTCTCTGAATTTTCGATGTTTCTCATATAAAGCGTAAGTTTTAGCCAAAAAAAAAAAAAAAAAACTTCGAAAATCTGCCGGGATTGGGGGGGGGGGCATTGGTGAAAAACTTGCCAGGATGCAGTGGGATATATTATTCTTTGTGTACTTCATCATCATCTGCTACATATTCTTCTTCTTCTTCTTCATCATTTTCTTCTTCTTCTTCTTCTTCAGTGTTGTTTAATTCAATACTAATTAATATTCGTAGCACATTACTGGAGGTAGTAACGGCCGGTAAGGGACTCAGGTATGTAAACTGTAAAATAGTAAGGTTTAAGTTTATAAGTAGATAAGTAAGATTTCTTTGTGAGTCTTACAGAACTGACAGCCGTATGTTTAAACACAGATGGAGAAACCCTACATTGGTCCCTACTTTACACACTAAGGAAAGCACAAGCAAGCCCTTAATTTTTACATGGTACACTAAGAGAGCATTGAGGGAAAGGGGGCGGTTGGTAGCCCTGCGTGACCAGGTGGTTTGTCAGAAGTGCTCCTGTGGGTGTCGCTGTGACTGTTCTAGTCCAGCCAATGTCAATGAACAACAAAACAAAATAATTTCCCGTATTTTATATATATATATATATATATATATATATATATATATATATATATATATATATATATATATATATATATATATATATATATATATATATATATTAGCACTTGTTCGTAGGTATATTTTATATACTTTTATAGTAATAAAACTTTTCAATCAATAATTATGCTGTAAATATGATAGTGCTGGAGATAGCTTAGGTTAGGTTAGGATAAATTTGGTTAGGTTACCCTAAAACTGGTTAGGTTACCTTAAAATTAGTTAGGATAAATACGGTTGGGTTGAATTACGAAATTTATGTTAGGTTTGGGTAAATGAGCACTGATAAAGGGCAATTTCACTGAAAAATGGCGTTCTAAGATGGCGTTTGTCAGTCTTCGTGCACATGTTAGGATAAGTTTTGTTACGTTAGCATAAAATAGGTTAGGTTAATCTAAAAAGGTTCGGTAAGGTTAGGATAAATAAGGTTGGGTTGTTACGAAAGTTTAGGTTAGGTTTGGATAAGCAAGGATTGATGGTATTTCGCTCATAAATGGTGCTCTAAGATGGCGTCCGCCTGCCTTCGTGCACCGCAAGATAATGGCTGTCTGTGAACAAACACCGCTTTTTAAAACACTTTTAACCAAAAAAAAAAAAAAAAAAAAAAAAAAAAAATCTGAAACTTGAAAACGCAGTTCGAGAGTACTCAAAGAATTCCATGAAGGGCTAAAGCAAGGAAAAGAAAAAACTGCAAAATAAGATGGTCCTATTTGTCCTTACCGATTACAAAGAATTAGGAATAGATGCTGCTAATAAATAATTAAAAATGGTATTAGAAGAAAAAGAAAAATAGTTTGCAGTGCGTAAGATTAAAACGCAAAGATGATCTGATGCTGTCACGATGCTTCATAGTTTGGCATATGAGCGAAGAACAGTACCTTTCCCATTATTTAAATTAACATCCCTCTTCTATCGTTCTTTCCTTCATTCTTTTCTCTTCCTTCTGCCTGTGGGTGCCTCTACACTGAGTGATAAACCAAATAGTTTCCTGTACACCAGGAAACCATTTACTACGCTGGGTGGTAACCATATACCCAAATTTTGGCTCCTGGTGGTTTAGTGGGTAATTAGGGCGCTCCGATCGGATTGAACCGGTGAAGGTTTATATCCAAGGGATGGTTGGGGTTTAATGCTCACGTAAGGCCACTCAGGGATGAGTGAGGCTGGTCACTCTCATCTTAAATGTCAGGACCAACTTGCCTAGCCCCGGGCTCCTACGCTCAGCATGGGGCAATGTAGGATTGGATGATGGATGGATGGATGATATCTGTAGCACTCACTGAACGTCCGATATTCAGTTAAATGTATAAAGGTGGTTTACACATGTCAGTTTTAGGATCTAGCCTAATGTTAACTACAATAAAAGGAAAAAAAAAAAAATGTCGCCACTATGGTAGAGAAGGCCAAAGCTTGCCAGCTTGAACTACTACTCGGTAAGGTACAGCCCGCGGGTTCTAATAACCAACAATTCGGTTCCACTGTACGTTTGCATTAAATTTTTAGCAAGTTAAAATAATTTGTACATAAATTACTTACATTATTCTATGTTTTCTGGAGATACAGAGTTACTTTGTTACGAATAATTTAATATAGGGTTTGCGAAAGCCATAGCATGCCTCCCTTTAAAAAAATATTGGAACAACCCCTACAAATTGAGGGCAGCCTCTCCCTACTTAAACTTTTAGCATACCGTTTTGATATAGAGCCCTTAGGAAAGGCCCTACGTTAGCTTTAAGCAGACTCATAATGACAAGTTATCCTGGAAGATGCAGAAGACCATTAGCTTGTTGCAAACATTTATATACATTGATTAATTATTCACTCAAGACCCAGACAAGAGGACATGTACAATGACGCACATACATATCTAACACTGTCATGGTCTGGTTAGGGACAAATCTACAATTCCTCAAATCCCTCCAAAATCCCCTTTAATTGTTCGTACATGCAGATGTAGGGAGAAAGAATTTATCAAACTCTTTAATTTACAATAATTTACAACAAAGATACTTACAACATATTTACAAGACCGTGACAGAAGTACGCTTTGATGAAAGGAAAAATTTACAATGCATACACTTTACAACAATACGGGAATTGCGTGGGTCAACAGAGTTACCAAATTCAAGGGGAGACAGGCTTGCAGGCAAACACTCATATCTGAATTTATACAGGGGTGGCCATTAAATATAAATGATTTTAATAGTGAGCAGGCTTAAATAACCACCAGTGATACCAGATGTGCATGCTCGAAGAATCACACCCAGCTAATTCACGATCGTGGCTGCATAAATATAAGAAGAAATACATGTACTGTTTACTTGAAAAATGTTCGAAATCACGACTCTAAATTAAAAGACAGAGAATATGAGTGAGAATAATCAGACAGGAAGGCCATGTCTCAGTGGGGACCGACATGCATGTGACAGTGACACAGGAGAGAAGTGCTGGGCAATCCCACACCTGCCCATTATAAAAGTCAAGTCAGACTCACAGTGCGGTCCTTCCACTCGGGGGCAGCAGGGCACGAGATATCTCCAGTCAGCCAGGGTCAGAGAAGGTGCTTGCCTGACGATTGGTCAGCAGTTTGAAGCTGGGTCAGGATTGGGAAGGTGGACAATCGAGTCCACAAGGAGTTCATGATGTTCCCACGGCAAACCAGGTGCGGCTCCCACGTGGTCCGAGACCCGGCCAAGGAAAGGAGTGGGTTCACCTGACCCCAGGCAAACAGCGGATGACCACCTCTCGGCCGGGCCAAGGCAATCAGGTTAACGCCCCTGGCAGTTTAGGGTGGGTTGCTTGTCATCGTCTCTCTTTTCCTCGTTCATTTGTCCTCTCTCTTCCACTTCCTCTTGTCCTTGACACTCTGGGACACACTAAGCACAAATATTATTAGCATGGGCTGCAGAATATACTGTAAAGAGATATTTACACGTTAGCTGTACTGACTCTCTTACCTATGAAAAAATAAAATAAAAAGGCATTAGAAAATAATACACATGCTAGAGTCTTCCCGTCCATGGTACCAGTATTAGCACTCACAGGCTCATATTCTTACCCTGAGCTAAAAATAATTATCTGATGTTTGCTGGAACAAACAACAAAGTTACTCGGATCATGAGAATTACTTAGAAGGCATCAAACGATACCATATAATATAAAATACATAAAAATGCATTTCTAAAGTTAGCATATATTCAATTCACACACACACACACACACACACACACACAATGAGAGAGAGAGAGAGAGAGAGAGAGAGAGAGAGAGAGAGAGAGAGAGAGAGGTATGCAGACTATACTACATGTTTTCACAAATATAATCTCTATGTAAATCAGTACAAGTATCTATTTCACGCGACATGCGCACCGGGGATAAATGTGTGTGTTCTTTATGTTGGCCAAAATTTGCATATAGCTGGCATCGACCACTGCTTACTCACCGTGAACTGTTGTGCTGTTTGGCACCAACGCACTCGGTACTGATGTGTCTGCAATATTTAGCATTCTTCTTGAACTGCGTTGTACGAAACGATATAATTTTGCTGCAGCACTAAATATGTTCTAATTGTCTGGAAGCACCTCGGCTGTAACCCCTTCACTAGAAGTCTTGTCCTATAAGCTTAATGGAGTCGTTGGTGATCAGATTAGAAATACGCCATAATTCTGGTCATAAATTTTTTTCTTGCCTATAATGTACACTCTGTCAAAAAATTATGGCACAAAGTGAGTACGATGATGTCCGTCAATATCAACAGAGCAGGTTAAGTTCCACAATGATTCATCTATTGTCATCTGTAAATCTATACATTAAAATAACAGACAAGTCACTCTCATAAACAAGGGAAATACGGCAGTTATGTAGCCAGCTATAAACCTAATGAGAAAAAAAATCGAGCATTTTCGAATAATCGTAGTCAATAGTCAACCTCTTGCGCATCAAATATGTGCCAGTAATGTTTTTATTGGTTGTATAATCCTGACGTCATCGGTAAACCGAATAAAAAAAAATCGTCTGGCCATAACACGTAGAAAAACACTAAGGCACACCCAGAAAGCGTCACATCCATTCCCAGTATTCTGATTGAAGGGTTGAAGATCTGAATTTGCACTGTGACCTTGACGTTCGCCCGACTGTAAAAAAAAAAAAAAGAAAAAAAAAAAATCGTGCTTGACTGACATTAAACCCGACCACCAATTTTTGGTCCAGAAAGGATCGACATAATGATTGACTTAACCTGGTCCCGTGACCTTAACCCATACCCTGCTGTTCTTAAAATCGAGTTTTTTTTCTTGTTGAATCCCCCAACTTAGATCCAATATGTATATAATAATGTTTCCAATTTACGAGTAGATTCCAACGTTTGACCTTTCCCCATGGTCGTTTATTAAATGTTTACAAGGTCACTTCATTTTTGCCTTACTCCCGACCCTGCCACTCAGCTTGGTTTAAAATGGACTAGTACAGTTTAAGTATATCTTGCCGGCCGACCTCCACCATTAGTCCATTAAGTTCCCATAAAATAGGTCAGCTCTGGGCAAGATCGTCAAGATTTTCACCAAGTTAGATCGAGTTCTTTTGTTCACACACACACACACACACACACACACACACACACACACACACACACACACACACACACCAAAAAATAATATCCGTTCTCTTGTTCTCGTGTACAGGTGTATGTGAATATGTATGGATCTGTCTATGTACAGTATATGACAAGAAGAAGCAGTCAAAGAGTACCACACCCGTGCCCTCTAAGGTCTAAGGACCGACTGTTTGCCTTTGCCCTTACCCTTGACCTTCGACTTATTTGCTTTCAAAACTAAATCACTCCACTCTCCTCCGACCTTTAATCCATCCACCAAGTACAGTCTGTTCATATTAAAACTATTTGGGTTGATCTTGACATGTCACCTTGGCGCGTGACCTACAATATTTTTCTCAAAAACAGTATGCCAGGCTCTTAGCTGGTCCTCAGCCTTTTAACTTGGTTTTGTTCAAATAATTTCAAAGCTCTTTATTATTGTGTTCACGCACAGGTACATGAGTCAAACTTTGGCCCTGCCATGGGACCTTGAACTTATTATTATAAGAACTGGATCGTGTCATTCTCGGCTTGCCCTCAATCTATCAAGTTTGGTCAAAATCAGATAAAAATGTATCCGTGGTAGCAATGACAGATTCAAATTTTATCTAGCCCTGTGCCCTTGACCTTTGATCTATTATGCAAAAAAATATTCAGCCCTTGGCTGACTCTCAACCTTTCCACCAGGTTTGCTTATAATGACTGAATTACTTATTTACCCCTCCACACACACACACACACACACACACACACACACACGGGAGAGGGGGAGCGCCAAACAAAGCATAACATCTTTACGTGTGTGAGCACGGATGTAACAAGGTGCACTGGGAGACTGCAACCCTCGCTCACAGTAACTGGTTTAATGGCCGAACCTTGACTTTGCCTTGTGATTATGAGTTTCAATGAACTGTTCTCAAACTGGAATTGCTTCTTTCTTGCTCGACCCTCAACCCTCCAGTTGGAGCAAATAGGATCAAAATTGTATGAGTTTAGGTAGTGGGAACCTCAACTTGAGTAGGAAGAGGGCAACGAGAGCTGAAACGAACAGCATCTTTATATCAGACGTTTCGGCTTTTAAAATTTCATCATCAGTGACGTGAAAGGAATAATAATAAAACAAAGTAACACAACCACTAAAAAATATTTCATAAAAATTATGTAAGTGGAAAAAACACACATAATAAATATGCTTAAATTAAAATGGGAGGTGTTAATGAGGACTAAACCAAAGTTACGTAACATTAAGACTTACTACATACTTAATGTTGTTCGCAGATGGGTTATGGGTCTAAATATTCAATGATTCAAGCAATCCTAAGTTACTATTTTATGTACAAGATAATATTGCAAAATACTCCTTTTTAAGTATGATATCACAAGTTTCACAATGGTCTCTTATGGCTGAGTGAGAAGGGGGCCTGAGTCTTCAGTCTGTCTTGCTCAACTGACTCATACGCTAGTCTGTCCTAACCTTGAAAGCACGATTGTGCTACCAATATACCTGGCCTGGCAACCAGGGCAAGTAAAAAAATTGATGACAGACGAGTTTAGGTCAGTCGGAACAGGGTTCTTATCATGAAAGAGAGACCCAAGTTTGAATTATTTGGTATAATGTAAAAGTCAGTATGGGTATAAAATTTAGCAAGACTCCGAATAAAATTGCCTTTCATCTGAACGGCAACATCACCTAAGTAGGGTAAACTAAGAAAAAATTCCTCCTTACTGGCAGAAGGGATTTGTTGTTCAGCAGATGATGGTTGTTTAGAAAATTCCTACCAGACGATAGAAAAAGATTTTCACTATAACCATTATTTACAAAATATTTTCTGAGGATGATAATCCCATTACGAAACTGAGAATATATAGATGAGAGAAAGAAAGCTCTGTGTAACAGGGTCTTTATAACATTGATATTAAACAATTTACAGGAATAACTGAACAAAAAAAAAAAAAAAATGCTACCGAAACCTGAGAAACTAGGCTTGCGGAACACAAAACACGAAAATGTACCATAATCTTTCTTAATCACAATATCTAAAAAGTGGGAGACAACCTGTGGACTCAATCGTGAGCTGTACTCGTATGTTATCATGATGAGTGTTAATATAGCGCAGAAAATCACAAGGATGACATTTATCTCTAAATTTAAGCATGACATTTATCTCTAAACTTGATAAATGTATCGTCGACAAACCTTCGGAACATTCATGGTTTAGTATTACCTGGAAAATCTCTAAGTCATAATTGCTCATAATAGAGGCTGGCAAAAGTAGGTCCAAGGGGTGATCCCATAGTGACATTATAAATCTACAGTGTGATTAATAATGTTGCTATGAACAGACGAACATATGGGTCAGTCGAGCAGGGCAGACTGAAGACTCAGGTCTCCTTCTCACTCAGCAGTATGAGACCTTTGTGAATCTTGTGATGTCATATTTAAAAGACAGCATTTTACAATATTATCTTGTACATCAAATAGTAACTTAAGATTGCTTGAATCATTATATATTAACACTCATAACTCTTCTCTAAACAGCACTACGTTTGGAGTACCTCTTTATGCTACGAGTACATAACTCGGTTTTAATCTCCAGTCTCAGAACCCCATTTCTCTCTTTCATTTTTTTTTTTAATCATAATTAGCGTGTGTGTGTTTTCAATTACATAACTTTATATATATATATATATATATATATATATATATATTTTTTTTTGGGGGGGGGTTGTGAGATCACTGATGGTGACATTTTAAATGTCGATACGCCTAAAATGAAGATGCTGTTCGTTTTTACGCTGATTGAGTTTACATTTACATGTGATCTTACCCTTTAACCTGTTACTCATAAAACTAAATATACACACCTACTAACCGTTTCACCAAGTCTGGTCTAGCTCGAATCAGAACTGAGTTATCCTGTCGAACATTTAACCTTGTCTATGACCTTGACCTTTAGTTGATAGCTCTCAAATATGAATAACTCTATTATTATTAATGCTTGAGCATTGGAGGCTTCGCTCAACCTCAGTTGGCCTAAGTGTGTGTGTGTGTGTGTGTGTGTGTGTGTGTGTGTGTGTGTGTGTGTGTTAGTATATCATCAGAGAACAAAATGTATTTACCCAAGCGAACTGTAGATAATCTGTACTAAAATTCCTTAAGGAACAGAAATCTGAGTAAAATTTGGCAATGTATACAGGTATATGTACACATTTGCTATTGTAATAATAATTGGTGATATTCAGTTTACTGAAGGATGAACTCATTTGCGGTGACTGACTTACAAACAACTGATACAACTTGATAAATATATATTAATATAATATTGAGGTAAAAAACAAGAGTATTCGGACAAATAATATCTAAACATGAGACACGCACACTATAATATACCCTTTACGATTGACTACATTCTGTGTGTGTGTGTGTGTGTGTGTGTGTGTGTGTGTGTGTGTGTAAACCCGCTTTCATAGTCGTACTTCTGAGATGCTACACTGGGTAAGACTGTGGGTGCATGGGTGGGTAAAGGGGTTGATGGGTAGTGGGAAAATGGGTCCAAGAAGAGCAAGTCTACGGGCCTGAATAGGTCGCTGATGAGGAGGTATCAGTGAAGGAGAATCGACTGATGGGGAATTATGTCCCTGAGGAAAGTGGCCCAAGTTGGAACATAGATCCAGTGGGTCCTTATATGAAAACAGGATCATTGGGATGTTTATTCTGGTTGGAAATTTGATTCGTGGGGGGAAAATATGCCGAGTGAGAAAGAAGGTTCATGGTGAAGTCATAGAGGAAAGGTGTTCCATTATGGAAAACAGACCCAAAGGGAAACCATGTCCATAAAGGGAGAAGAGAATAATGGAGATTGTAAGTACACAGTTTGAAATAGCTACATGTAGGGAAAATAGGTTAACTGGAGAAAATAGGTCCATAGATAATAATGTACCATGGGATAAAGCAGGAAGGAAATAATACACTGAGTGTATCAGCAGCATAGGAATCTCGCCACTGTAATCGTTTCGGCTATGGAATTCCTCAACTAGTCACTAATATATATCAGCTTGGAACCCCACAGCTGATCACCAATTTATATATATCAGCTGAGTCGTGACCTCACAGTTCCAAGCAAGGTTATAACGTTGCTACTGCTCGAAGTCACTTCCGGCTGACACACTCCACCAAAACGTCTTCTCACACACTGGAGATGGTGGGAATCGGTGTAGAATCCTGTTGAAGGAATGTAGAGGTAGCATGTGCAGGGTGAACTGAAATAGAGCAGATTAAATCTCTCTTTATTGGCCACAGAAAGATACAACTGCGACACAGAGAGAGCTCAGAGTTGTACGTCCATCTCGTTCTAGTGATACGTGCTTTCCGCTGTTAGCCGCCTTCCCCACACTGGGTGTGGCGCCGAGGTCAGCAAAATCAGAGGTGCTAAACCTCCACAGACAACTGGGACTTATACATGAATAGAAGAATCATAACTATACCATGTACATTATACACCTTAATAAAGTAGTACTGATTACATTAAAGTATTCCAACAAGGCAAATATTTCCCCCAAGACTTAAACATATATACAATTCATATTTCTCTGTTGCCTTCCCTTTACTCTAGGTTTTTTATTAAAAACAGATGTCTGATTGCGCATCCCATCCCAAGCCACACTTTACAGTGAAATGGTGTTTGTTTGTTTATCATTCATACTACGTTGCACATCGTTAATTATGAATAAACAACTTTATATGAAATATGCAACAATAGTGTGAAACTGCCACTAGTCATATTGGCACCAGAACATCGCTCGGCCACACCTTTCGACATCCCCGTCGACACTGTTGTCCTAACTACTGTGTAGCCTAACGAATGTGTAGGGTAGCTAACTATTTAGCCATGTCCACTTGCAATCCGCGAGTACGAATCCGTGGTTTTCGTAGATAGTAGCCCCAAACACAAACACAGGACAAGACCACAACAAGTAGAAGACCAACGCCAGGACCAAATAGGAAGGAGAAAGGTATGAAGGGAGATAGGACAGTACATATGGTTCTAAATCAGTCTTGTGCAGGTGGGTGAGGAACTGTATCTCTTTGAGCACATGAGACAGCCTGTTCACATTCAAGATAGAAACATTGAATGAAGGTAAAAAGGGTCGTAACTGGGACGAGAAGTTCACCGACGAGGCTAGATGGTGCTTGTAGGTAGAACTGCTTCTCCTTACTGTGTAACTCACAATATCGGGTGTAACATAGTACCCTTTTAACGTAAGGAACTGGTTTTGTGAGGCACATATGAGTGTTACGTCCTCTGTCTCAGGAAAGAAGAAGTGTTGTTTCGCATGTACTCGTACATAAGCGTGGAAAACTGACTTCAAATGAATGGGTTGGAAAGTGCAATGTTGCAGTGTAGAGGAAGTGTTTGTGTCCAACAAGGTCATCTTACATTTCTCTACCCTTGACGGAATGAAGACAAACGGAGAGCAGGACATACATGGAGATTAAGAAAACACTTCTCAAATTCATCCATAGTCGTTTCGGCTATATACCCTTTGTCATGCGACATAAGAAGCACCTCTGGTCCCTCATTCAGAATAGCAATGTATTGTTAGTAGTAGCAATAGGGAAAGGAATAAACCGCCATGCATGGTATTTTACAGCATTCCTCATAGGATCCAATATCAGGATGCCATCATGGGTCAATTGGGCCTCTAACAATGGGTAATAATATTCCAGTTGACTCATACCAAAAGTGGCCTAAATCCATGCTTCACCATAGCTATGTCAAGAGCATTGATTAAAATGTGAGTAGGAAGCAATAAAGCATTAACCCTATTCAAATTTGCATCAATTAAACCGTCCACCATATTGGCTGCATGCGACTCCAAAGCAGTGGTTGACTCGTCGAGAGCATGTAAGTACTCAGCAATTAACACTAAGTTAGCCAGGGTTGGTAAGTTGGTTTGGATGTTGTTCACAAGTCCTACGAGATGGTTGTTAGTCTTAATTATCTCGTTAGCCTTGTTAGTGAACTCAACTGTTCATATATGTGTACGATTAGCCTGTTATTCTCCTTTGCAGCCAATGTTAAATCATGCATCTGTCTACCAAATTGCATTACGTCCTTGTCTAGGACTGTACCATAAGGCTTTGAGATAGGATACCAAGGAGATCCACAAGTCCTCTCTTAGTACATGCATGGACATGCTTGGAATGATCAGAATCCGCATTAGGTAAAGCGACATGCAATTTAATGAGTCAGTCTGTGAGCCTAACTATATGTCCAGTGTGAAGCTCAGTTATACTATGTAAGGTTTGTACCAAAGCTTCATTATCTGAGGTCGTCAACTGCAGGTTCTGGTTGAAAAACTTGCCGGGTTCCGGTTGAAAAACTTGCCGACTTTCGACAGTTGTTGTCTGAGGTGAAACAATCCCTTAGAGACCTCTTGTATCTGGAGCTTGGAGATATCCTTCCAAATGGGCTCTTCAGTGCTCCTGGCATTAATGCAGTCGTGTCCGTGTCCGACATTGTTCCACAGGTCCACTCCAAGCAATCCGAGAGGAGTACAAGCCACATGTTTGTAAGAGAAGATACTCCCTTAATCGCTCTTACTGTGGGATTGTAGCTTGCTGCGATAATCTTGGTTAGGGACAGGTACGGACAACAACATAGACTGCGACGAAGACAGAGGGGACAACACATCAGACGACTGGTTAGTTTGGCTTAGCTCTTGACTTACTGGTTTGATCCTGCCAGCATGTACTGCCTCCTGAGTTCCATCAGCATCATTCCGTAATTGATAAGTATGTCCGCGCACATGTTCCACAATGGTATATGGTCCGCGGAATTTAGGTCTGAGCTTGGAAGTTCTCTCAGGGTTATTAATCATAACCTTCTGGCCTATCTTTGTTTTTTCGTGACTACCTTTGTGTTGTTTCACCATCATCTCCGCTCTTGAGGCTTTTAGTCTTTTTCGTACTTCACTATGTATGCATTGAAACTTTGCAAGCTGTACTTTTGGCATAATTCTCTTGATTTTACACTGGGGTAAGAGGTCCAGCTAGCAAATCGTAGGGTAACACCTTCTCCTCTCCATAAAGGATATAATGAGGAGATTTCCCCATTGACGAATTTTCTGAAGAGTTGATGGTCGCCGCTACATGTGGCAACAAGTCTTGGCAGTCGGGTTGAACCGAAATTGCTGGTCTCAAGACTTCCAGTATCTTCCTGTTTGTCCTTTCCACCAGGCCATTGCTCTTGGGACTGTAAGGCGTAATAAAGACTTGCCTTACCCCATACGTACGACAGATTTCCTCCAACACTTGGTTACGAAATTCATTGCTATTATCGCTGAGCAATACCTTAGGTGTTGAGTAGGGAGAAATCACTGAGGTTATAAATGGGTGCGCCACCTCCTCTGCAGTTTTCGTCTGTAAAGGTGCTAAACCAGTGAATTGCAAAAAATGGTCCACTGCCACCAATACATAGCTTGAGCCTTGATGACTCCTCGGCAATGCTAAGAGATCAATGGTGACTGTATCCCAGTTTTTCCGGTAGGGAAATATTCCAAACGGGAGTCAGAGGTCCCGTTTCCTCACATTTCCACGCACTTGATACATTGACTAACGTGGGCTTCTATGTCCTTCCTCATGGTCGGTCAATAGTATTTGTTTCTTGCCTCACGTATGGATCTGTCGTGTCCAGGATGACCTGCTTGAGGTACGTCATGAACCAACTGTAACACGGCTTGCTGTAGTGTAGCAGGAACAACCAATTGATACACAGTGTCCTTCCCAGGGGGCTGTTTATATAAAAGGCCCCGTTGAAGATGGAAGTGAGTCATTGGTACTGCAAGTTCAGGTAGACATGACTCGTCACCAGACTCCAAGGCATAGATGACTCGAGACCACATCGTATGCTTATGCTGTTCCGCCTATACCGTGTCTGGGGAATACCCAGAGAGAGGGATATCCTCAAATATGGCAGCAGCAATACCGGTATTTCTACTCAGCACGTCGGCAACGACATTTTGTCGGCCTGGTAAATATCTGACCTCTGGATCAAACCCCATTACCTCGCTGAACCAGCGCGCAACCTTACCGTGCAAGTTCTTCCCTTAAACAAGTCACGTATGGGTGCATAATCCGTTAAAAACAATTATCCGGTACCCGAAAATGATATTCCGGAAATGTCCTAACGCCCACATGACTGCTAATGTCTCCATATGCGTTACCGCGTAATGCTTGTCTGGGGGTCTTAGTGCCCTACTGGCATACGCAATGGTGTGCGTCTTGCCTTCCTCATTCTTTTGCTGTAACACAGCTCCCAGTCCCAAAGCTGAGGCATCTGTGCACAGGTAAAAAGGTTGAGTATAATTAGGAAACGCTAACACGGGAGTCTCTGTCATGGCTTTTGAGGTTGTTGAAGCTTTTCGCTTCTGATGGTCCCCATTGCCATGCAGCATCCTTCTTAAGTAGCATCGTCAGTGGTGATGCGATAGCAGGATAACTGTGGACAAAGCTCCTGTAATAACCAGTGAGCCCTAGGAATGAGCGAACATCGTCCTTGGACTTGGGCGTAGGGAAATTTACCATGGCTGTAACCTTATCCAGCAGAGCCTTGATGTCATCGCCATCAACTAAGTGCCCTAGAAATAAATTGCACTTTGATAGCTTTATTTTCAGACAAGCGGATCTTAAGGTTTCAATCATTCGTTTTAACTTACAAAAATGAGTGTGGATATCCTTGCTTACAATTATTAAGTCATCTAGATAAGCTAGGACGTCCTGCCCAATCATGTCACCAAACAACTGATTTATCATCCTCTGAAATGTCAAAGGAGCATTACTCAGTCCAAAAGGCATCCGGAGAAATTCAAAGTGCTCACGGTGAGTGCTAAAGGCAGTATTGGACGCGACTCTTCGGTCAGCTCCACCTGCCAATACCCTGACACTAGATCCAGGCAGGTGAACACTTCCTTTACCCAAGGACTAGTAAGTCTCTGAGATATCGGGTAACGATCCGGTGGTTACCTTGTTCATTTGCCGAAAATCTACAACAAGTCTCCCACCACCATCCTTTTTGAGGTACTAGAAAGAGTGGTGCATTCCAAGGTGAGGAAGAAGGCTGAATGACTTCATCATGAAGCATCTTTTCAATTTCCTTTTCCACTGCTTTCCTTTGGCTGTGTGGTAGGTGGTATGGAGGTACATAAATCGGATTTATACCAGGGCACAACCCAATGATGCTTCACCTTGTCCGTCCTACCCAACGGTTCTCCTGGAAGCCACTACGTCGGAGAATTCTTTAAGAAATGCTGGTAACTGTGTTATGGACAATGTTATCTGTTACCTTCACGTATTGTTCTCACAGCTTTTCTCTCCCAAGACGTGTAGGTTCCGACTAAGTCATTGTTTGAGATGTAACTATGGGAGAGATCACTGGTACATCGTTGACTTCCTTTACAGGGGCACCATGGGACAGTCGCCTATATAACATCCATCCCTGAGCTTAACTGCGCCACCACTCATATTTGTGATGAAGAGGGGCGTCTTCTGATCTGGTTCGACATTACTCAAGGTGGCTATCAACAATGCCTTATGTTTTACGTTCTTTGTTAAACATACTACATCAATTCCCTTCGATACATCAGGTATTCGGACAGGAATTTTGCAGACAGTTCGACTGGTAAGTGGTGATTCCCACTCACTATAGCCCTGACCCACTGCCAATCCATATCATCTGTTGTGTGCATCCAGGGACTCCCTTGACGCTTCACTTGTCGGGGTCACAACTGGTTGAACGGCTCCTGATTGGATGCCAGTTCCAGCTTGTGTTGCTGAGGGACTAAGGCCTACAAACTCCTTTCCATTAAAGGAAATAGAGTCTCTGAGGGTGTAATTATGTTATACTCCTCCATGGATTCAAAGCCCAATAACCCATCAGCTGGCAGAGGGAAATCCTCAACCACATAAATGTAGCACATAACATAGGAAATCGTCGTTTACCTGCCCTCAGTGTCAACGGTACCTGGCTTACGATCTTCATTTTACCTGTCACACCTGTCAATCACGTCAGGTGCTGACAACGTCCAATGAGCTCGAGGCATTTGATACTTCAGCCTCTCTAGCGCTTTACTAGAAATAATATTTGCACATGCTCCAGTGTCCACTACCAAAGACACCTGGCTTTTCCCTATGATCCAAAGTATCGAGAGCAAATCCACCTTTTTAATTGCTGCCACACACGCATCGGTGGACTGTACGATTTTGTTTACTTCTGTGTTTGGTCCTGAGCTTTTCCCAAAGTAACCTGGTTGCCCAGTTTTTCCTGATTTGCAAGAACAATTGGGCAATAGTCCAAAGAATGAGGACACCGCCCATGGATGACACACCATCTTTGCACTTTTGGCTTTACGGCCTTGGTGTTTTGCTGTGGAGAACTAGTAGCTGTATCTCTCCAGCCCGAAGTTTGCAAGGCTTTGCTAGCTTCTGCATAGCATATGCCTGCCTTCGCCAAAGCCTGACTTTCAGTACAGTTAGGATGCTGCTGTGCTATATCTATGAACTTTAACATCCAAGCATCCAACATGTAGCAGTCACTTGCAAAAGTGTTTGAGGTTTTCTTAAACTTATGGGCAGCAGGCCCGGTTTGAAAGTTGTATTCATCTTCCCCAGTAAATTGAAAACTCAGTTGGGCTGTAGGTAGCACCTTTATACTGTACAATCTGGGTTCGAAGGTGCCTGAACAAACTGTCCTTGGGACTTAACCGGCGCTACAGGAGGTAAAATTGAAGGAACGTTAGCAGTAGCCAGATTAGTGGTCGTCATATTAGGTTCATGCCATGCAGAAGGAAAATTCACCTGAGTTAGCATGTCAATACTGTTAGTATTCATGCCAATACTGTTGGTATTCATGCCCCATGGATTAGCAGAAAGAACATTAGCAAATAAATGGTCTTGTCCTTGCTGTCCAATGGTTAATGGTGAACTGAACATGCCTGAGGTGTAAGTGGGTATGTGAGTGGTTGCATTAATATCAGAGATTATTGGACCTTGAGTATCTGGTTGAGAGGCCAAGGGTGCTGTTGTAGCCTGATCAACATCCAATGTCTCTTCGCTAGGAGTACCCTTATTAGCAAGACTAGTGGCCTTGTTGGACCTAACTGAACTTTCAGGAACTGTTAATAAGAACGACCAGAACGCAAATGTAAAGTGTTAAGTCCCTACTATCCAGTTCCTCAGAAGTGTCCTGACTATCTTCAGCCCAAGATATCCTTCATTTTAGAGTTTGAATACTCGTAACCAAAGTCTCAATTCACTCACAAAATTCTGAGTCTAATTCACTAGACTCTTCTTCCGTCGTGGTTGGTTTGTCTGAATATCCCCTTAATTTGTCCCCACTTCTTCACTGTACCCATCTAACATTGTCAGAATTTATTTCCTCCCCAGTACAGGAAAAATTAAACTGACACAAATAGATTCGTTATGGCTTTGTGCGATAGAGAATGGGACTCAGACAAGACGTAGAAAAAATCTATGTATTGAGGGGAAACTGAGAAACCTTTATTTATTTATTTATTTATTTTTTTCACATTAACTAACATGTGCTGCAAAAAGTGTGTCTGAAGGTTCACTGTGCATGTACTGTACACTACCTAGGTGTCATATGATGCGAAGTTCCCGGGTAGATCGTACTGCAAGTCCACACGCTCTGCAATGTTTCTCCTCCAACCACACGACGATCCATCCCCACGACGATCCATCCCCCACGCTGGTCCTAGGCATCGGGTCCTAGGGTGACAGCCAGTCTTGCGAGGCGGAGGCAACCGCACCGCATACAGCCCCACACCACACCGCTTGCCGCACGCTCACTCTGCCTCCACGCCCCGAGTTGCTAGATATGTCCAGACGATTCAACCCTTCACCGCACTGGCCTCGGTACGAGAGCGAGATAATTGCCAGTTCGCGCTTGAAGGTAGAGATATCTCGCCAGGCAGAGATGAAGAGAGAACGAGATTTACTCAGATTTCTGCTCTGCTTACTCACTACACAAATAGTCCCTTTGCACAGGAGAGTAAGGTTTTTCTGTTTCACCTGCAGGATCACGAGCGGTTGCACCTTGTCGTATCCCAGCACGGAACACCACGTGTCGTTGCACCACTGGCACCAAAAATAGGTTTCATCGCACCGCTGGCACCAAAATATGTATCGTGCCACCGCTAGCCACCAAAAATATATGTATCAGCAGCATAGGAATCTCGCCACTGTAATCGTTTCGGCTATGGAATTCCTCAACTAGTCACCAATATATATCAGCTTGGAACCCCACAGCTGATCACCAATTTATATATATCAGCTGAGTCGTGACCTCACAGTTCCAAGCAAGGTTATAACGTTGCTACTGCTCGAAGTCACTTCCGGCTGACACACTCCACCAAAACGTCTTCTCACACACTGGAGATTTTTTTTTTTTTTTTTTTTTTTTTTTTTTTTTAAAGGTGACCGACTCTGGGCATAGGCTTCACAGCCTGCTATCAAGGCCCAGCAGTCCTCCTACATACCATACACCTCTACATGTCACCACTTCGGCGCTAACACCCACCGTCCATATTGAATACACGCTAGGGCTGTCTCATGCAGGACTGGTGTATTGGTATTAGCGGGGGTATTTTTACGACATGTCGGCGGGTCTACTGGTAGATCAGTAAAGCCTGATTTAATGAAATTCAAATCCTTAAACTGTTCCCTGCCCCAGCCGGGATTCGAACCTGGGTCCGTCAGGACTGCATGCCACCTCTCTACCGATTGTAGAATCCTGTTGAAGGAATGTAGAGGTAGCATGTGCAGGGTGAACTGAAATAGAGCAGGTTAAATCTCTCTTTACTGGCCACAGAAAGATACAACTGCGACACAGAGAGAGCTCAGAGTTGTACGTCCATCTCGTTCTAGTGATACGTGCTTTCCGCTGTTAGCCGCCTTCCCCACACTGGGTGTGGCGCCGAGGTCAGCAAAATCAGAGGTGCTAAACCTCCACAGACAACTGGGACTTATACATGAATAGAAGAATCATAACTATACCATGTACATTATACACCTTAATAAAGTAGTACTGATTACATTAAAGTATTCCAACAAGGCAAATATTTCCCCCAAGACTTAAACATATATACAATTCATATTTCTCTGTTGCCTTCCCTTTACTCTAGGTTTTTTTATTAAAAACAGATGTCTGATTGCGCATCCCATCCCAAGCCACACTTTACAGTGAAATGGTGTTTGTTTGTTTATCATTCATACTACGTTGCACATTGTTAATTATGAATAAACAACTTTATATGAAATATGCAACAATTGTGTGAAACTGCCACTAGTCATGGAAAACAATACTGGCACCTAAACATGAGGGACGTACGTCCATGGGGTAATATATGTCCATTGAATCAAAGGTCTATGGGTAAAACAGGTACAGAGGAGAAATAAGTTCATGGAGGAAATTACAGTCCTCGTGAAAAAAAGATTAACGGGGGATATTCTTCCAATGGGGAAATATATTCTTGGAAGGGGAACAGGTAAAGTAAAAAGGTTAAAGGCGAGGGCAGACGTCATGAGACATTTAGATGTGGTGTTCATCTCAGTCACATAGGCCTTTGAGCCTGTGGCAGTTTAATCACCCAATATCTTGGTTTGCAAGGACAGTACATCATCCAGGTTATCACAGTTACCTCCCACAGGTGTTACCTTAGGTACTCACTTTACCCACAAAGGGAGGATGGACACCTGGGTTGAGTTATGCCAGATGCCGGCACCAGAATTCGAACCATGGTGCCAAAAGGCCGGCAGCTTCTCAGTCAGTGATGCCAACCACTCAGCCGGTGCAGCAGCATATTGAGCCATGACGAAAACAGAGCAATGGGGAAAAGCGGTCCATAGTTCAAAATAAGTCCACGGGGGGAAAATAGGTTCATCGTGAAAATAGATTTGTGTAGGAAAACAGGACCATGAGGTAAAGAGATCATTGTGGAAATTCGTGTCTGGGGGACATCCATGTGGAAACTACTTCTTAGGGGGAAATGAGTGGTAACACTGATCCATGGAGAAACATTGTCTATCTATCTATCTATAGCCCGAAGCCCTAATCCTGCAAAGGGTGGCCGCAGACAAAACGTCTCCAACTCGCTCTGTCACCCACCATTTGACTACCCTCCCCCCAACTCACCCCCCCTCCCTCATACACCTCTCAACTCCATCCCTCCACCTCATCCTCGGTCTACCCCTCCCTCTCCCTCCCTCCACCTCACCTACATACACCCTCTTAGTCAGTCTTTCATTCTTCATTCTCTCCACATGTCCGAACCACCTCAGTGTATTTCTCCTAATCATCTCAACCACATCCACATCCACCCTACAACGTTCCTTCACTTCTTCATTCGTCAACCTGTCCCTCCATGTCACTCCACATGCTCCTCTCAAGTAACTCATTTCTACTGCTCTCACTCTTGACTTGTTCTCCTCTTGCAGGGTCCACGCCTCACTTCCATACATCAGGGTAGGGATCACAATACTATCATGCAATGACTCCTTAACTTCCATACTCACCTCCCTCTTCCTCATCACTGCTTTCAGTGAACCAACAACCTTCCTTCCCTGCTGTACCCTTTCACGCACTTCATCCCCCAAAGTTCCATCCTTACTCATCACACTACCCAAGTACTTGAATGCACTCACATTCTCCATATCCTCACCATCCAACCTCACTGTACATTCTGTGACTTCATTCCTCTCAAACACCATAACTTTACTTTTGTTTACATTAACTTTCAGCTTCCTCCTCCTACACCCTGTCCCAAATTCATTCACCAAACATTGCAACTCCCATTCATCTTCACTCAACAATACTGTATCATCAGCAAACAGCAACACCGGAATCTTCCAAATCTCATCCTCATTCATCAGAGCCACCCCCACATCCACTGCCCATGGAGAAATAGTTCCATGGGTGAAATAGGCCCATAGCGAAGAATGTCATAAGGCAAAATAGGTCCAAGGGAGAAATAGGTCTATTGGGGAAACCACTTTCCTGGGGGGAAATAAGTCTCCTGAGAAAGTGAAGTCAATGGAGAAAACAGGTCCATGCACATAAAAAAAAATCGATAATATGAAAATACATCCCTTAAAACACACACACACACACACACACACACACACACACACACACACACACCGCTCGCTGGCGGTGGTAACGTTCTCGCTTGCCATCTGGTAGACGGGAGTTCGCGCCTCGCTCAGGTTGCAAAAAGTTTCACTGACGAAGTGGGTGGTTACTGTCCCCCTTGAGCAAGGGGACGGGTGTGTGCGTGTGTGAAGGTCACAGCCTTGCCCTTAGATCGGACTACATGAGCTCTCAGCTCCCTTCCGGGAGGGTAAAAGCTGACCATCACGACCATCAAGTGATGCTGACCGACCCGGTGAATTACACACACAGGTAAATGGAGGACGACTCCTAGAGCTTTGGGCAGAAGCTTATGTGCTAGTCTACTTAAAGGGTAAAATGTCTGGATTTGTATCACATGGACGGGAATTCGTGTATACTTTGTAGATGGTTGAGTTAATATAGATTTCTGGGCCATTTTGCATGCAGATATTTGAAGGCAAGTTTGGTTCATAAGGAATGAAAGCATTGCAAGTTGCACGAGAGAGAGAGAGAGAGAGAGAGAGAGAGAGAGAGAGAGAGAGAGAGAGAGAGAGAGAGAGAGAGAGAGAGAATATTTAGCAAGTACCGGTATACGGTTTGGGGGTGTAACTATGGATGTGCTTGGTGTACGGTGCTCAGCACTAAATGTCAGTACAAGGCACAATAAATTTTAAGTTCACGTATTGGTATAAGTTACACTTGCATGAAACTACTTTTCTCGTACTATGAAACGCCGTGGTAGATGTTCTGCAGTGGCACTACAGGCCTTATAATTATGAGCAGCATGACACGGCCCTGAGTAGCTGGTGTGAGGAAGGAGAGACTAGCTGAAATTATGGTCCTAAGGTGATCTGTGTGTCGCCAGCGCACAGTTGTGTTCGTTTACCTTGTAACGAGTTGCATTAAATTGTATTGCTCACAGTTCATCATTTTATTTATTATACTGGCAAAAAAGCGAGTTGGAATTGCGTGTGATCAGTTTATTTATTGTATTGTAAGACAGATTCGGCATTATCGTGAGAACTGGCAACACTACAACCCTGATCTGCCCGGTGCTGTCTTCTTTTCAGTCTCTCTCCTCTCTCCGATTCTCAATATCTGATGAAGTTCTTTAGAGGGAGGTTGTGTTCTGACGCACCGCACTCTTCCGTTTCAATGATCTTCCTGCACATTTTAACTTTCTTGTATGTAATCTTCCAACCTGCACTCCGTATACAAATGGTTCATTTATGCATTTCAGTATTTATGGTTAACTTTGAAATGTTCTGCAATTACTAGGCTATGTATAGATGTAGAGTTGATAATAAAATATTGCAATAAAATATCTATTTACATACATTCTCCCCCCCCCTCTCTCTCTTTCTCCACACACGCACACACACACAAATATATATATATATATATATATATATATATATATATATATATATGTATATATATATATATATATATATATATATATATATATATATATATATATATATATATATATATATATATATATATATATATATGCCTGAAGGGTGATGGAGTGACTATTGTTGACTGGTTAGTAAGATTGTTGAATGTGTGCTTTGTGAAAGGTATTGTGCCAGTTGACTGGGCAAGTGCTTGTGTGGTCCCGTTGTATAAAGGCAAGGGTGATAAGTATGAATGTACTAGCTTTAGGGGTATAAGTCTGTTGAGTGTTGTAGGTAAGGTGTATGGTAGAGTGTTAATTATGAGAGTTAGAGAGGGTACAGAGGGAGTGATTGGTGATGAGCAGTGTGGCTTTAGGAGAGGGAGGGGATGCGTGGATCAGGTGTTTGCGGTGACACAAGTGTGTGAAAAGTATTTAGCGAAAGGCAAGGATGTGTTTTGGGCATTTATTGATTTAGAGAAAGCGTATGTTAGAATTGATAGGGAGGCTTTGTGGACTGTTTTAAGATTGTATGGACTTGATGGTAGGTTACTAAAAGGGGTGAAAAGTTTTTATATAAATAGTAGAGCGTGTGTAAGAGTGGGAAATGCTGTGAGTGATTGGTTTCCTGTGAGAGTGGGGCTGCGACAGGGATGTGTGATGTCGCCTTGGTTGTTTAATATTTACATGGATGGTGTTGTAAGGGAGGTGAATGCAAGAGTTTTAGGTGAAGGTCTGAGTCTGGTGAATGTTGATGGTGGAGAGTGGAATCTGAAGCAGCTGCTGTTTGCAGATGATACTGCACTGGTGGCTGATTCAGAGGAGAGATTGAGACAGTTGGTAGAGGAGTTTGGAAGGGTGTGTGAAAGGAGGAAATTGAAAGTAAATGAGAATAAGAGTAAAGTGATGAAGTGTACGAGGTTGGTAGATGGTAGGGGGATGAATATAGTTTTGAATGGCGAGTTGCTTGAGGAGGTAGAGTGTTTTATATATCTAGGGTCACATGTTGCCGTGGATGGAAGAATAGATGCAGAAGTGAAGTTTAGAATACATGAAGTAGGAAAGGTGCTGGGAGGAATGAAAAAGTGTTTAGATGTCGTTCGCTTAGAATGGATGTAAAGAGAAGGCTGTATGAGGGTGTTGTGGTACCGACTGCATTATATGGGGCTGAAACATGGAGTATGGGTGTAGCAGAAAGGAAAAGTTTGAATGTAATGGAGATGAGGTGTCTGAGGAGTATGTGTGGAGTGACGCGAATGGATCGAGTGCGGAATGATGAAGTGTGAAGGAGAACTGGAGTTGTTCGGGAGATGGCTAGTAGAGTTGAGCAGAGGGTGTTGCGATGGTTTGGGCATATGGAGAGAATGGATAATGAGCGATTGGTGAAAAAGATAACTAGATCTGATGTAAGAGGTGTAAGGCTGAGAGGAAGACCACGAATAGGATGGATGGACAGTGTGAAGAGAGCGCAGGATGCAAGAGGGATGTCTGTTGAGCAAGGAAGAGTGGCTGTGCGTGACAGAAATAAATGGAGAGAAATTGTGAATGAATAAGTGGTGACGCAGCCCTGAGGGGATATTCTCCCGCATTTGGTCTGATCAGCTATTTCAGGTCAGGTGCGGGTAAGGGGATGAGTCTGTTATGATGTGGCAGGGGTAAACCAGCTCTGCTGTCGGGCCCTGCTGCGGATGTCACTGATTGCATTGCGCATTTGACCCTTGTGCGGTATAGTGTGGTGAGGATCTGTCCGTTTTCCCCTTTGGGGCTAAGATGCGAATGAATGTGTTTGAATGGATGAGTAAATGGAGAGTGTGTCGTCCTGTCTCGGCTACCTCCCTTTCCCTGGGGGAAGCAGCCTAGGTATATATATATATATATATATATATATATATATATATATATATATATATACCATTGGAGCCCAGTGTCCCGAGTATGGACAGAACTGGGATTTTTCAAGTCTTGATAAAGTAGGGAACCCCGGGTAGGGACCTATGAGCTTTGCGACTATGAGTCGATAGGCGGAGGGCGGTACGCTTAGTACCCTCCCAGTGCGATGCCTCGCCCAGCACCCCTGGGATCCAATGGGTTACATACATACACCGGGGGCCATGGAACCCATCTGATAGCAGTCTCACTCTTTTTCTGTCGAACACCGTAATGAAAGTTACCGTAACCGTTACTCCCAGTTCTACATAACTGTACGCAACAGATCAACTAGGAAGCTGACCTCCTCTGTCCGTACTTCCTTTTGCCAATGACACCCAGTCTTATTATTACACTGTGTCCTGACCCCATGAAAGGAACGGATCTTGAATTTCGCTTTTTCCCCTTTATTTTTGAGAGAACAATATTGCGAGTTACCAACCTTTGATTCCTCCTACCTTACATAATATATCTCTATCTATACATCGATCTATAAATCTACTTTTCTATGTATATGTACAATTATCTCAGTATACGCTGCAACATATTTGTTTTTCTATTTTTTAAAGATCAGTTAGTTTTTTGCTTCAGAATTGGTTAGTTTTTCCTCTTTTCTATATTATCATATTCAATTTATGAACCATTTAATGACCGCACTGACACGGATGGTGAGGGGCATAATTATGTACCCCATTTTTCGCCACACCAATAATGACTTATACTACAAAGCAATGTCATTTACCAAAATAATGATCTTACTTAAATGTTGTCACTGAAACATTCCAGTTGAAAGTGACTTTAGTAATGAATTTTGAGGAATTTGGTAATCAGCATAAACTCGATCGTATGGTAATTCCGCTATAAAACACCCTCCCCCCTTTTTCCAGAGTGCTGAATCCGCCTCTAACTGCATGAGTAAAGATGAGAGTACACATAAGCAATATAATATACACAATTCGTCAAGGAAGTTTATAGATGCAGCCCCGAGTCTCAAATAAACTTATGATTAAAGCCTACCCTAATTATCAGTTGTTTTTTGCATGCAGGACAAGAGGTGTATAGGTGTAAAATAATCCCACAGTTTTGTTCTTCTTGAAATAAAGTAATAACGAATCAGAGTTTGACCAGAGAATAAATCGCATGTCTTTTTGTGAAAGCAGGTCCAGACTGTGACCTTTAAGTTGTAAATTATATCGTGACCGTGATACTGGGTGTTGCCAAAGCTTGAAGGGAATATGGTTGCCTGTAATATTCGCCTTTTCACGTCTGGGGGTTCAAACTAATGAAACCATATTTTTAATCTGCCAGATCCTTAAGGAGATTACTGGTTAGTGTAGCAAGACCTTACTAGGGTGGGTATCTTTCTTAAACAGTGTTAAGGTAGGCTACTATTTATTGCAGCTGTTCACAAGTGCAGAGGAAGAAGTCTGCCAGGACTGGTAAACAAACAAATTATTTTTTTCTTAAGAGAACCTCATAGAAGTGAATGAGTTAATGAAGGCCATTTCTAACTCCTTCAGTTCAAAGATTCTCAGTAACGCTGAATGAAATTATTCAAAGGCATCATCAACACAAAAGTCGCATACCTAGTGGCAGGGGAGGAGGGATATATAATAGACACTGGGGGATGTGTATTCAATTAAATGAAGGGAAGCGGATACAAGACAGGCAGAACCTTTACTCAGGAGGTGATTAGAATGCTGAAAAACCGGTAAAGGCCTTTGAAATAATCCTGTGAAAAACTCTGTCTCTATTCTTCATCTTCAGACATTCACAATTGGTGGTGTTTCTCTAAGAATGTGCGTTGTACAGTAGGAAAACGACAGCAAATCCATATGAATGGTTGTTTGTGTAATGTGGATGGATGTGAATGCTGTGGTTCGTGATCGCTTCCGGACAGTACAAGTCATGGACGTAGTGTAGCTCTGACGAACTAATGAATCCGAGACTGTGGACGCTCTCATATTTACAGTACTTCCTCACTATACCTAAGTAACACCATTTCGGTAAATGCCCTCAGAGAATATTTTGTTTAGCCTGATCTGCTTACGTCATGCGATTTTATTAAGTCTGAGAAGGGTATCCTCGAACTAGTAATATTGAGCAAATATGATACTGCCTCATCATGTAAACACTCCCGATAAAAGTATCGGTTACACCTCTTACGTGAAACAATGTGACACCACGAACGAAAGATCTGATAACAGGCCCACGAGGAAATTCTCATATTGGTATCTGTGCTTGTCTCTGGGGCAGCTTCACCTGCCTGGATACTGAAATGAGACATTTACCAATTTGTGGCCAGAGTTCCTGTGAGGGGAGGATAGGTACTAAGCGTACCGCCCTCCGCCTATCGGCTCATAGTCGCGAAGCTCATAGGTCCCTACCCTGGGGTTCCTTTCTTTATTTAATTCTGACAATGCCCAGTTCTGTCCATTCTATTGGACGCTGGGCACCAATGGGTTTAGATACTGCTACAGGAAATCAGTGTGGAACTTCGTCAGAACCTTGTGCATCGGTGTTGTAACATTGTAGTATTCTCATCTTATGAGTAGTGAAGTCATGCTATCACTAAGTTTCATACTGAATTCCTGTAGTGGTATTTTAATACCTCATTTCAGTAACCATAAAATCTTTCGTTCGTTTTGTTACATCGTTTCGGTTAAGAGGTTCAGCGATATTTTTTCGGGGATGTGTACCTACTAACATCAGTCACATATATACTGAGGACTGAGCTGGGCCTCAACACACAGCTCACTGGGGGATTTACCTGCTTGTGAGCACGATGGTGGAACCTCACTTTGAATAGAGACCAGACTAAGAACGGGAGAACAACGCGACTGTCTGATGAACAAAACTAAGTGTGTGTGTGTATGTAATTGTTACCTCCACCCTCTCCCAGATTCAAACAACTCTCAATCTTCCTCCCCCCTCTCCAGCATCCCCTTCACATCTTGTATCCCCAAACAATTATTTTGAAAAAGAAAGAAAGAAAAAAAAAAGTTATTCTCTCCACCTACACCCATTACTTCCACTCCCACTATTTTCCTTTGCTCATTTTCTAACCACCTCCTTCCACGCACCCTGTGTTGGTGTAATATTTAAGATAATGTTCTGCAGCTTCGGCCACTGGCCTGAAATTTCTTATGAGTGCTAACCTTGTACAGTATATTACCCCGTAAACGTTTTGATGGAATTGGAATTAGGAACATTATTTTGGTTAGGGGATAACATAGTACGGAAAAATGTAGACAGCCGTAACCAAAATAGTAAGTGACTGAAATAACATCAATCATAAGAAAAAAAAAAAAAAAAAAGGAAAATCAGAATGTATTGTTACTTTTCTGACTTTGCATAGGATGATGTCAAAGGAAATTTAACCTCTCCACAACGATAAAGCAAGCTGTATTATATGTTGTTCTCACCAGTCGGTTTTTATCGGTTCCGAAATTAAATAGAACTGGAGGGGATTAATACTGTAAAACCATCAGTGATAACCCACTCCCTTAAAAAAAAAAAAACATTGCTTATGGTCGTAATTTTTAAATCCATAATAAAAGAGATTTCTTTCTTTTTATTCAGCGTTTTTTTTTTAAATAGTTTTCCTTTCGGATCGGAAGATACTAAGAAACTGAATCTAGTAAGAACTCAGAGTGACATCATCAAGGTTCCTTGTATGCAGCTGAGATGCTAATACTCGTATAACTGATGAAATAGACCATTTTAATGTGTCAGCAATACCAACCATTTTACTGGTGCTGGAGTCGAGGCCTCGGGTACACAGAAGTGTTCTAGGCACAGAATTCACTTGACGTGCTTTAATCAACAGTTACCAACCAATTACCCAATACACAGAGCGATTAGGCAGTCATCCGACTAGACGTACGACATGGAGTTACGGCAGGGTGTGTGGATACTGTAGAAGAGATATGGCTGGAGTTTTTAATTACAACTGAGGGAAAGCCATTTTTTTTTTTTTTTTCAAAGTGAAGCACGTGAGTAATGGGGTACTGCAACAAAACAATTCGTATCAGACATATTTTTAGATTGTGAGATGCTTGTAAGCGTAGCAGGTGCAGGAAAATGTGTAAAGAACTGTGACTCCTGCAGGGTGTCAAACCATGCCAGAATGTGACTGCAGGGGCTAATCATTCTTCACATACAGTATATAGTTCAATGACACGTGCATGGGTTTAGCAAGAATTACACCAAATAAAGAGGTAATATCAATTGTGGTTATTGTGGGGTAGTATGCTTAAGGAGTAGTACGCAAAGAAAAAGGGGAGGGGGCTGGATTATGCTAACTCTAGTAAGTTTTATTTTCACCGCAGTATGGTCTCTTGATAATTTAGCAGGGCCCGTGGGTTTTTGTCAGGAGAAGGATGCTGGAAATGGAGTTACCAAGCAGGAGAGAGAGGAAGGCCAAAGAGAAGGTTTATAGATGTAGTGAAGGAGGACATGCGGGTGGTAGGTGTAAGGGAAGAAGATGCAGAAGATGGAGTAAGATGGAGACGGGTGATCCGCTGTGGCGACCCCTTAGGGAAGAGCCGAAAGGAGAAGTGGGTTTATCATTTTTCCTCTGACCTATGTTCTAACCTTTCAACAACAGGTGGAGTCCCGAGTATTTGTATTGTCTGTTTCCGGGTGGCAGTGGGTATATTGGGTTTATCATTTTCTCTCTGACCTCTGTTCTAACATTTCAACCACAAGTCGATTCCCAAGTATTTGTATTGTCTGTTTCCGGGTGGCAGTGAATGGACCGTTGTGTAATTTTTGCGGTTTGGTGGCACTGTTTGAATAACTGCACAGTTCATAGGTTCATGAGTGGCGTATGAGTATGACACAATAGAACAGACTGTCTGGCATCTCCCACCACTCCCCTTGCAGCAATGCTTATTCATTTTCTGCCGCGCCTTCCAGCCCCCCAACCGCACTTCTAAACTGCTGAGGATGTTCATGTATAAAGAAATATAATTATATGGCGCATTACTGAACAGATATTGTTTACGTAACTCGCTGATGACCTTGTATTTTTATAAAATTTCAATTATATTATGAGGGAAAATAGAATTACATGTTGAAACAGGGAAGCATGATGTAATATACAAAAGTCATTTTACATTTTCCAGGTGACATGTAGAGGTGTATGGAATGTAGGAGGACTACTGGGCCTTGGAAGCAGGCTGTGAAGCCTGTGCCCAGAGTCGGACACACACACACACACACACACACACACACACACACACACACACACACACACACACACACACACACACACACACAAAGTAAAATTGAAGTCACTTTAAACTATGCAGTGCTTCAAAACCAAGAGGATCGTTGGATTGTATTGTCAAACAATTCCTAGAAACATTTCTTACCCAAACCTAAAGTTTGTGGATCTAGAATACCATTGTTATGTTTTTAGACTGATTTGTTTAATGCCATTCAGAGTTGCTGGAGAAGGGTTAGGGTTCATCATTTGTATTTTTAATTTTTGACGAAAGTGATATGGAAGATAATTGTCATACAATAATAAATTACACTGAACAAAATCATAAAATTATTAACATGCCAATTAGGGGTGGAACTGTCCCTGTATTCTCAGTTGCAATTTCTTCTGTTGCTCCTGTAATGCCTCTAGAAGTCATTCATACTACTCTTTCTGTTTTTCACTTTGTGCTACTAGTTGTTCTCTGAGTTCTTTCTTGAGCATTTTCTGTCCCTCATTTTGTGCTGGTAGTTGTTTCTGTCCTTCAATTTGTGCTCGTAGTTGTTCATTTCGTGCTTGTAGAAACTTCATGACTGCAGCCAGAGACACCTCCTCCTGCCTAGCTTGGCTTCTCGTCTGTAGACCTTCCGGCTCCATCTCGATGATTTGACTCACTGCAGCACTTTTTCATCCCAGCTTCTGACATCACTTGTTACCTCTTCATCCCAAACTGTCACAGACTTCAACAGCAGTAGTTTAGTATGGGAAGGATGTCACCCAGTGAATCATACTTCATGGGATCAGCCTTGCAATGTACAAATATCAGCTCAGGCATCGTAATGGTAATAACGCAGGCTTCTCACGTTCATTGTCTTTATTTTCAAAGTAATTACACTGTTTGCTTCACAACTCCAGGGCTACACTAACTTCACAAGGCCTCAAGTAAAACAAAACTGACTGAAACTCCTCTATTCTGTCACTCATCCTTTTATAACATTGCTCGAAACTCGAATGTTCTTGTACATACTCCTAGCAACAACATTTTTCTAATTCGAAGACACCCAAAACATTCCAGAGCTTTCATATGTTATGTAGCACTCTAAATGGAGTAAATGCTTTAGTATACAAGCTGAAATTATATCTGACTAGAGGCCCTCCCAAGGGAAGAATCTTACCAGTCGCGAGCCGATATATATCTAGCACGGCTCGGAATATGACCTCGACCTTGGCCTACTTTCACCAGGTTCGAACTCATAGATTTTTATTACCACTACACACCTGTAAAATTCTGCAATGATATCCTGAGTAGTTGTGAAGTTATCTTGGTAACAGACACACAGACCCTGACCTACTTTCACCAGTTTCGAACTCTTAGGAGATTTTCATCGCTACTACACACCTGCAAAATTCTGTGATGATATCTTGAGCAGTTGCGAAATTATCGTGCTAAGACACACAGACACACAAACTGAAAACAATATTCCTCGGAGATTTTCATCCCTACTACACACCTGTAAAATTTCTGATATCTTAAGTGGCTGTGAAGTTACAGTGCAAACAGATACACAGACCTTCACCTACTTTCACCAATTTCGAACTCGTGATCGATTTTCTTTCCAGCTACACACCTGTAAAACTTTGTGATATTATCTTGAGCTGTTGAGAATTTATTATGCTAACAGACAAACAGACACACACGCAGACGAATTGAAAACAATACCAGCTTTGCTATCGCGGCTGACACATATTACACAATCATCCAAACAAAACATTATAGAGAGAAAACGATGACAAATTAATGCATAACTTTACAAATACCTCTGCTCACAACAGCAGGCTTTCTGGCAACTCTGACTCATGAATGAAAATGCAAGAACCACTGGGAACCTTCCAGTACCACCCAGCTAACACTACTGCTCCTCAGCAGTATTAATTTCGGACAAACTGCAGGAGACCTCCCTAACGATGAATTTTTCATTACAAGGATTATGTTCAGTAATCATAAATTCATTTATGACACCAAGATTCTGCAGAAATATTAATGTTACGAGAGTCGAAAGACTGTAAGGCATTCATGACATCCAAATTCTGCGAAAATAACATGTCATTCATGAGCACATAGTTAAATTTGTAGACATCGGCAGTGGCAGCCAACAGAGGACAATGGGGTGATTTGGATGTGAAACTCATTCGTCCCCAAATTGTTCATGCTAGTTAGGTTCCGTTAAATTATGATAGGTTATAAGAAGTTAGGTCTGGCTGCATTGGGTTAAGTTGAATTCGATAAGGTTAAGTTGTTTTAGCTTGTCATCAGGGCTTTGAAACGGTTTAAGGGAACGAAAACGAAAACCAAAACGAACGAAATTATGCTCGGAACAAAAACGGAAACGAAAACGTTACCATAATTACTGTTCCGGAACAAAAACGCTATTTTAAAATTCCTGTAACCGGTTAATAACGTCAATTATTCGTACCATGCCATATTTGGTCAATATCCACTTTCACTTCCAGTAGCCAAATGATTTAAGTAAATACATCTTTTATCTGCAAGCATTCTTCAGTTCAAGGCAGGATTTCTCTCTCTCTCTCTCTCTCTCTCTCTCTCTCTCTCTCTCTCTCACACACACACACACACACACACACACACATACACACACAGATATTTCTGCATCAAAAATATGACAACAGAACAAGTTAACAGCATTCTCTTGTGTTGTCTTAACAATAGGTGAAATGCGCACTCCCGCCACCAAACCCCCCTTCCCACTATGGAGCCGCAGCCCCACCCCCATCCCAGGAGGACACCACAGTGGGCCAGATAAACACGATGCAGACTCGGAGCGAGACGGGCCCAGGTACGCCCCGGCCCTATGTACCTCTTCCCCTCAACTCGCCCATGACATCGCAGTGATGGCCAACTACATCTCGGCTGGACCACCCTTCGCCAGGATCGGGGTGGGACTGCTCCAGATACAGTCCCTGGCAGCACCACGGTAACGGCTACTGTATGTACCGGGAAATGGACGGCCACTGTACGCCTTTCTGCTGCAGCCACATCTGGAGCCCACCTCGGTGTGATGGCCACTGTACACACACCGACAGGCAAAGGCAGGAGAGGTGGAACCGCAACAACGGCCACTGTATGCGTCGGAGAGGGAACGGCCAATGTATGTCCCTCATCCACCTCTTCCTTCTCCTGCAGGAGTAGCACCGCGGTAACGGCCACTGTATGTACCGGGAAGGGAACGGCCACTGTACGTCCCTCAGCTACTTCCCGTCAGTCAGGCAGAACTGCGGCGATGGCCACTGTACGCGCCAGGTAGGGAACGGCCACTGTACGTCCCTCATCTGCCTCCTTCTCCTTCGGGAGCAGCACCGCGGTAACGGCCACTGTACGTACCGGGGAAGGAACGGCCACTGTACGTCCTTCTGCTGCTATCCCAAGGGCTTGTGGAACCGCAGCAGTGGCCACTGTACATACCGGAGAAGGAACGGCCACTGTACGCCCTTTGTCTACAGTCCCGAGGGTTCTCCCGGAGGAGGTCCCTGGCGCAGCCCACTCTCCACCCAGCGGCCATGTGGGACGCCCTTCTGTCTCTGCCTGTAGGTGTGGTTCCCCGGAGGTGCTGCTGTTCCAGGAGTGGTGGGGAGGTATGGTAGCTGAAGGCGGGATCCACGCCATACAGCCTGCCCCTGGGCAACGCCTGGTCCTGACAGACGCCCCATGGATGAGGTGCCACAACCAGCCCCTGATGGCGCCCCAGCCTAGAAGCGACCACAGTCCCCGGCCTCCCAGGGAAACCCTCGGACCCCAGGGTGGGACTGCCCTGGCCCCACTCACCGTCGGCCCTGCCCAGAGTAAGAAGCAGCAGGCCTGGCTCCTGACTCTGTTTGGCCCCAGCCCTGAGGGCCACCCATCAGGTCGAGGCCCTGATAAGAGAGGGCCTCCCTGCACCCCGGACCAGAAATGCACCCAGGCTGTGACGCCCCCAATAGCAGTCCCATGCCTACTGCAGGAGAGCTCACCTGTAGGGCTCCCTCCGACCCCCGGGCACCACCTTGACTAAGCCCAGACATCAGCAGCCCAGTGACGGTAAAGTTTGATCTCAGTGTTGTACCAAGACTGGAAAGTGACAGTGCTCATTTATTCTAAAGACAGTGAGACAGGAACATCACCAGTGAAAGTGTTTCTAACCTAACATACCCAGTATACTGTGTCGATGTTTAAGTTCCCATGACTAGAGTAATATACAAGTGTTGTGGCAATACCTAAGTTCAACAGACCAGTATACTATATAAGGACTGAGGAAATAGGACTGTATTATTCTCCTATACAATAACTCGGGTGTTATCACAGTATATGTATGATGTGATGTATTACTGTTAACTAGCCTGTCACTATACCCATTCCACATCTGGCATACCATTGTATGTATATTGCATGGGAAATTGGATTAAGGCAATATATGTGTTAAGGTGTCCTGCCGAGTTTTTATGCCCTGTTCCTTTGAAGTGTTCTAGTTCCGGTCTAGAAATAGGACCCCGCTCAGTCGCTGGTGACTTTAGGACGAGAAGTCGCCCTAAAAACATCCAGTATAACACTAGGCCTACACCGTGCCAATAACATGGACCAGCTTTAAGTCCTAGGTAACTTTGCCAAGTTAGAAGATTTAGTACTTCAACGGAAAATGCGACAATATTTGCTGTAATGTATAAACTATAAATTAACTTTGGAGGGGGGAAATATTACTTATTTCTTGATAATATCGCCGAAAGTCTTCTAGTTGAATCCAATTTTGTGTATCATTGTACTTTATATTTTTTATTATGAACACATGTTAATCATATTAATGATATTGTTATGTCTTTAACATGGTTTGAGAATAACGTTCTAACCGGTTTTCATTTCTTTCTAACTGGTTCAGGAACGTTATGTTTCGAGGAGGAACGAAAAACGAAACGTTATTTTACTGTTTCTGCTTGGAACGAACCATTTGAAAAATAATTTCGTTTTTAAGCCCTGGTTGATTTGTTTTGATTTGATTAATTTAGTACGCCTGAAGGCGACAAACCTGTTACAATGCCATATGTCCATATGTGATGTGACTACAGGGTAACTCGTGCCATGCAGGACACGCTGTCTAGCTAAAACAAATTAACACCCACCAAAGTGTGGATGACACATGAGAATAACATCTAAGTTATCATCTTCCAACAAATGTTTACAAGTGTCCACTAGTGTGAGTCCATGTGGTATTAAATCAGAGACAAGTGGACATTGCAGGCAATAATGGTCAAGGGTGTTGGCATTGGGTGCATCACAGAGCTTACAGGAGGAGAAATGATGTACAGCTCCGTTCAGAAGTTCGTACTACACCCAAAGTGGAAGGCACAAGCCTTGGTCCGCTCTTTCTGGACGACAAGTTAATACCCCGAACCGCTCGCCACCACAGACAGAGCAGCAAATACCGGAACGTATCAGTCACACGACGAATGCGAAATTTGAGATGAAACGGATATTTATACAGATATTGGCAAGTATTATTACATATTAGTGAAGGAAATACGTGGACATTATGCGGTTGTGATGAAAATATGTATACAAGTAATAAGTTACAATACACAAATAGAGGGAAATGAAGTCTGATATGAATCAATAAGTGATTTTCTCCCAATGAAACACACACACACACACACACACACACACACACACACACACACACACACACACATGCACACACAAACACACACACAAACACACGCACATACAAACACACAGACAAACACAAACTCATAAGAACAACAACAATAACAACAACAGCCACCACCACCACAGTCTCCGCCACTTGCCACCCACCACAACCACCCACCACCACCAACGCCGCCGCCGCCACCGCCCACCACCACCGCCGCCACCCACCAACACCCACAATCCACCACCACCGCCGCCGCCACGACCACCGTCCACCACCACCGACGCATTAACAAATCCCATAATTGTGCAGGAAAAGACATTGCAATAGTTTACTTCATCCGTCCTGTTTGTGTGGGAAGGCCAAGGAACACATTATATTTATTACGTGTGAGTAATCTTGCATCTAATAGGAGATGGATAATATATAAGCATAATTATACGGAAGTTTTCAGACAAAAAAGACAATTTTATTTTTATTTCTATTTTATAGTCAACAAATATATATATATATATACGAGTATAATCTGTATTATATCTATCTATATTATTTCTATATCTGTCTCTATACCATATCTAATTATCTATATCATATCTATATCTACATCTTTATTATATCTATCTATCTATCTATCTATAATATATCGTCTGTTGTAACTATTATATCTATCTATTGTGTCTATTATATCTATCTATCTATCTATGTATATATATATATATATATATATATATATATATATATATAATATGCATACATATCCTTAATATAGTGATAACTGTTGCCTAACTTTTCACATCATTATCGGGTCCAGCCTCCCTCTTTCTCAGTCACTGCTTGCAACCTATCAGGCATGGAGCTTACAAGGCCACGGATGAAGTCGTGTTTGCGCCGCCAAAGTTCCTGCTGGGCGTTTACGTGGTCGAGATCATTTCTTGTCCTCTCGTCTCCTGGCTGCCAGGTATTAACCATGTCAGCCCAAACATGTTTGTTACATTTAGATTGGCCCCTTTGGCGGGCCATTCTGAGAGGTGAAGTATGTCTTGTCTCTGAAACCACTGCCGTACTACACGTGCGGTGTGGATGGGGCACCGGTCATGCATGGAAATTACAGGTCCATCTTGGAACGGGAAACCCTTTGCACGTAGAGATGGCAGGGAACGTTCCTCCAGGATATGGACACACTGGTCAGCAGTAAAACGCCCCTCGATGCTGAACCCAGGCCATGTAGAGTCAGGTATCCCCAGATGTTACAGGTAACGTGACCCGATCGTGCCTCCTCACAGATGTCGATCCTCTCGCATCTGCATGCGAAATATATGTTTTCTTTTTTGTATTGTTGCAGCCATTAGACAGAATACTAGTTGATGACATGCCCCTCAAACCTTATTTTATTTAGAACTGATCACAGTTTTTCTTAGCACTAATGTCTTTATACAAAGAAAACAGAGGCAAAGTGTAGAGGGAATCATATCTTTTTCCAGGACAGTATGAACAGAATAAGACCAAAACAAGGGATCCTGATTATTTTAGATGCCTGGTCATATTGCCTTTAAAAGACTGGAAATCAAGGACGGAGGGGTATGCAGACTGCGGAAGACAGCTTCATTATTGACCTATTCCATAGGTGAAAGTCTGAATATCGGTTAATTATTGTAACGGCGAGGTGAACAGAAAAGAAATGACTGCAACGAAGACAATGCCTTGAGGGGGGGAATAACTGTACGGAATTTTATCAGTAATAAAAATGGTAATATCATATACCTGGTGTTGTTTCTTCTCCAGCAGTGAACCCTACCATGCGAGGTGGAGGAGAAACACTTCTCATCCATGAAGATGACTCGCGACCAAAAGTCTAGATTCTTCTGAAAGTAGCATTGAGCAAAGGCTAACCTCCCCTCTCTGTGTTGTTGTATCAGGCTTTCCATCATTGCTGGAATTCTATAGTGTATACCAGCGTCATGCAGCCTTCGCCTGACAGTCAGCGCGGACACCTCTAACTGAAGACTGTCCCTTATGGCCACCGCGATCGTAAGAGGTGTTGCCCCTGCTGCTGCGACAATAGCAGCATCTCCAGCCTGGGTGGTTCTTCGAGGGGCTCCCGTCCTTTCTAACATGAAAGTATTCGCTATTAGTAAATATGGCACTAATAAAAAATAACGCCGAAAGTCTAGTTTGGGAAAACATTACGAGTATGTATACTTGTGCTGAAATATATTGTATGATATGAAAATATTGTTATAAGGGCAATAGTTGTACTAAACAAACTGTTGCCTATAAAGATAGTGGCGTTGCGAGACTAAATGCAGCTCAAGGCCGGATATCCTAGTTTCACCCCATCACTGCACGGGACAGCCCTGCAGAGGCAATTGCTTGACCGTGGTTCAAGGCTCTGCTTGGCCAGACAGACCAGGGTTACACAACAACAACAACAACAACAGCTACATCAAGAAATGGGAATTGAAGTCTCGTTCTTAGAATGACTAGGACTGATTTGTATGTGACCATCATAAATCAAAACCCTGTCAGTTCCATCCAAAGAAACGTAAACACAAATATCCATTTCATTGAGATGCCTGGACGCACAGCGTTCGAAATAATGTGGCACTATGCATTGGAAAAAGACATCCTAAGACATTTCAGCAATTAACTAGTCGTATACAAGAAAGGCAGATTACTAGTTAACAGATGCATCACAGAGCGGGTGAGAGGATGGGGCAAGGCTAGTGCCTCGTTTCAGTCGTAATGGGGGAGAGATAAAAGCAGAGAATTCAGAGGAACAGTGGTGTGTGTGTGTGTGTGTGTGTGTGTGTGTGTGTGTGTGTGTGTGTGTGTGTGTGTGTGTGTGTGTGTAGAAGGAGAAAGACAGGGATGGCCCAAGGAGTACCGGTATGTGATTGGGGGGAGGGTAAGGACAATTTTGACCAATTTGATCCTTTTGGCGTTACGGTTTGACCAACTAAATAGATGGAAACAAACCAAATTTATGAGAAAGTAATTTTTATTGTAACAGACTTACAGTATTTCCTGGAAAGTTAATTTATTTACTGGTGACAAATTTAAACAAGCTTTCATTCTGGATTTCTGGTGCATGTAGACACAACTTAATTCAAAACAGCACTACTGTTCACTGATTTTCAGTCATACAGTGAGAGATACAAGATGCTTAAACTGACTACTTAAAAAAAATAACATACACATACACAAATCACACTTGGTAAGTCAAATAAGGAAAAAGGTGAAAAACGAATGTTGAGTCAACTTGAAGTGAATGTGGATAATGGATTAATAAGGTTTCAGCAGTAACAACCTGTATATACAGATTGTGCAATGATAATGGCTTTTAGAATTTTATTCATGTTTTCATGAGTTTCCACCAATTTGCAGTTTTTTTGAAGATCCAACTGATCAGTTAGGTCACTTTCACAAGCTAGAACCATCAGATAATGTAACGTTTTTTATTTGGTTCGGTTTCGCAAATAGGCTTATGTTTTTAAAAGCTTAAGCCTGCTAAATGACTTCTCGATTTTTGACCAACTCAGTAATTCTTTGACCAACTCAAAACACACACTGGGGGGGGGGTGACCCCCCTCTCCCAGTCGGGCCATCCCTGGAGAGAGAAAGAGAGAGAAAGAGAGAGAGAGAGAGAGAGAGAGAGACCGAAGGGAGTCAGCAGAGTTAAGGAGACGAACAAAGCCTAAAGAATAAGTACAGTATGCATCAAAATTACTATTATAGATCACCTTCATCAAGATGCAAAATTATTTCCAAAGATCATATGAATACTTGAGACAGTTAATTGCTGTAGCTCAGTACCCATCTCACCCTTGCAATTTCATGTTGCATCACCGCCATCCAAAAATAAACAAACGAACAACTGCCCAACACTACACAGAGTATCTCGGCAACATACCCCTTTCTCCACCCAATAATACAAATCACAGATCACCCAACACTACAAATCACAGACCTACAGTGCATAAACGCAGCCATTAGCCACCACAGCCATCAAACAGCATCCTTCGTGAACCACCACCAGACATACACTCCTCATCAACCCTACCCAGAAAGACACGAACACACCTATACTCATTTTTTTTTAAATTGAGGCGAAGATGCACTTGACAGGTTGGTGATGATTGGCTGAATGCAACATGTCCGAATAACATCCTCGTATTTCAAATAATTACCGGGTAATGTCACATTACTTGGTAATTATTTGACATGTCGCATTCAGCCAGTCATCATCAACCTGTCAAGTGCATCTTCGTCTTAAAAAAAAAAAAAAAGTATAGTCAGACTGTGATGTGGTCACCACTGTTCCCTGCTACGGTTCCGACACAAAATACAACTCACAAACAAGTTACTTTGCCCACACTGCAAGGCAACCCCCACACCACAACACATTCATTCACCACATGCACATCACTATTGCAACGCAGTCTTTCAATATAACCTCAACCAAAGACTTTTGGAAACGACGGGTAGAAGCTTCTGATTTCCATTGGGATTGCAACGAGATGAACCTGGGGTTGCAACAACAACAACTACAACATCCAACCCTCCGCCGACTTTCAAACTCGACTTTACTTTTTCACCACCTTATCAAGATCCATTCTCTCTTCATGACCACACCAACTGTATATCATCATATGTTATCAATAAGCCTCCTCACACCAACAGTTTTTCAGTTCCTATTATTCTCCATTCTCTCTTCATGACCACACCAACTGTTTATGTTATCAATAAGGCTCCTCACACCAACAATTTCTCAGTTCCTATTATTCATTATTTAACCCACTTTACACACGCCACACATATTCTAAAACTGTCCCATTTCCAGTGCCATTACTCCATAATTTTCGTCCTAGTGCCATACAAAGAGTTTCAAGTGATTACACACCCACACCCAAACACACCCATAGCCAGACACACTCACACCCAGACACAAACACATACATGCACATACACACCCATACCCACACCCACAACCCACACCCATACCCACACCCACACACCCACACCCATACCCACACCCCCACACCTCACCCATACCCCCACACCCACAGGCCTACATCCCCACACCCACAGGCCTACACCCCCACACTCCTATACTCTCCCCCACTCCCCCCCACTCCCACATCCCCCCCCCCTCACACACACACACTGTGTTGACAATGCATCACTGAACCGAAGTCTGATATTTTGTGAAAGATCAAGACAAGGTTCAGCAAACATTGGCTGGGAAAGTATCACGGAACATTATATATTGCATGTAAATCACGACTTTACTAGGCATAATGAATATTCGGGTGTGAGGTGTGTGAACGTGAGAAAAGCAACAGAAGAGGCGAAGTGAACATCGGCCACCGTGCGTGGCCACGCCCGCTGGCTCTGGCGCCATTAATAATTGTGGATGTAGTGTAGGGGATATTTGGCCATGAAAATAATACATAATAATTACTATTTTTACACCTGTTGCATATGCTTTACATTAGTCACC